>NC_029780.3:18433935-18448970 GCF_000817695.3 Arachis duranensis | reverse complement strand
TATTTTTTTTGTTAAAGATAAAAAGATTTAAACCCATGACGTTTTAGACGAGGATAGAGAGATTATGCAATTTGAGCTATAATTCATTAGCATATATCTAAATCAGTTTTTATTAATATTTTTTAGAATTTATATACATAAATTAATAAAATTTATTTATTAAAAATAATTTAATATTTATACTAATTAAATGATAATTAAAAATATTAAAAATAGTTGATCTTAACAAATATTAAAATCTTTAAAATTTATTTTTTTATTATTAATTAATTATTAATATTTAAAAATATAAATTAAAATTATATTATTAAATTATTAAATTAAAAAATAAATTAATAATTAAAAATAATAAATTTTAATGGTTTGTGAATATTTATCAATAAATAAATAAATAAAAATCACATGACACAAGAGAGTCGCATACTCATCAGCGTAAGAGCAGCAAGACCATGTCTTCAACTGCGACTCTCATAGGTTCCGTTTCAACCACACCACACTTTTCATCTTCAAATACAACAACCAGAACAAGATTCAGAACCAGAACCAGAACCAGAACCTTCTCCTCTACACCTCAATCGTTGAACCACTCATTCTTCAGGCTCACCAACGCTCCTTCCAAGCGAGCTTCCTCTACTCCCTCCCATGGATTCAAGCGATTTTCCCCTGTCATGGAGTGGCAGGACTGCACGTAAGTCTCTTTCTCTCTATTTCCCTCACTACTTTCTCTTTCCCAATTATTCGCAACGTTTTCGTATATATTTTCTCATTATTTCTTTCAACCAGAAAGTAATTTAAAATTGGTAAAAATTTTGACAGTTGCTATGATTCAATTCGGAATGGTTTACTAATTTCCCACTATAGGTGGTGTTTTATCACTTTTATGTGGTTTTCGCAGTTTGTTCATTGTAGAATTAGATGATGATTCCATTGTTAGTGATTCAGTACATTTTGTGTGTTATTCTATTCGTCTGTGCGTTTAGCACTTGTGCATGGAATTGAAATCTTCTAGCTGAACCATCCACAGCTTCCCACTTTCGGTTAAAATAGAATGTTGCTAACTGCAGGGTTAAGACGGAGGTCGATGTGCCGGTCTCGGTCGCCTATGCTTGTTATTCGGATCGCGAAGCCATTCCTAATTGGATGCCCTTTATTTCCTCTGTTAAGGTGTGCTTGCTGTCCTGCTTACCCTTAATTGTATGAAGCAATTCTCTAGAGTTAACAATTTAGCATGACCTATCCTAAAACAATTAAGTCTTTTACCTTATGGTATCATGATCTGTCCCATTTGAATATGTTATAGAAGTTTGGTTCTCTTCCTGAGGTCATAACAACTGCTGCCATAAATCAAGAGCTAGCTGATGCAAAGGGAGGTAGCAAGGAAAGGGCTATACATAGCGTTAGTTAAATGTGCCGAGTCAACTGTATAGCTAATCCTAGGGAAACTACATTACCTGTATTTGGGTAAATACCCTTTCCGGCCCTTGATCTTTTTCGCGTGAGACATAGCGCACCCTAATCATCCTTAAACCTCATCCAGACCCTCATCCACTAACATATATAGACAAGACGACCCCTGCAACCGGTTAACAACCGCTGCCATTTTGACGTGTTAGATTGAGACTGAGGTGTCAAAATATCAGTGCTAGAGGGACTAAAAGCCCCCCTCTTTAACATCTTCCTCCTCTTCTTCTTCTTCTTCTTCTTCTTCTTCTTCTTCTTGATCCTCCTCCTCTTCTCCTCTATTTTCTTCCTCTTCTTCTTCTTCTCCATTCTCTTCACATCTCCATCACCATCACCATCACCATCATCGTCGAGCTTCACCTTCACCACTACCACTGTAGTTCTCTCTTCCTCCTCCTCTTCTCCTTCTCGCCCTAAACCACCACCCCCCTAAACCACCTTCCATCGGATCAGCGCCGAAACTGCCACGAACATCCCCGACAGCAACCACGTGCACATCCTCCTCCCTGCCATGATGCCGTGCCCAATCCGAGTCGCCTCCCATCCAAATCTCTCCTCCGCCATGGACACCACCAGGCTCAGTACCGCCATTAGGTAAATCTCCAGGAACAAAAATATAAGTTTACAAAAACTTACTAATCATGAAGAAAAAAAAAAGAGAGAAGTTAAAAACTTACTCGAAGATTGCTCTGCTGAAATTCTCCTTCAAGGATCCTTGCAAATCATCCTTGTGTGCTAGGGTTTCTTGTTCGCAAAGCTCAGTGATGATGGAGAGAGAATCAGAATCCTCATAGGCTCCAAAAATCTAAACAATGTTAGGCTGTGGGGAAAGAAAAGTCATGAACTTGGATTCATTTTCGATGCAGGCACGAACTTGGGTTTTGTGGTTTTGTGTGGGTTTTCAGGGGGTTCTTTTCTGGTTTGTGGGTAGCCATTGACGATGGCTCTGAAGAAGAGGAAAAAGCCATTGATAATGGTTTTGAAGAAGCAGAAAAAAGAGGAAGAGAAGGAGGATGAAGAAGAGGAAGATGTTAAAGAAGGGGTTTTTAGTCCCTCCAACCAAAGGAACTGACACCTGGCACTGATATTTTGACACCTTAGCCTCAATCTGACACGTCAGACTGGCAATCGGTTGTCATCCGGTTGCAGGGTCGTCTTATCTATTTTTGTTAGTGGATGAGGGCCTGGATGAGGTTTAAGGATGATTAGGGTGCGCTATGTCTCACAGGTAAAAAGTCGGGCTGAAAAGGGTATTTACCCCTGTATTTGGTTGTCAGATTTTAGAACTTTGTCGGACAAACACAATCAAAGGGGCACACCTACATAACTGAGAATTACTTCCACATTTGAACAAAAAGAAGTCCATTGTTATGCAAACTGATGTTGAGGCAACGAACTGCATAGTACTATTACGGGGAAGGGAAGAAGTTGAAATCACCTTAAGAGTAGGTAGCGGCAGATGATGCTATAGAGGGATAGGAGTGGCAACTGTTGGTAGTTAGGATTTGAGATGATCAGTGGTGATACTAAGAGGGATCAGCATTTGCGGCGGTTGGGGACAGGGATCATGAGTGGGCAGAGGCAAAGGTCTGAGTGAGTAAGGTAGCATACCTCATGAGGAGGCTCAAGTATAAAAATGTAGCTTGAGTTACTTTAGCTATGTAGCTCTCTTATCCAATAGACTAGTGTTTTTCATTTTGGCTCTTCTCATGGGCTTATGTATTAATAAATTGTGGCATTAATCCATGCACTTCCTCTCACTTTAGGTAGGCTGGAATTGGGACTGATTAGGAAATATCCCTGTTCACTTATGCCTGTGCACTTTTCAGATAGCATGTCCTTATACTTTCTTAGCAACATAATAAATCTGAATATATTCTGGAGGTGTTTGATCTTTTCTTAATAAGGAACTGTTTGATTCATGCCTTTTCGCCTGCTAAATTTAACAAAGAAGATATAGTTTTTGCTTCGCTAAAGCGAGCATTCGACTGGTTTGTTTGGAATCCATGGATCCCGTCCAGGTTGTTACAGCAGGTGGTACAGTTGGGATCAGCATTAATGTATCGCTTCTTTGGATCCAAGTTTTGCCAACGAATTTTAAAGCCCTGAAATTTCTTAATTTAATGTTTAATCCATTTAACAGATATTGCCTGACAAACCTGACCTGTCAAGATGGTCGTTGAATTATAAGGCATTTGGTCGTGACATTGAATTCTCTTGGCTTGCTCGTAATATGCAGGAAAGATCTCTAGTCTAATATCCTAGCTTCTTTCAAATATATGGCATTTACTTTTTTCTCAAAAGTTCTGATTTATGTTATTTTACTTTTATCTTCTTGCAGCCCATTCCAAATCAGAAAATCCACTGGCGATCGCTGGAAGGTCTTCCAAACAGGTAACTTATAAAGGACATATTCTGAGAAGTTAGTGATATGTTATTGATTGTCTTTTATATGATAATGAACTATTCATCTGTTTTGCTTCACAATGCTTCCGGGAATTTTTTCCTTAAAAAGTCAACATAATATTATTTGCACCATTAGGTTACACTTGCTTATGCTTAATCAGAAGAACTTTCTATATCATGTATATTTTATGCCTATACTTTTAGGGAAAGGTCTCCCTAAGATCAACACTCGCTGTAATGTCTAACTAATCTCGTCCAATTTTATGAGCCAGTGTCATATAACTTTAAAATTAAGGGAGCTTAATAATTTAGCATATACTTCTAAAAATGGAGAGGAATGATGCATAGTGCACGTCATAGACTAAAATGACTGGTTCGGAAGGTTAAGAAAAACGTCCAAAATCCTTGCCATTCGAATAACTAAGCTCTAACCGTCCAAACCATTTTCCTCCCCTTGAAAACCCTCATAGACTAAACTCGTAAACACACCCTAAGGGTAGTGTTTGGAAATTGTTTTTGTGACATAAATATAAAGACAATGAGCATATGAATTTGATTGTTAGTCACTTAGTTGAGTCATGAACAGATACATAAATTTTTTGGTTTCAAACAGAAAATCTCTGTCCTGCCAAAATGTAAAGATAGATAATAGTATGAAACACACCTCTACCTATGTCTGTCTTTCTGTACTTGTGTCTCGAGACCGTTTTCGAACATTAGCCAATAATATTGCCATGGTCATATTTGCCTGGACCAACACTTTCGCAAGACATGTCTCACAATGTACGTGGAATGCAATTTTTCTGTCTTGTTAAAGAATTCCTGCTAATTAGAACACATGTTGCACCATGTTGTGTAATTTACTTTTGTATCACCGAAACAAAATTAAATTGAGTTGTGGCTAGCATAGACCCAATTTTACATGTGGCTATTCAACTTTTAACTGCTTGGTTTTCACGTGGCAGAGGTGCTGTTCGATTCTATCCAAAGGGCACATCATCATGCGTAATTGAAGTAAGGACTTCTCCAAAATAAGTCTGCATATTTTACCACTGTTAGCTTTAACTCCAGAATTTTGCACATTTATCTAATCATGTATATAAATTATAGGTTATAGATTCAAGTACTAAAATGTCCATAAAAGATTACGTCGTTGCAAAACCCATAAAAGAGCAAAAATCCGAAATTATCTATGAAAGAAGGATCATAGTGCCCTATCAAAAGTTACCTACATTTTGGAAGATTTATCAAACAAATCGAGTTTTTTAGGTGTAGTGGGTGATTTTTCTTTTTCTGTACATGTGAAAAAAGATCATGAGTTTGTGCTTACTGTTACACTGGGATAATTTCATGTCATTAAAATTTCTCGGCCCTTGCATAAGACGTTATGTCTGTTCTTTTATCTTTTTATAACAACTTAGTTTTGCCATTATTCCATATCTGGGTATTTTTGCAGAACCTCATTTTCGGATGCCATAAATCAAATATATTATTAACAGGATTCTTGGTACACTAATGCCAACTTTAGGTCTCATCATGCAGTGTTTTGTCAAAAGAATAAAAGTATATCACCACATTGTGCCATGTGCATGCAATAATTTACTCAAAATATCTCAATATTCTCTTTTGCCCTATCAACACGATTTCCACGTTTCTTCTAGCAAGGAGCTAAGAAATTTAAATTGTTCTCCAGTTTAGTCAAGCGCTAACTACTCTCCATTTGTCCTTTACAGCTTACGGTCTCGTATGAAGTCCCCCAACTTTTAGCTCCGGTGGCTTCGGTGAGTGATTACGCATTAATAGAATGAAATGTTTCAATTTCTTCATTTGACAAAAAAGCCTTAATAAAAGTCAATTATGCTAGGAAAATTAGGTGATGGTGCATAAAAATAGTTTAATAATCTTTTTTTGCCCATCTTCTCAAAAATGAAGGGGAGTTTTGGAGTAACGGTTGAGTTATCTCCATGTGATTTCAAGGTCATGGGTTTAAGCCATAGAATCAGTCACTGGTATAATTATCAAGTTGGACTGCCTATATTACATCATTTGGGTGCAAACTTTTTCCATTTTGCTTTAATGCAGAATACTTTTGCACTGGATTGTCCCTTACTCCTCAAAAATGTTATTTCTACGACTGGGTTTGAGAACCAAATTGACAACTCATAACACGACTATGCAATCAGACAACCGGACTTTGCATGCACTGTGATGGGAATGCACTCCACACAGCCGTGCAAAGATTAGACAACCGGAATGTGTGACGGGTTGTGGGAAGAGTTGTTTGATCTGGTTATTTAAATTGCCGGATCGTTTATTTTCCTCCTTAGATTCTCTCCTTTTGCAGTTTTGAATCCGTTTTGGTAACCCTTTCTGATTTCTTTACATTTCCATGATAATATGTTGCAGGCACTACAACCTTTTCTTGCAAATTTGCTTGAACGTGGTCTGGAACAATTTGCTAGGTTTGCAAAAAGCTACACCTGATTTTATTATTAATGTTGTAGCTGATTTTTAGAACGGGACTAAACTTAAAATTTTGCATATATAAATATGCATACATTGTTTTCATTTTTTCATGGCTGTGCTAACTCATTGAAATTATGGTCTTAATGCCAAATAAAGGCTTCAAACGTAATAATATCAGAATACTGTTGTGAAATCCGCAAAACCAGCGTTGTTCTTTAGGGTATTTCAAACTTTAATAAGAAATATTTGCGAGCTTACTTTGTTTATGAGTAAATGGTCAAATTAGTATGTGAAAGATCACGTGATCTCCAAATTAGTCCTCGAAAGTTTTTCTTTAAATCAAACTCATCCTTAAATTATTAGAAGTTAGTCGTGTTAGTTCTTCCATCACTTTCTTTGCTAACGGTGTGAACTAAAGTTGACCTAGCACGTCAAGTTACACCTCAGTGCATAAAAGAATGTTGTTTTAACTTATGGAGAGCTGAGTGCATCAAAAAGGGCATCGTATCATTGGTTTCCAATCCCTCGCACTCTCCACCTCATTTCACTTCCCTCACTCAAAAAAACTCTTATGTTTCACCTGGTGGAAAGCGTCCAGCAAAAGAGGAGGGGAGGCAAGGCGGTGGTGGAGGTAGAACAGAGCACGAAGACGATGAGCAGAATCGGTAACGACAATGGCGACTCCATTAGCTTCTTCTCCCTTGGATGGTCATTTTTTTAATCATCATTTTTATTTATATTGTTGTCTTAGAAGAGTGAAGAGGAAGAAGAATGAAGATGATGATTGGGGTTTCTGAGCTGGGCTGGGATTGAAGTTAGAGGACTAATTTGATTTAGTTTATAAGGGTTAAGTACGATTGTAATCTCTAAAATATAGTTCGAAAATTTTTTTCGTCTCCAATCTCTTAACGATTTTGTATACAAAAAAAAAGTTGGAGACGAAAAAAATTTTCAGCCTATACCTTAGAGATCAAAATCGTACTTAACTCTTTTATAAACATATGGCATTATGAAATGGATATCGTCAAGTGTATGATATGCTGTCATTTAGTGGGTCAACTCGGCAACTGTTACGGTGTTGGTTATGAAAGTGACGGAATGACTAAAATGATTAACTTATAATTTTTTAGGAACTAATTTGATTAAAAAAAATTTTCGAAAACTAATTTAAAGATGATGTGATCTTTCAGAAACGAATTTGACCATTTACTCCTTTATTTATATAATAATTATGTCTCTTCCTATAAATTTAAGAAAGAAATGTGTTAGGGATATAATTTGTTGAATAATTTTGTTAAATAAATTTAATTTTTATGAGTATTAAATTTATTTTGTCTCCTGTTAGAGTTGTCAGGGACTATTTTGTCTTCCGTTAGAGTTAACGGAGTAAAGGACCTAAGTGACTGACGAAATTAATTGTTAGGGATCAATCAAGTAATTAATTTTAATTGGGAACTAAAGTGTCCAATCTGAAATTCTTTGAGGACCAAAATAGGTATATACTCTTAAAAAATATCTTCCAAGATGACAATATAAACGAAAATTCTCAAAATGTAAACTTAAACCAAATTGATTAAGGCCAATTTGGATAAAAAAATTTAATTAAGTTATTATGAAAATACAACTTAAAATATAAAGATTTATATTAAATAATTTATATAAATTATTTTGTGTTTGGTTTTTTAATTATAAAAATATTTATTTTAAAAAAAATGATAGAAAAAAATTATTACAAGAAAAATCACTTTACTTTAACTTCTCTATTAACTTTCTTTTTAAAAAATTGCGAAAATTGTATCAAATAATGCTGTAATATTTTATAAGTTAAAAAAAATTAAAATGGTTAACTTTCAATTCGGTATCCGAAAGATTCACCCGTTGACAAAATAGTCTCTAAAAAATATTATCGATAAAACAGTTTCTAAATGATTTGAAAATGCGACCAAAAAAACAAATAAATATTTTTTTTGTAAATAACAAAAGAAAATTCATATTTAGCAAACGGCTTATCTATTAGATCTAAATTTTTGTAGTAACATTAAAATAAATATTTAGAAGATACACAAAAAAATTTAGAGCAAAATTTGATCTCTAATTTCTTTTTCACAAAAATATTATCATTCACAATAAAGCTTTTAAAAAAGAATTTACTTGATAAAAAATTACTAAATTTTAAGAAGAAAAATAACTTATTTTTTCAATCATAATTGTGAAATTTACATCAAAATTTAGTCTCCAAAATTATCTTGTAAAATATATAATATTTGATATCTAGTTCTTTTTGTTCTCTTTTTAAATGTTTTGAAAGTTTATTTATTATTAGCATCTTTTAAAATTAGATTTGTCAGTGATGCAAACTTTTCCGTACTATTTTGATGATTTATTCTAAAAGAATGATTTATAGATCTTCCTAGATGAGACCTAAATCTAAAATGTAAAACCTATATGAAATCGCAAAACACGAGTTTTTACATCAACTTTTTTATTTTTTTTAGGAAAAAAGACAGATAGGTCCTGACTTTTTAAATTTTTGACAAATACATCCCTGACAAAATTTAAATATAAAAAAGTCCCTGACTTTAACAAACGGAGGACAATTTAGTCCTTCCGTCTATTTGCCTCTCATACACCTAACGGAATTAGCTGACGTGGCTGAAATGGTGTACAGGTATCCGTTACGGTGCCACGTTGGAAGGGGAAAAAAGTTCAAAGGACAAATAAGTCATTGACGTCATTTTACAAATAAAGTTCGAAGGATAAATAGGTCTTTGAATTTTTTTTTTCATTATACTTCTATTATGCTTCTATTATGAGAATTTAGTTTATAAAATTAGGCTAATTTTTTTTTATGGAAAAAATATTGGTGTTTTTGTTGAAAATGGGAGAATGTAGTGTAATTATAGATGGGTGGATTTTTTTGTGGGAAGTCAACACGTAGGACGTGGTGAACACGTGGCATCATTATGACCAACACGTGGGGGGCGTGTTGAACACGTGGCAACATCTTAGCCAACACGTGGGGGCGTGTTGAATAATTTCCACAATACTGTAATACACTTCAAATGTCAGTATTCAACCAAAACACCAATTTTCTTTCCATATTAAAAATAATTTCTGATAAAATTATGCTTGTATTTTGAAATCTAGTTAACTTGTTTTATTCTACAATTTAAATTATTTGTATTAAAATTGTAGAAATTGGGCTTGTTATGTTTCTACTTTTTTTCTTAAATTGCATTAGTTTAGTTTTAGTGCATTTGTGTATTATATTAGAATTTGTTAAATTGCATTAGTTCAGTTTTCATCATACCAGTGGCATTAGTTAGCATCAGTTCATTTATGCATCAAGTTAGCATTAGTTCATTTGTGCATCATTCATGTATTAAGTTAGCATTAGTGCATTTGTGTATTATATTAGAACTAGTATTTTTATGCATAATAACATTACGAGAATATTTTTTTTTAAATTATAGTTCACTTTGTTCTAACAGTATAAATTATGCATGACACAAAAGATTTATAAAATCAAACTACTTTTACAAAAAAAATTGTAAGTTGACAAAAGTTTCTGACTAAGAAGACCAAGATATGTGCAGATAAAAAATTAAATAATAAGATTTTTAGTTATTATTTTTATATGAAAAAGTCTAATTTTTTATTAATAATTAATTTTAGCTTTTGTTATCTAAAATTTAAAATAATTTAATGTGTATAATTTTACATTTAAAATATTTTAATTGTAAAAAAATATCGAATGACATATTTTGATTTGTCAAATTACTAATATAAAATATAATTATATATAGAGTAAAAATAGTAGAGAGAAATATAAAAATGGAGAGAGATAAATGAGAGAATTTAGGAAATGAGTTTATTAATTTTGAAAAAAAAATTCTCAAGGACCTATTTGTCCTTCGAACTTTATTTGTAAAATAACGTCAAGGACTTATTTGTCCTTCAAACTTTTTTCTCCTTCCAACGTGGCACCGTAACGGACACCTGGACACCGTTTCAGCCACGTCAGCCAGTTTCGTTAGGTGTATGAGAGGCAAATAGACGGAAGGACTAAATTGTCCTCCGTTTGTTAAAATCAGGGACATTTTTGTATTTAAATTTTGTCAGGAATGTATTTGTCAAAAGTTTGAAAAGTCAAGGACCTATTTGTCTTTTTCCCTATTTTTTAAAACGGTTTTAGACCACGTTGTAAACGAAGTCAAATTGCACCCGTATAAGACGAGGACTATTATATTGTTGTAGACATTTGCAGTAAAAATGTAAAATTTGATCATTCCAAGACAAGAATTATTATGTATTTATATTCATGTAGACATTTGCAGTAAAATTTGTTCATCGAACCAAGGATAATTATACCCTCAAAGCTAATCAGTAATTACTCGCCACGTCTAGGTGTGGATTAACTCCGATATCCCTGCTATCATACAATTACTATCAGAAAACGCAATAGAGTGTAATATATTCCGAACAATTTTATTGAAACATAAGAATGGGTACAAGAATCTGGCAGTCGTCATGGATACAAAAATGACTATAATACAAAATAAATCTAACAATAATACATATATACACGGCCGCCCACCGCCGTCACCGCTGCTGCAACCACCAACCACTGATCCCTGACCCCGGTCTATGTACATCAACCGACCACGTAGGAAAAAATTATGGCTACTTTTTCCAATGGGTAATATAACTGAAGCAGCCAAAAACAGCATACAATATCTCGACAACCACATTTTATTTGATGTTAATGTACATACACGCTTAGTTGCTGGCACTCCCTTCCAATAAACTCCTCAAGCTACAAAGAGCCTCTGCAGAGAGGCTGCAACATCTAATTTTCCGCTGGCAAGGTGGAGACGGAGGTGTAGAGGACTCATTGTTGTCAAGGGAAGAGAAGCAAACAATGATAACAGTGAGGTTGTCAAATGTGTTCAAGCGCAATGCCTCCATGACGAGGTCCCTTGCACATTTATCAGGGTCATCGTGTCGCCTCAGACCTTTGCGAACAAGGCTAACTGCATGCTGACTTGACATCACATCCCAGATGCCATCACACCCTATGATGAGGAATTCGTCGTCCTCTGTTAGGACCATTTGTCGGAACTCAGGCTCTGCAATCAAAGGGGAGGAAGAACCCTTTGGTAACTTCATGTCCCAGTCACCTAGGGCTCGAGTAACGGAGAGAACCCCATTAAGGTAACCATCTTCTATGTAACCGCCCAATTCTTCAACTCGCCTCCGCTCTGATGCATATATAGGCCTGTGATCTTGAGACATGTCAATGGCCTCTCCTTTACGACAGAGAACTGCCCGGCAATCACCAGCATTGGCCACCATCAGAAGCCTGGAACATTACACCAGGGTCAGCAATGCAAATATAAAGAGGTCACAGGCTCTAAACCTAATTTAATGTTTGAGTTTGACATCATCATATGTACATTAAATAAGAGCACGTCGAACAAAAGAGAACCAAGGAAGTGAAGTATGGATTTACCTTCCAAGCACCAATGCAGTGAGAGCCGTGGTGCCTGATGACGTGTTCACACTGCAATCATCAGCCAATGCTGAGTCAGCTGAAAGAAATGCTTTCCTTAGGGAATTCTCAACCTCTTCCAGAAACACATTATCTACTTCAGATGTCTGTGGGAAACTACCATCCTCAAAGAAGAATTTTATTACATTTTTTCTTACATAAGCTGCAGCTTCAGGTCCTCCATGACCGTCAAAAACCTGTGAGAATCACCAAATCTCAAATAAGTTCATGATTTGAATGGACAAAAGATTGAGCTACCATGGTGAAAACATTAATTACCCCGTAGAAAGCACTCGGTTTAGGAAAGGTGTGCAGTGATCCAAGGTGAGACGACAAATCATCTATCCTTATATGTTCATCTTCCATGTATCTTCGTGGCCCAATATCAGCAAAACTACCAGAACGGATGCAGGGAACAAATTGCAGAACAGCATTTTCAAGAGCTGCATCTGAGATTCTATCGGTAGGTCTGGCTTCCTGTACCACAATCAAATCACAGAAAATGAGAATCACTATATCAAAGGACAAGATCTAGTTAGCTTGACCCGTACACAACATATGCACAATCATGCTCTACACTGCATAAATCAAAATCAGAAACAAAACAAACCCAATAGGTGGAACTTAATGCATTTCATAATTAACATTTAACATTCATATAAGTTCTTCAATCACATCATTCAGCAATAAAAACATTTTGGCTACATATAGTTATTAATTACAGCCAACAAGGATGTGATCTGTAATCACATACAATCACATTTACAACTATTCATGGAGGATTTGATCCACAACAACACACCTTTGGTTGCACTAGCAAGAGCGTTATTCTTCATGGTACCAACTACATAAAAAATCCATTCCCATGCGTATCTACGCCAACAAAAAGAAATCAATTTCAAAAGGCCAGAGAGAGATTCACAAAACATTTCGCTCCTTAGTGCTAACCAAAAATCGGATCAACATGAAAGAAGATGTTAAACTAAACACAGGTTGCTAAATCAAACAAGTAAGAAACATAAGGAACTAATCTAATCGAAAATTGCATAATTCAGGTACCTAAGAATCTACCAAGCCAATTTCTTTTTCCAGGAAATCAAAGAATTCAGAAGACGAAACAAGCGAACCAAAGAAAAACGGAAAGAAAGAAAGAAAACGTTCATACTGTATTTAAAGAACAGAAACACAGAATTCACAAAATTTAGAGAAGAAAAAAAGGAAGTTGGGTAAGGTTCTGAAAAACTGACATCTTGTGAAGTGAGTAACTGAGCGGAGACCGATTCAGAAGGTCGAGCTCGGTCAAAACTCGGAGGCGAGATAGCAGTGGGTGCTACGTCTTCGATCTCGTGAATTCCAGTCCCTTTGTTCGGAAAATACTTCACATCCAACAACGCCACGCTCTGTTGACACACGAGCTCTGCTTCAGCCACCATCTTTCCAAGTTTTTCACACCAATTTCTATTCAAACTCAACGCTTCCAAGAGGATTGATTTGATTTGATTCGATTCGATTTCAAACGGCTTCTCTGTTTTTTCTTTCCTTTCTTTCTTTCTTTCTTCTTTCTTTCTTTCTTTTCGGTTGTTGAGGTTTTCTTGGGAATTATCTCGCACTTTCTGATTTTTGATCAAAAAAAACTTCTGAAACGTATGAGTTGAAACGGAATTTAACTCTCGGGGGTTACCGGCGGCTACCGGTGAGAATTTTCTGGGAACCGGCACGTGCGGTTATGCACCATAGGATCCTTGGAGATGCGTTTGCCACAGCACGCGTTGAGGCTTTTACTTGACCGACACGTGACTGTTTTGGGGTTGACGCGTGACCTTTGAAGTGTTGGGAAGGTTGCTTCTTTCAAAGACGGAAATGCCCTTTGGGGTGTTAGCTGTCAGTTTGACTTTAAAGTTGGCTACAGTTGGGTGAAGGGTATCATGGGAAGTTCGCTTAACGCCGACCGAACCCATTTTTAACTGTCTTTTTGTGTTCATACGAGCTGACGCGTTTGTCACCAATATTGGTGATCTATGACTTGGCATCAGCTAACCCCTTTCCTAAGTTGAAGAATTTCCGTTTTTTTTTTCACTTATAAAAGAAATTATTTTAAAATTTTCAACTATTTTTTTCCGTTTTTCTTTAATTTCCTGAAAATATGACATACCTTTGAGATTTGAAAACAAAAATATTAGGTAAATACGTTTTCTAAGTATTAAACCTAACTAAATTATGTTATACTAAATAAGCTTGTTCAAACGAATAATCTAAAAAATTAATATTATAGCAGTCAATTCAGTTAATATTATAATAAATTATAAAATAAATTTAATATGAAGTCCACTAAATTTTAGTTGGATATTTCTTCTATTAAATATTTTAATATAGATTTTATATAAATAACTAATTTAATAATTAATTTTTATATATAAATAGGATAATTATTTTTTAATTGACTTTCCATATTTTTTTCTTCTCTTTCTTCTTTTGCATATCCTGTTTTTTTTTTTCATTCTTTTTCTTCTCACAATCTTCTTTTTTACTTTGTTTCTTTCTTTCTTTGTATACTTCTACAAAAAATTATGAAAAAAAAAATAAAGAAGAGAGACAAAAGATAAAATAAAGAAGAGTAAATTGCATAAAAAACAAAAAATACATGATTTTTTTTTACATAAATATAACTTTTTTTTGTCACAAACACAAAATTATTTTAAGAAAACATATAAACTGTTTTTGCAATAAACACGTATTTTTTTTAAGAATAAACACACAAATCTTTAAAAAAAAAAAAGAAGCAAACATAAATCTTTTAACACTATCTTTTAAAAGAAACATAAGAAGTGAATACAAAAATTTTTTAATGGTAAATAAAAAAATTGTTCGTACATAAGCATATAAATATTTTGAAATTCATCTATCACATAATTTTTTTAAAAAAATATAAAAAATACAAAAAAGTTTTTATCTATAATCATAAAAGATTTTACGATAAATTCATCAATTTTTTAAGAGAAAACAAGGGAAAAAACCAATTTTTTTTTATCTAAGTACATAATTTTCTTACGTAAATCGATAATTTTTTTTTTTAAAAAAAGGAAGAAAGCGATATTTTATTGATCTATTCAATAGATATTATAACTTATAAGTTGATCGGCCTAAAATTGAG
>NC_029780.3:18415845-18433831 GCF_000817695.3 Arachis duranensis | reverse complement strand
TAAATTTTAATTTTTATTAATAAAAAATAAATTTAATGAAGATAGTCTCTTTTTTTTATTATTCAATTCTTCTTTGCATAAAAAAAATCTCATTTTCAAATTACAATATATAAATATAATTTATTAATAATTTAGAGTAAACCTAAAACTTATATATTTTTGTACAGTATTAATAAAATATAATAGTTATAGACCAATTTATTTTAAAAAATAAAATATAAATTTTTATTTTTTTTCAATATCTTCATTCATTCAAGATTTTTATACTTTCATTTTTGGAGCGGTAATATCGTTTTTTATTTATTTTTTAATTTTTAATTTTTTAATTTTTTTTCAGATTAAAAAAAAAGATTCTAGTTCAACAAGTAATTTTTCATTCTTTTCTCACAACAAATGTTCTACTTTTATTTTCTTTTAAATTACAAGAGAACCATTAAACTAACAATCAAGACATATAGCTAGTCATACATGATATATTATATATAGGTAAATAATAGAATAAATAAAGCATATTTTAATTTTTTTCTTGATTTAAATGAATTAATTTTATTTGTCTGTTAGTCTTGTTTAATTTTTTATTTTTTTATATGTTTGGTTATTTACTTAATTTATTATTATTTATTAAGTTTGTATGTTATTATACGCTAGTTTATATATTTAGCTCTTTTTGTTAATCAACTATTTAATTACAATTTTATATCATTAATACTATAATTTTAGTATTATCGTTCTGAATTTTAATATCTTATTTCGAATTGAAATATAGTTTTTATATTTTATCAAGATTATAGATTGTAATTTGTATTTTTTGCTAAATATATTTTTAATTATAGAAATTTATTTGGCCATTTAAATTTTGAATAAATTCAAAATCATTGATATATTTTTTAAAAGAAAAGAACAAAAGATTGAAGATATATACTTCTAATATTACTACTTCAATACTTGAGTGGTCATCAAATTTTATTACTTCAAGTTTTCCATTGAATAGTTCAAAGCGTCTACGACTTCTTCCTAATCAACTGAATGTTTTTCATTTGGGAAAAAATCCTGGAATGTGATCAATGATTCGAAAGTTTTCTCCAAATCAAAGAGATGAAATTTGTCGGGTATATATTAAAGTTGGGTCAAATCAACCAATTCTTGATAACTATCCATTTTCTGGTAATAAAAATCATCGTCACTTTTAAGCTTCATGATTTAAATTATTTTCATTTTGGTTAGAATATTTTATAGAAGATTATATTATATATTGTTTTTCATGCTTTTTTTATGCTAAGGAACATTCCATCATTACAGGTTCAAATGTTTTTATGGAGAATGATTTTCAAGAATTAAAAGAAAGTAAATAGTGAAAAAGAATGTGCTCTTCTAAATTGTATTAGCAAAAGAAAGTATGAGGAGCTAATGTAATTAGTGTACAATGTATACAATGACGGTATTTTTGAAATTAACATTAAATGATAATTAAATTAATTAATTACAAAATTATTTCCAATTTTAAATACAAAGCAAATAAGCATTTCAAACAGTCACGAACACCTCCAACCAGTCTCCCTCTCCCTTTCTCTCTCCCTCTCCATCCTCTCTCATCGCCAAACCGGTGCACGGTCGCTGCTTAACATCCACCGCCGCGTGACCTGAAGCCTTCATCAGCGCCAAACAGAACTGCAATGCCCAACCTCCTTCGCGTGCGTCTTTCTCCCGTTGGCAGCAGCTGCTTCGGTCGGACCCGGTACTGCACCGTTCACACCATTGCGTGCGCTCGCCTTTTGGCGTCGGCCTGTCTCCACGCCAGTAACCTGCACAGTGTGCGCGCCCTGCGTCCGCTGGCTCCTGCCTCCTTCATCAGCCAGTTGAAGTCGTGACCATTGGACGAGTCACGGTCGCATTGGTGTTACGCCCCCTCACACCTACCGTCGTCGTCTTCTCCTCATCTGTTCAAGTTTTTTTTCCTTTTTTTTTCATTTTATGGTTACATCAAATCATAAGACTCACGTGGCAAATTATATATTTTTTATTTTTTAATAAAAATTTAAGTGTTGGATGATCATAGTTGCTTCTTCTGTTTATTCATCTCCTTCCTCTTCTATTTTAATGGTAAATTTAGGATGGTCATTTTAGTAGGTATGCAGATGGTTATTTTAATTTTTATGTAGATGATTATTTTTACTAGATTGAGTTTAGTTATGTATAATTAAAATATGTTAGATGTTCAATTCATTAAGTAAGCGGATGATTATTTCTATTCTTACGTGGATAGTTATTTTTACTAAGGGTGAGTGGCGTGTGGCAAGTCAAGCAGCAAAGGTGAAGTGGGATGATTATTGACGAAGGTGGGGTGGCTGCCATTATAAAAGAAGAGGGTATTGGAGTGAAATGGTTTGATAAATTAGGATTTTGAATGGTTATTTTTTTGAAATAATTAATTGGATAATTTGAAAATTTGAAATTTAAAATTGAGAAATTTAAATTTTGAAATTTAAAATTTGATGTGAAATAACTGAATGAGAGTTTTTGAATTTAGGCTAAATAACTAGCCCATTGTATACATTGTCAAGATTCCTCATTGTCTCTCTAGCGGGATTTGAAGGTTGTAGTAGGATTAGAGAAGGGGGTTGAATCTATACCTTTCATTTAAGTTACTGTAATAACCCTTTAACGTAAACTTTCAATTCTGATTCTGTTTAAACTCAGCAGCGAAAAATTTGTGGGACAATTTATTTTTGTCTCATGAATATCAGAAAACAGAACAGAGCAGAGATGAGAGAAGCTGACACCATCATGTATCCTGGTTCAGTTGCCTTGTGCAATGCAACCTACATCCAGTCTCCACCACAACAGTGGTGGAATTTCCACTATAGTTAAAGTATTACATACACCAATTCCACAGGATTGACACAATCTTTTTACACTCAAGTTCTAACCTAACTTGACTTTGACTATGCAAATACCTAACTCTTTCACTCTTAGTGCTAACCTAACTAAGAAAGGGATACTTAATAGGTACAAGATACAAGACACAAACTTACCTATAGAAATCTGAAATAACTCTAGGTTTTTCTCTCAAGTGTATCACTCAGCCTTTTTTTTCACTCATTGGCTTTTACTTGAGATCTCTCATTATGCCTTTTCACTCAAGAAATTACAGAAAGATAAACATTGAAAAGTAAATTATAATCTGTAAAACATGAAGGAGATTGACTCTTCAACAACCTCTTTGCTATGTGATAAACCAGATTCACATGTCTCTGATTCAGTTCTTCATTTTTGGCGGAATGCTTCTTTGAAAGATAGTACTATCCAAGTAGATGAACTTCTTTAGGGAGCACCTCTCAAAACATACACCTTGAGAACACTGGTTTTTTCTTCTTGACTTCTAAATAGTGAGCCAACTTCTTTTGTATCTCCTTGCATGTTGCTCTTTCCTAGGTCAAACCTTGAGCTTTGTGCTTCACCAACTCAACCGTTCACTTTCTTCCATTTTTACTCAAATTAGGGACTTTGGTTCTGACCTCCTTTGTTAACCGAGGGCCTCAGGACAGCAAACACAAAAAGTCTTCCAATGGTAAACCAGAACTGAGCCATTGAAATGCTACTTGGTCCTCAAGACACATTTTTTACCATAGATGCACAGTAGTGAAGAACAGACATCATCTTCCTATGTATCCCAATATGGAGTGACAGAGAGTTGAAGATGAAGAGGAGAAAAATGAGATGCATGTAGAAGAAAATAAAATCACCTTTAGCTTCTAACCTCTTCTTGATACAGATTGATGTGGGTGATTAGACTTCAACCTTTTGCTTAACCTTCTCTCTCACACTTCTGTGATTTCTGACCAAGAGGAAAAATGAACGTTGTTTTTGGTGTGAGAGCAAATTGGATGGATCAGCTTGGAGTGATGGATACGGGCTTGGATCGGATCTTGATTTGCATGGCCCGTCTGACTCCTTGCTTTGATTTTCTTTTGGGCTTCTATTTTTGTAGCCCACCAGCCTTATTTTAATTTCATCCAATTGGGCTGCCTTTGTATATCAATTTTGGCCTGTAACACTTAATCACAAATAATTAACATTAGTTAGATAATTGTCCAAAAATAATGTTTGTCATCATTAATGAATTATGTTAATTTCTTAACTCAACAATCTCCACTTTAATGACAAATATAATTAAAACAATGATCAAAAGGAAAAGAATTTTATTTAAGAAACTTCTCTTTGAATGATGTTTCTTGCTTTTATGTTGCTCCCCCTTTCATTTTCAAATTTAGCTGATAATGAATAGAGAGGGGATTTAGGAATTTTATCACAATAGATAAAGATTATTCAATAAAGGTATACCCAAGACACAGCGGAAACATAAATCATAGATAATGAAAAACAAAGGATAGATAAGGGGGTTTTCCTACTAAACCTCTAAGAAACCTGTTCTTAGCAACCTAGGTCACCGGAAGGGGCTCCCTACTAGACCTTCAAAGAACTTGTCCTTGACGACCTAGATCAGAGGGATAAAAATTGAATCACTCAATTTTCTCTATGCAACAAGTGAAGCAAATCACTCACCTCACTTAATCACACAAAAAAAATGTGCATAAAGCACTAAAGAAATTTTATTCATCAAAAGTTATGTAAATTGTCTCACCAAAGGTGTTTAAATAGACCCCTAACAAACTAGCTAAAAGATAAGATAACTAATTTAAATAAGATTTAATCTTATTAGATTAGATCAGATTTGATTTAAATTTTAAAATTCTAAAGATATGATAACTAATTTAAATCAGATTTAATCTTAATTGATTAGATCAGATTTGATTTAAATTTATAATTTCTAAAAATACTACTAAGCAAATCGGAAGTAAATCAAATCTTCCAACAAACTCTAACAGCAAAACAAATTAAAAACAAACTACTAAAATTCAAAAATTAATAAAAATTATGCCTCCCATTAAATTTGAAAAGCTTTATTGGATTTCTAGTTGTCCTGCCTTATCCCAATGGGCCTTATGAATTGTTGCCCTTTTAGCATCACTGTTTTTGAGACGGACTCTTGGTCTTCTTGATGTCCAAGACTGGCATGACACAATTCTTCTAGAATTTAGATCCTTGAATATGACAAGATTATCATTCCGTCCCTTAGCTCTAAGATGACGAAAATGCCCTCTTGACCACATATCATTCTCTCCCTCTTCAAAAAGATTCGTCCTCGAATCTTAAATGAGAAGCGCTTCTTCCCTCCAAGGAATCCAAATCCAATCTTTGGGTTCAAATACCATGGTTTGTTGACTCTTCTCTATCCACTGAATTGTGGTTATGTCCCTCATGTGTGCAAGTTCAATCTTTCCAACCATACTTTTACCATCTTATCCAAGGTGTGCAATTTGTCTTTCTTCCTTTTCATCCCTACTAATGCCTCCATAATTGACCAGCGAATCTATAAAGCCTGGAAAACTTGATATAAAAACACTAGGAATTTCATGGTTAGATGTATGAGAAACTAAGGACTCTGTGGATTTCAATGAGACTAATGCACTCTTGTCTAAGCTAGAACTTTCTAGATCTTCCTCACAAGTGTGTTTATTGAACTTAGTTTCTTTTTCGCTCATTGACTCCTCTCGCTCACTATTCTCATCTTTTCTCTTAAAACTCTCGCTTTCAATAAAACATTGATTCTTTTCACTCAAACACTCAATTGCTTTCTCAATTTCTTTTCTCTCATATTCTTCAAATTGCTCACATCCCAAGGACCCAATTGAGAAATTTCGCACGGTTGAATCTTTCAAGGACACATCACCCTCTACAGCATACGCAACAAATTCTTCCATCTCTGGCTTTGAAGAAGAATAAAAGATAGGCATAAAAGAATTCCTCTTGTTATGGCGATCTATCATTAGTTGCACTTACTCCTAGTCAATGGCCAATTTGACCAAATTGTCCATGGTCGTGTAACGGTAACGTTGGACTTTATCTGCAAGTTCTACACGTAATCCAAACAAAAATCGGTCCTTAAGAACCTCAGGACTCTTTTTAATATTAGCCATGTCCATCAAATATAGAAACTCCTTATGGTACTCCATCACTAATTGTGAGCCTTGTTGTAACGTAAAAAATTTGCCAAAAAATGTATTGTGGTATGATGATGGCACAAACTACCTCCTCATGATTTTCTTCATCTTCTCCCAGCTGCTAATTGGGCGCTTTTCGTACCGTCTTCTAGATCTTCCTAATTCAGTCCATAATATACGGGCAGCATTGAAAAAATTGGCTTGTACCAGTTGAACCTTATTTTCTTTTGAAAGGATGCAATTTGCAAAAATCGATTCTACCTTCCTTTCCCATCTGAAATACGCTTCAGGATTATTCCTCCCTTTGAATACACGGATTTGAAACTGTGAACTTTTTTTCGCATATGAGCTTCCTTCATCATCACTATCATAATACTCAATCATTTTTTATTATTATTTTTTTCCAGACACTGACTTAAAGATAGAATAATTACAAAAATAAAATTAAAAAAAAAGAATTTTTTTGTTTTTTTAATCTAAAGTAAATTTGCAGAAATTGAAGAGAAAAATAAAGAGATTAAACAAGACCCATGGAACGTGTAGATAAATAAGAATTTACCTACGACCTGTAACTGAGACCAGATGATAAGGAATAGATAGGGGATTTAGGGGTTTTATCACAATAGATAAGGATTATTCAATAAAGGTATACCCAAGACACAGCGGAAACATAAAACATAGATAATGAAAAATAAAGGATAGATAAGGGGGATTTTCCTACTAGACCTCTAAGAAACCTGTTCTTAGCAACCTAGGTCACCAGAAGGGGCTTCCTACTAGACCTTTAAAGAACTTGTCCTTGACAACCTAGATCAGAGGGATGAAAATTGAATCACTCAATTTTCTCCATGCAACAAGCAAAGCAAATCACTCAACTCACTTAATCACACAAAAAAATGTGCATAAAGCACTAAAGAAATTTTATTCATCAAAAGTTATGTAAATTGTCTCACCAAAGGTGTTTAAATAGACCCCAAATAAACTAGCTAAAAGATAAGATAACTAATTTAAATCAGATTTGATCTTATTAGATTATATCAGATTTGATTTAAATTTTAAAATACTAAAGATATGATAACTAATTTAAATTAGATTTGATCTTAATTGATTAGATCAGATTTGATTTAAATTTAAAATTCTTAAAAATACTACTAAACAAATCAGAAGTAAATCAAATCTTCCAACAAACTCTAACAGCAAAACAAATTAAAAATTCAAAAATTAATAAAAATTATGCTTTCCATTGAATTTGAAAAGCTTTATTGGACTTCTAGTTGTCCTGCCTTATCCCAATGGGCCTTATGAATTGTTGCCCTTTCAACACCACTGTTTTTGAGACGGACTCTTGGTCTTCTTGATGTCCAAGACTGACATGATACAATTCTTCTAGAATTTAGATCTTTGAATATGACAAGATTATCATTTTGTCCCTTAGCTCTAAGATGATGAAAATGCCCTCTTGACCACGTATTATTAGCTCTCCCTGGTTTTATACTCTTCTCTTCTTTCCTGTTTGCATTTATTTATAGAGAGAGCACCATAAAGAGCTACACAAAATTATTTTGACCAAGGGAGTTTAAACAATCAACACTACAATTCCAGCCCCAATACTGAACATATTATGTCATCAACAAAATCAAAGCATCAAGATTAATTAAGGGCAAACCAACAACATATGAGAGCAAGTTCTAATTGGCATGTCAATACATTCCCTGCAGCAGCACAGTTGCAAATTAAAATTTATATGCTCAAAAGTATCAACAGTAGCAATCAATTAAAATTCACAATTAAAATCACAAAAAAATTTAGTAGCAGCAATAAAGTTCAGCATTTAGTCAGCAGCTATTACTCCCCTTTTTGTCATCAAGGGTGGAGCATAAGCAATATCAATAAAAACAGCACCTTAGATTTTGTAAAAAGGTATTAGAGCACAGTCCAAAATATCAAATAAATTAAAATTAAGTGCAGCAATAGTTAGAGTATTACAGTCATCCAAGACAATAGAAACTAGTTCAAAAGTAACAAAAGAAACAGTTTTCATGAGACAAAAAGAGAGCAGACAACAGTAGTTTTATGAGACAAATCTAAGCATTTGAACCATTCCCCTCCGAATCAGCTTTCTCATCAGCATCAGTGGAAGGATCTTCATCTTGTGTTGAAGATTATCAATGAACTTCATAAAAATAGCCACTCTATCCCTTGATTTCTGGAGAAAATTCTCATGCTTGCTTGCTAGCTTCCTTTGTTCCTTACTCATGGCAATCATGTGATTAGATTAGGAGACAAACTCCTGGACTACATCTTTGACAACATTCAACAGAGTAGATTTCTGTTCAACGGAGATGGAGGTGCCCTTGGTGGAAGGAGGAGGAGATTCCTCAAGAATGAACTCATCATCTTCATCATCTAGAACTACTCTCTCAGATCGAGTAGGTCCTTTTTACTGTTTCACTGCACCACCTCCCTTTAGATATGAATGTCTTTTTTCATAATCCTCATTGGACAAATCAACACCAAAATGCTCAAAAATGCAAGTTAGAAACATGCCATAAGGAAGTTCTTTGTCCTTCTTACTTTTAACAGAGTCAAACATGTATCTAACCATCAAATAACCAAATAAAATTTCTGTTTTGGTGAGTAGGGCATATAAAACAAGAGTGTCAGTGTAAGAAACCCTTTGATATGAACCACTTTGAGGAAGAATGATATGATTGACAATTCGGTGCAACTGAGCACGTTCATATCCTAGGGCTTTGTGAGTAGGTGTAATGCCATCAATAAAGGAAACATGTTCACAAATATGATCAAAGTATCATTGTAAGAAATACCAACTCCTTCATTCCACTTAACAGAAGCATAAGCACACGGCCCAACATCAGTACACTTCAATGAATCCCTAATTGTTTCATTATTTAAAACTATGTCTCGGCCCTTAACATAAGAGTGAACTGTGCCCTCATGATATGTCATGTTTGCATAAAACTCTTTGACCAACAGAGGATAAACTAGTTTTTTGATATAAAAAAGGTGATTCCAATCTAAAAATTCCAAATTTTCAACAAATTGAAAACCTTTCTTTTTCAGGTTTGGCAAATCAGCAAGAAAAGACAGACACATGGTATGGTACTTAATAACTCCTTCATAAAAGTTATTGTTCATGGAAGATCTAAATCTATAAGGATTATAGTTGGAGTGAGATGTCATGAAGTGGAATTTATGAGCAAAAGGATCAATGTCTGGTTCTCTAACAAATTTGAGAGGGAGACGAGGTTTACCTTTTTGTGAACGCAGGGAACAGACCTTGTCTTAGGTTGAGTGGGCTCAGAGGTAGGATCAGGGCTGCTGGTCGTTTCCCTTTTTATGAACTTGGCTTCGACGACCCAGGTTTGGATGGAGGTTCCTTCAGAGGTGGCGTCGGCTTGGCTGAAGGAGGGAACCTTGAAGGGTTCTTAGTGCGAGCCATGGGGTCAGTCCTATGAGGTGAGGTTGGAGGAGAAGGAGAAGGAGTGAAGGTTCGCTCTTGGGAGCGAGTTGAAGGTTTAGTAGGAAGCTTGTAAACCTTTTCACGCATAGGCCTTTTAGCTATGGTTTTCTTCCTCATTTGGTTGGTTTCAGATTTTTTAGGGAAGAGAAGCAGTAAAGTTAGTGGGGAGAAATCGAAGGGTTTGAGGAGGAGTTATGGAGAGAAAAGAAGGAGTGTTGGTAACCGTACCCAAAAGAAAGTTTCTCAAACCATGCAACTGCATCACCAGTGATTAGACTTGAAGGGACTTGACATCAAAAAGAGAAATATTTTATTTGATTTTAAAATTAAAACAGGAAATTAATTTAAATTTTGAAAACCTTTTTGGACAAAAAAATTAAACCGAATTGAAACCTTTTTGGACAAAAAGACAACCTGAAACACATAACAAAAATGGACAACAAAAGTATGTAGCTTTCATTTTGGGCCCAGAGGTGGTTTGAATTAAGAAAACATATTGGACCACCCATGATCTAATTTTTGAGGTTGGCCCAGATGAATCTGCACGTGCAACAAGTTAGAGAACGCTGATTGAAGAGAATGTTCTTCACTTGCCCAGAATTGTCTCATCCCTGTTTATGAGACAAAAACTCCAACAAACATATCAGCAACTTTCAAATAAAGAATCGTGGCTTAAAATCCCTAGACTAGTCCTAAGCATACAGAATCTATCCTCAGCTAGTGGTTTAGTGAAAATATCTGCCAATTGCTCTTCTGATTTAACAAATTGAATGCTAATATCCCCCTTTTGAACATGTTCTCTTATTGAGTGAAATTTCACTTCAATATGTTTAGTTCTAGAGTGCAAAACTGGATTTTTAGAAATATTAATGGCACTCATATTATCACACAACAATGGAATATTTTCAGCATTTAACTTGTAATCAGCAAGCTATGTTTTTAACCACATAAGCTGAGAATAATAAGAAGAAGCGACGATGTACTCAGCCTCTGCAGTGGATAAAGCCACTGTTGGCTGCTTCTTACTTGACCAAACATTCAAGGACTTTCCAAGGAAGCACCACAAGCCTGATGTGCTCCTTCTATTAATTCTATCACCGGCAAAATCTACATCACAATAACCAACTGTAGAAAAACATCAATCTTAGGATACCAAAGACCAAAATTGGATGTGCCATGAACTTATCTAATGATTCTCTTAACTATGGAAAGATGAAACTCTTTTGGTTTAAATTGGAATCTTGAACACATTCCAATACTTTGCACAATATTGGGTCTAGAGGAAGTTAAGTACATAAGAGAGCCAGTCATTCTTCTATACCTAGTCTCGTCTACATCTTTCTCAGTTTCTCCCTTGTCTAATTTTGAATTAGGGTGCATGGGAGTTCCCATAGGTTTGACACTATCCATATCAAATTTCTTAACTAGTTCCTTGGCATACTTCTCTTGATGAATGAAAATACCTTTTTCAGTTTGTTTAATTTGCAGCTCAAGGAAAAAATTAAGTTCACCCATCATACTCATGTCAAATTCACTTGTCATGAGTTTTCTAAATTCAGTACAAAAGGATTCATTGGTTGATCCAAAAATAATGTCATCAATATATATTTGGACTAGAATGAAAGAATCATTAGAATTCTTGATAAATAGAGTTGTGTCTGTGGTGCCTCTTTGAAAACCATTTTTCAAAAGAAAAGTGCCAAGTTTCTCATACCAAGCTCTAGGAGCTTGTCTCAAACCATAGAGAGCTTTTCATCATTTGAAAACATGGTTAGAAAATTCTTTATTTTCAAAACTCGGTGGCTGCTCCACATACACTTCTCTATCTATCACACCATTCAAAAATGCACATTTCACATCCATTTGATATAATTTAAAACCACAAAAGCAGCATAAACTAAGAGAAGTCTTATGGCTTCCATTCGGGCAACAGGGGCAAAGGATTCATCAAAGTCTATTCCTTCTTCTTGGTCATATCCTTGTGCCACTAGCCTTGCTTTGTTTCTTACAATGCTACCATCCTCTCCTAACTTGTTCCAAAATATCCACTTGGTGCCGGTCACTTTCTTTCCATTCGGCCTTGAAACCAATGTCCACACTTGGTTCTTCTCAAATTCAAAAAGCTCATCTTCCATTGCCTTTACCCAAGAAGGGTCATTAAGTGCTTCTTTGATATTTTGATGCTCGATTTGAGAGAGAAGAGCAATGTTTGTTCCTTCATTGGCCTTTCTAGTTGAAGACCGAGTTCTAACGCCATGAAACACGTCCCAAATAACAAATTTCTCAGGATAATTCTTCACGAATCTCATTCACGAGATCTGGTTGACTTGGAGGCAGATTCAATCAGCAAGGGATTCAGGGAGTTACTGGTTTTAGGATTTCCTTCAGATTCATGAGACAAAATAGAATTGTCTCTAGAATTTTCAGCAACTACAGTTTTTGGTTCAGCTTGTCTAAAATTTTCATTTTCATGATTTTGTGTAGTCTCATCATCCTTTTGAGCTTGATTTTCTGCATCACAATCTTCCAAAATACTTTGCACCAAGTTAGTATCACAAAATGAAACATGTATGGACTCCTCGATTATTCTAGCATCTTGATGATAAACTATATATACTTTACTAGTTGTGGAATATCCTACAAATAAGCACTCATACGCCTTTGGATCAAATTTTCCTAAATTATCTTTGTTATTAAGAACAAAATATTTGCATCCAAAGATGTGTAAATAATCCAAGTTTGGTGGGTAACCTTTCCAAAGTTCATAAGGGATTTTCTTCAAAAAATTTTCTTATGATAGTTCTATTCAAAATGTGGCAAGCTGTGTTAACTGCTTTAGCCCAAAGGAATTTTGGAACATTGCTCTCACAAAGCATAGCTCTTGTCATTTCTTGAATACTTATATTTCTTCTTTCAACAACACCATTTGGTTGTGGTGTCCTTGGACAAGAGAAGATGTGAGATATTTCAAATTTCTCACAAAAGAATTCAAATAAATTATTTTCAAATTCGGTTCCATGATCATTTCTTATAGACGAGATCTTTAAATCCTTTTCATTTTGAATTTTCTTGCAAAAGATTTCAAAGGCCGAAAAAGCTTCATTTTTGTATGCAAGAAATAAAACCCAACCAAACCTAGAATAGTCATCCACAATCACTAAACCATAATGTTTACCACCTAAGCTTTAAGTTCTTGTTGGACCAAATAAATCAATGTGTAGCAACTCAAGTGGCCTTTTAGTAGAGATGTCTTCCTTTGGCTTAAATGAACTTTTTGTTTGTTTTCCTATTTGGCAAGCATCACAAGTGATGTCTTTGTCAAACCTTATCAAAGGAAGACCTCTTACTAACCTTTTCTTTACAAATTTGTTTATTTGAAACATACTTGCATGCCCAATCTCTTGTGTCATAGCCACTTTTCAGATTCTTTAGAATGAAAGCAAGTTATATTTTGATCCTTTAGTTCATCAAGGGTAAGTCCCTACACATTATTACAACGTTTGGCAACAAAAAGTACTTCATTAGTCTTTTCATTTACAACACAGCACTCAAGTCTTTTGAAAGTCACTAAATATCCTAAATCACATAGCTGACTTATACTCAAAAGATTGTGCTTCAATCCACATACCAAAAATACATCATCAATGAAGGTAGAGTGTTCGTTACCTACCTTTCCAATAGCAATTATTTTACTTTACCATCATCTCCAAAGATCACAAAACCTCCATCGTACTTGTTTAGTTTGATGAAGTAAGTTGACCTTCCAGTCATGTGCCTTGAGCATCCACTATCCAAGTACCACATATCCTTTTTGTTCTTGGATGCTAGGCAAATCTGCATGAAAAACTTCAAGTTACCTTAGGTATTCAAATTAATTTGGATCCTTTGAAGTTAATCCATCTTGATTGCCCAAGTGCATTGAAATCATACACAACATTGTAAATTTAGTTTCCTACAATTCTTTTTTCAATGAAGCGTTGTAAATATGAATGACCAAATTTTTTGCAATTTATACAATGATTTCCTGATGCATGTTTCTGAAATTGAGATGGGCTACCATGCTGGAAATGATTAAAGGGCTGAAATTTTCTAGTTTTTGGAGGAGGTGCATTTCTTTTGACAAACTGTTTTTTGTTATAATTGTTCCTCTTTGCAAAAACATTTTCACCAGAATTTTTGAAAACTTTTAGACTTTTCGAATATGAGGTTTTGTTGTAAAATGGTGGTTTCTTGAAAGCAACCTCATTTTTCGAAATGTACTCCAGACTTGACCTATTTGAAGTAGGTTCGGTTCCTGGTGAAGGTTCAGTTTCACTTGTGTAAACTTCATCAAATTTCTCCTTAAGTGTGGGAACATATCCAATACCAGATTTGTTGGATGTTGATTTAATATTTGATGAAGAAGCCACGAATTTCATAGAGGAATCATTAAAAACTGCACTTTCCTTGGTTATGTAACCTAAACCATATTTTTCAAACAATGGTCTTTGCCTTGCAAGTAATTTGTCCAAGTTACTATAACTTTGAGCAAATTTTGCTAAGTCACCATTCAGCCTTTTAATCATATAATTTAGTCTTTCATTTTCAGTAATTAACTCTTGAGAAGGATCCACAATGTTCTTTTCTTTTAATTTTTCAAGTTCAGATTTTAGAAATCTGTTTTCTTCAATAATGTCCAAAGCACATTCAGTTTCCTTCACTTTTTCTTTTTAAAAATCATTTTCATCTTTTAACATATCTTTTTCAGATCTGCATTTATTATACTTATCTAGCAGTTTTGAAGTGTTTAGAGTAAGATCATCAATAATAGCATGTAAATCATCTATAGACAAGTCATAGTAATTTACCTCATCAAGATTATTATTTCCAGCCATAAAGCAGTCTTTATCTTCACCTTCAGAATCTTCTTCAGAATCTTCTTCCTCATTGGAGTCGTTCTCAAGATCCTCCCAAGCTGCCATGAGCACTCTCTTCTTTTCTTTCTTTCCTTTGTCCTCCTTCTTGAGCTTTGGACAGTTTAGCTTGAAGTGTCCAGCCTCCTTGCAATGATGACATGTCACCTTGCTCAAGTCCATTTTGTGTTCCTTTGAGCTTGAACCCTTGTACTTGCCCTTGTTCTTCATCATCCTTCTAAATCTCCTAACAAAAAATATAAGCTCATCATCTAAAATACCATTACTAGACTCACTCTCTTTTGATTCTATTTTTGACTTGAGGGCTATTCCCTTTTTCTTTGAGTCTGGGTTTGTGTGTGTGGTTTCATAGGCAAAGAGTTTTTCTCTCAACTCATCATAGGTTATAAGGCTTAGGTTATTGCTCTCGGCTAGGATAGTGGCAATGGTTTTCCATTCTTTTGTGAGGCTTCTAAGGAGTTTTCTCACTAGGGTTTGTTCTGAGTAGTTTGTACGCACAACATCAAGGTTGTTGATTATGATTGAGAATCTCTCAAACACTTCATCAATACTTTCTCCATCCTTCATATTAAACATCTTGTACTCTTTTCACAGCATATCAATCCTCGTTTCTTTGACCTGTTTAGTGCCTTCGTGTGTAACCTAGAGTTTTTTCCAGATTTCTTTGGCTGTCTTGCATCTAGGCACCTTTTGGTACTCTTCAAAGCTGATAACATAGTGAAGAAGGTTGATGGCTTTATCATTCAGCTCCATCTTCTTCTTGTCGTCCTCATTCCATTCAGCTTCTTCTTTTGGAGTCACCATTCCATTAGCACTTATTTTTGTTGGAATCTTGGGACCGCTCACAACAATCTTCCAGATGTTGTAGTCAATGGATTGGATGAAGATCCTCATCCTCTCTTTCCAATAGGTATAGTTCTTCTCGTTAAAGAAGGGTGGCTTATTGTTTGACTGGCCTTCAGTTAGAGTATAGGCAACTGTGGTTGTGCCCAAGTTGTTCACCATTGGACCTTTGCTCCAAGCGGTGAATCTTGATTCTTGAGACCAAGGCTCTTGATACCAATTGAAGGTTGTAATAGGTTTAGAGAAGGGGGGTTGAATCTATGCCTTTATTTTAAGTTACTGTAATAACCCTTTAACGCAAACTTTCAATTCTGATTCTGTTTGAACTCAGCAGCAGAAAATTGATGAGACAATTTATTTTTGTCTCATGAATATCAGAAAATAAAACAGAGCAGAGATGAGAGAAGCTGACACCATCATGTATCCTGGTTCAGTTGCCTTGTGCAATGCAACCTACATCCAGTCTCCACCACAACGTGATGGAATTTCCACTATAGTTAAAGTATTATATACACCAATTCTATAGGATTGACACAATCCTTTCACACTTAAGTTCTAACCTAACTTGACTTTGGCTATGCAAATACTTAACTCTTTCACTCTTAGTACTAATCCAACTAAGAAAGGGATACCTAACAGGTACAAGATACAAGACACAGACTTACCTAAAGAAATCTGAAATAACTCTAGGCTTTTCTCTCAAGTTTATCACTCAACCTTTTTTTTTCACTCATTGGCTTTTACTTGAGATATCTCATTATGCTATTTCACTCAAGAAATTACATAAAGATAAACATTGAAAAGTAAATTACAATATGTAAAACATGAAGGAGATTGACTCTTCAACAGCCTCTTTGCTATGTGATAAACCAGATTCGAATGTCTCTGATTCAGTTCTTCATTTTTTGCGGAATGCTTCTTTGAAAGATAGTACTGTTTAAGTAAATGAACTTCTTTAGGGAGCACCTCTCAGAACATACACCTTGAGAACACTGATTTTCTCTCCTTGGCTTCTAAATGGTGAGCCAACTTCTTTTGTATCTCCTTACATGTTGCTCTTTCCTAGGTCAAACCTTGAGCTTTGTGCTTCACCAACTCAACCGTTCACTTTCTTCTATTTTTACTCAAATTAGGGACTTTGGTTCTGACCTCCTTTGTTGACTGAAGGCCTCAGGACAGCAAACACAAAAAGTCTTTCAATGGTAAACCAGATCTGAGCCATTGAAATGCTACTTGGTCCTCAAGACACATTTTTTACCATAGATGCACAACAATGAAGAACAGACATCATCTTCCTATGTATCCCAATATAGAGTGGCAGAGAGTTGAAGATGAAGAAAAGAAAAATGAGATGCATATAGAAGGAAATAAAATCACATTTAGCTTCTGACCTCTTCTTGATACAGATTGATGTGGGTAATTAGACTTCAACTTTTTGCTTAACCTTATCTTTCTTGCTTCTTTTGTGAATAGCTTAGGGAAGAAGCTCTCTCTCATTTCTGTGATTTCTAACCAAGAGGAAAAGTGAACGTTGCTTTTGGTGTGATAGCAAATTGGATGGATCAGCTTGGAGTGATGGATACGGGCTTGGATCAGATCTTGATTTGCATGGCCCGTCTGACTCCTTGTTTTGATTTTCTTTTGGGCTTCTATTTCTGTAGCCCACCAGCCTTGTTTTAATTTCATCCAATTGGGCTGCCTTTGCATATCAATTTTGGCCTACAACACTTAATCACAAATAATTAACATTAGTTAGATAATTGCCCAAAAATAATATTTGTCATCATTAATTAATTTTGTTAATTTCTTAACTCAACAGAATTCGATTGGCAAAGGTCCCAACTCATTCCATCATAAGGCACTAAAATTGTATCATATATATATATATATATATTGCATTAGATGGTTGACATTTCAAGGTTAATTGCACCTACAAAAGATATGATGAAAGCTAAAGTTCAAGCAATAGAGGTAACTTAATGCAATGCATATTATTGTTTCTACATCAAAATTACTTCTTCAACATTAAGAGACAGTAAATGGTACAATTTTCTTACAAATGTTAAAGATTTTTGTGAAAAAACATGAAATTGAAGTCCCTAATATAAGTACATAATATGTTTTTGAAAGAGGTCGATCTCGTCAACCAAGTATAATGGTTGAGCATTATTATTGAATAGATACATGTATTCTTGATAACAATTGACTCTTAGATACAAAAATTGAATATATAGTAGATTGAATGAGCAAATAATAAAGATTTTGACTTTGAGTTGTGCTTTGGATCCTAAAGACAATTTTAAATCATTTAACATGAAAGAAATTAGTAAGTTAGCATAAAAGTTTTATTCTCTTAACTTTCTTTTTAATAAACTAAATATTTTAAAATTTCAGTTACAACATTATCAGCATGATATACCAAAACATTTAAAAGGTGTTGGTACATCTTTTGAATTGTGCCATAAATTGTAAGAAACAGACAAATAAAAAATTTATTACATGGTTAATAGATTAATATATCTTGTTTTGACTCTACCAATATCTACATCAATAATAAAAAAAAATTTTTGAGTAATAAAATTTGTTAAAATAAGATTCTAAATAAGATGACTGATTATTTTTTTGCAGATAATTTAGTTATCTACGTAAAAAGGAATTAGTAGTTATTTTTGACAAAAATTTAA
>NC_029780.3:18408639-18415208 GCF_000817695.3 Arachis duranensis | reverse complement strand
ACAGTAAATTAATTTTTGATTTGTCAAATTAAAACCGTGAAAAATCAAATAAAAACATCCGTTAAAATTAGCGTGTAAAATACTAAAGTATGTAAAATTGAGAAAGAGAGCAAATTCTTAATTTCATAGTCAATAATCTGTACTCAAATTTAAATATACTAATTCTTTTATATATCTATAACAATATATAATGGCAATATATGGGTTTGGTGTCCAAATCTTTTTTCCAGTATTACCCTCTCTAATTAACTTCTCCACTTAATGTCAGTTATCTCTGAAAAACTCCCATTACTCCACTTGGCCACTTAATTTACGTAATTCAAAAAATATTATTTATATGTTAAAAATTTATTTTTAAATATTCAAGTATTAGAATTAGTCTAAATAATATACTGAATGATGATAACATTGGTTTGTTGTGTATATATACTCCATTAGTTTGTTAATTTTATCTTTTGAATTATTTTTTATTATGGTACTATTTTAATGTACTCTAATTTTTTATTGTGTATTTATAACTTTAAAAATAATCATTAGAAGAAATATTAATTTTATCTCTTAAATTTTTTAGCTTTGACAATATTAACTAATTTATATTAAAATATTTAGATAATTCCAAAACTATTATTTATACTATAACAAAATAACAATATACAAAAAAATATGGGAGTTTGATGTTCAATTTTTTTTATTCAGTGAGTTCTACTTGACAGTTGTTGTATAAAATATTTATTTAAAAATATTAGTAATTTTTTATTTAATTTATACGGTAAATAATAATATTTTATGTAATTTTATTTTATTTAGTATCAAATAAATTTAGCTTTGAATTTTCTTTTCTTCTTTTCGAATTGAAATAGTCCCATTGCATGATTGACAACTTTGATTTCTATTATAATAACTATTTTTTCTATTATTTTCTATTTACTATTTTTTTTATTTTTGTCATAATAACTTTTTTTATCTATACCAATATATAATGGGATAGAAAAGTTTGGTATCCAATTCCTTCTCCCTATTTTATCTCTATTTCTTTTTTATTTTTGTTACACATTAAATTTAATATAACAAACTGTTACCACGTCCTCAATTTTTTATTTTTTTATAAAAGAATTTATCTCACGACAGAGGATTAAATTGATTCATTTTCAACCCACGACATATTTTAAAACTGATTTACTTCCAATAAAAAACTGCTCCCACTATGTACTCAATTTAAAAATTGAAACCCCAACAGAATTAAATACTTTTTCACTTTCAATTTTGGTCTCACAAACCTTTTTGATTCTCTACATTTTGCTATCTTTTTGACAAATAGAACTGGAAACTTCACAAAATCAACAATCAACGTCGACCCACTTGAACAGAATATGCTAGGCGAAGAAGACAACATGATCGAAGAACAAAGATAGCAACACCTAGCTAGAAGACGTGCAACTTATCCGTAAATGATTCGACAAGGAAAACAAGTTGCTATATCAACTGACTCCAATTCCAACTCCAATGACAAACGCAGGTAGAGGTACTCGATTAACTACAAACATAGGAGTAGCCCAATTGACTACAATTAAACAAATGACCAGAGCTACCACCCATTATCAATTTAATATGACTAGAGCTACCACCCATCATCAATTTGATACAGGTAATACGATAACTAATTTTCTTTGTTATGAATTCAATTAGTTTTTAATAATTATATTTTACTTTTGAAACATACAGGAATGAAAGCGTATGACAATGGAACAGGCACAAGTAACAGAAATCTATAACAATATATAATGTGCTTTCTAATGTTGCCCTTAATGATAGAGATTCTCCCGTACATGCGTCTTTTACTTTAAATAAAAGAATTTTTCACCGTTAACAGCAACACATGTTATTCTATCTTATTTTCATTCTGTTTCACTAATAGTTGTAGGAACCGTAACCTGTTCTTCAATTCTTTATTTCAATAATTTATCCATTTAATTAATTTTATCCGTTTTCAATTTTTCTTACTTCTCTTTCCAAGTCTGAATGTGTTTCTCTGTATGTAACAATTATTTAGATGAATTTTTGTAATTTTCTGAACTAGATAATGACTATGCCAAATGTTGATTTTTGACGCCATGTATGAAAGGAGGAAAAAAATAATTAGGGGTGATAAATAATTTTTTATAGATCTTATCGTTTTATTTTGGGTATATTCTTTATGTGAGTACTTTATACCAAGTTTGATCTCATTATTCAATTTTTAGTGCTTCTCCTCTTGCCATGAGGTGCACTCTTCTATATTATTACTATTGCCATCATTCTCATTCCCTGAATATCGTGATTGTATTGCTTCTATCTTTTCCTCGCTTTCATTTACTACAATTGCAAATTTTATAACATTTTATTGTTGATATTAATTTCACGCATAACTTTCACCTTCATTTTCCTTTCTTTTCAGTTTACTTACCAAACTGTATTCATTCTTATATATTTTTAATCTATCTTTCACATACAAAATTTCTCTCATCAATTTAATTTAAAAAAATGATTTTTTTATCTAATATTTATTTTTTAATTTTTTTTGACATGTATAAACCTATCAATAATGAACCGAAGAACTCTCATAAATTATTTTGTTAACTCATTCTTATATATTTTTAATCTGTCTTTCACATACAAAGTGATGAAAAAAAATGAGAGCTGCGATAATGGTATTATTACAATTGATTGCGAAAAAAATAAAATAAGACAACATAATAGTGACGGTGAGACGATAATAGTTATCCATGTAAAAAGAATAATAAGAAAAAATGATAGTGTATAATATGATGAGATGATATAATCAAAATAAAAATTAATAATTTTAAAATAATAATAAAATTAAAAATAATTAAAGATGTTTAATATAAGATTAAAAAAAAATTTTATCTATTCGAATTATACATAAAGATAACGAGTATTTTGAATAACGGGAAAACCCATTTTTGGTGTCCAATTTTTCTTTCCATTTTTATCCTTTTTAGTAACCTACCTCCAGTTACAATATTCTGCTATTTCATTTCCATCCACGTTCACCTCAATATAACTTCTCCACGTTAATTTCTCTCACATCACGTTACTGCATCAGTTACAAAATTCTACTACTTAATTCTCCACTGTTAATTCCTCTCACATCAATTACTCCGTCAATTGTATTATTCCCATTTTTTTTTCTTAAACTCCGTCAATTGTATTATTCCCAATTTTTTCTCTTAATCTCTCTCACTTCACTGGTTACTCCATACTCTCCGTAATAGAAAAAATTTCTTTCATTTTTCCTCTGTCTTCTCCTGCATTCTTCTCACTTCGCCTAGATATAATGTAAAATCTTCTGTAATTTATTTTTTGTCATTAAATAAAAGTGTATAATTGTTTTTATATGTTTCTTTGATTAATTATAGTTGACAACATACCAATGGAAGATTCACAGAGGCAGCAACACCTTGCCAGAAGGCGTGCCAGTTACCGAGAGAGTATTAGACGAGGAAAACAAATCGATACATCAAGTGGACCAACTAACATGGCAATACCATTACAAGATATCACAAATATACCTCCTCAACAATACTCTATATCAGGTACTCTAAATTATACTTCTCAGTAATAAATTTATATTGTTAGTTTATTATTTAATATGATTTATTTTTTACGATATATCTATGTTACTGGACTCTTAGTACGTACCAATTATGTATAATCTATTTCTTGAGTGTACCCTTAAATTATCAAATTACATTATTTTCATCTTAATAATGAATTTTTTACATATACAGATACTCACAATAACACCGGAGCTGGTTCAAGTAATATACCAAACGATCCAAATATGGGTAGGAATCTTATATTTATATTTATTTAATTAATAATAATTTATTTTTCTTTAAATTTTGATTCAATAACTCTTTTATTATTGGCCTAAATAATATTATTATATTATCTTAAATGTAATTTACATCTATACCAATATATAATGGGAATATGGGAGTTTGGTATCCAATTCCTTCTTCCCATTTTACCCTCTTTCTTTTTTTCAAGAAAAGGGTTTACCCACTTCACTTTTAATTAAAAAAAAAAAAACTGTTACTACGTATTTAATTTTTTATTTTTTTTAAAAAAATTGTTTTTACCCATAACAAAGTTTAAAACTAATTTATTTTATTTCAAGTAATAACATAATTTATCGATATTCTATAACAAAATTAATTAAATTACAATACACGGTTTAAATATTTCTGATGTCTATTGTTTATCTTAAAAAAATTACATATAAATGTGTGCTCTTAATTAAATCTATACCAATTAATTAAATTACAATACACGGTTTATATATTTTTTTGATGTCTATTGTTTATATTTAAAAAAAATTACATACAGAAGAGTACTCCTTAATCAAATCTATACCAATATATAATGGATTATACCAATGTATAATGAGATAGGAAAATTTGGTATCTAATTTCTTCTCCCTATTTTATCCATATTTTTTTATGTTCATTAAACACTGAATTCAATATAATAAACTGTTACTACGTCCTCCATTTTTTTTATTTTTTTATCAAAAAAAGAATTTATCCCATGACAGAGTATCAAACTAATTCACTTTCAACTCCACGATATATTTTAAAACTGATTTACTTCCAATAAAATAACTGCTACCACTACGGCACTACGTACTCAATTTAAAAACTGACCCACTTTCAATAAAAAAAACTGATCCACCTTCAGTCGTACTATTATTATAAAAAATATATATATGTTCAATGTTTAATAATATATTTATTATTAAAATTTAGTAGATAATTCTGGTATTTTTAAAATTTTTTTTCTACAATTTAATTTGCCATTTAATTTGAATTATTTCTACAATATCTCTATGTTAATGTACTCTTAGTACTATTTATTTGTAATTTATCTATCGAATGTACTCTTAAATTGTCAATATACATTATTTTCATGTTAATAATAATGGTAGTTATATAATTTAGTCAGAATAACTTTAAATTACCTATTTTTATATAACAACGGTAGATAATTAACAAATTACCTATTTTTAAATTACCTATTTTTATATAACATGGGTAAAAAAAAATTCTATTATAACTTTTATGAGTTTTTTTATGACTTTGAGTTAGATAAAAGAAGACAAAATAATATTGTAATAATTATTTTATATGAATTATGTTATTTGTAGATTTGTAGATAGGTGATGTATGTGTTCATTATAATTAAATTATTTTCATATTGTTATTGTTTATAGATAGGTAATATATGATTATTTTAATTTGAACATTTTTATATTATTATAGATTATTCTATATTATTATTTTTATGTTATTTAAAATTAAAATTTTAAAATTCATTGAAATAATTAATTTTAAATCCCATAAAAAAAGCGGCTGAACAGACACGGTAGTGCCTGTTGAGCCGCTAGTAAACATAGATAGGATTTTTTTATTCAAAAAAAAGAAATGTTTTTCGTCAATATAGATAGTTTTTAGAAAGTTTACTCTTTTATACATTCTTGCCATTTAGAACCTTATACATATTAGAAAACTGAAATTTTAACTAAATAAAGCCGCAATAAATTTAAGCATTTTAAGAAATAACTCATTATTTTACAGGAAACAAAATCAATCACACTTATACAAAAACAAAACTCTAGTATCACTGTTATTAGTTCGCATAGTAGCAAAAGGAAAAAATTTGTTGTACGCATTCTTTTTGTGTAATTTTGTATATTTTTATTCTTAATAATTAAAAATAATTAATAAAAATAAAAATAATAAAAATTTATCTTTAATGCTATCATAAAAGATGTAATATATAAAATAACACAAACATCATTTATAAGAAATAGACAAAATAGAAACAAAGCGTGTTATTGAAATGAAACAGCTATTGCAGCTTCCAGTTCAAGTTTTAAGGAATTGGCATTTTCATCATTCACCCAGAAAAATCTTGTTGGATACGTTAGGCAATTGCCATTTGGAAGGTTTGCATGTCTTGTAAATGCTTGAGCTTCTTTTCCCCTCCAACTTTGCCCACATTTAAATGAGAAGAAAAGGAGAAAGAAAAATCTTGACCTTATTGCCGTGGTCCTATCCTTATTTAGTTATTTTATATTTTTATATCATTGACACTTTATGTTGTGACGGATGTTCTATACTTCTATAGTTCTATGTGGAAATTGGGGGGGCCCACGCCAACGCTCCTATCTTTCCTCCATCTCTTTTTCTCTCATTTTATCATTTTATTTTGATTTTTTAGTTGCCCTACTTTTTATCATTTCAAATCACTCAAGGCGTGATTCTATTATTTTTCATAAAATATAAATATTTTATTTTACATTGCAAAAATTAATTTCGAAATGGATTAATTTGAGGAGTGTGATTTACATTGTTATGCCAGAAGCTAACACGCACTCTTCTTTTAGAGTGTACGAAAGTCCAACGCTATCACATTGTTCAGTCTAGTCCACAACAAAAGGCCTGAAGATTACTTCCACAAATGGTTGCTAATTGATGCATACAATGACACATACATTTCACTTGAAT
>NC_029780.3:18408003-18408542 GCF_000817695.3 Arachis duranensis | reverse complement strand
AGAGGGATCCAAACCTACTTAAAAAACAAGTAGAAAAGATACTGATAAAATACCAGCTTGAGACAAGTAGGAACTGTGGAAATTATCCGCAACGAGAGGTTAAATGAGATTTGCGAAATCTCAATGAGAATATAGATCCATTCCTACGAATAAATGGAAATTAAAATGAGAGTAGACGTATCCATAAATGAATAATTTACTTAAATATCCTTATTATATATAAAAGTTATAAATTGTTATATTAAATATTTAATGTTTGTATTAGATTATATTAAATTATGTTTAAAATTTCGTATTGTGTTATCTTGTATTAAATTTTGTTGAATTTTTGAAAAATTTTACCGTAAATTTCGTGTTAATTTTGTTTAAAAAATTTTTAGAAGTAATACTTATGATACTCGAAATCTGCATTATTCACTATTTAATTAAATTTTAGTTAAAACACATTTTTCGTGTGTAACTAAATATGTTGGTAATTAAAATTAAATTAAATTTTAAATACTAAAATTTCTTTAACTTCTTATTTATTTCATAAAGTA
>NC_029780.3:18404283-18407861 GCF_000817695.3 Arachis duranensis | reverse complement strand
AAGATTGGCCGGAGATTATTTACATATATATACGTATATATCCAAAAACCAAAAGTACATATACACAATCCTACCTCTCCATAAACCTCTAAGAGGATAAAAAAGAACAAGGTATGCAGAGAGAAAGCTAAGTACATATATAAACATCACTGTACAGCAAAACTACTCAGTAACCACTTCGCTTCAAGAGTCCAAATGCCTAACGAGATGCCTCTCGACCTGCATCTGAAAAACAACATAGTATGGGATGAGAACCGGAGGTTCTCAGTATGGTAAAGGTGTCACACACATAATATATAAGGTCCTGCGAATACCAAAGGCAATCGTAGAACGCCGACACTCAGATTATAAAGCTTAAAGTATTAAACAGGAGCCATAAAAAGGTGGTTTTCTAAGAATATTTACACCTAACTTAACTTAACCTTAAATCTAAGTCCCATACTGTCATTCCTCCATATCTCCAACTCCATCATGCATTTTCATAGACAAATAAATAGATAAAGGTGAAATCAAGAAGGTTACAGTTAATGCAGGTAACTGGTGCACGAAATTGAAAATCACAATTCTTGACAATTCCGCACAACTAACCAGCAAGTGCACTGGGTCGTCCAAGTAATACCTTACATGAGTAAGGGTCGATCCCACGGAGATTATTGGTTTGAAGCAATCTATTTTTATTTTATTAATCTTAGTCAGGATGTCAATAAGGTTATTTGGATTTAATTGTAAGAAGTAAAAGTGTTTGGAATAAGTAATTGTTACTTTATTAATGAAGAACATGTTGGAGTTTTGGAGATGCTTTGTCCTCTGACTTCAACTCTTCCTTGAAATCCTTTTCCACACGTAAGGCTCCTTCCATGGCAAGCTATATGTAGGGTGTCACCATTGTCAGTGGCTACCTCCCATCCTCTCAGTGAAAATGGTCCAGATGCTCTGTCACAGCACGGCTAATCAGCTGTTGGTTCTCGATCATGTTGGAATAGGATCCATTGACCCTTTTGCGTTTGTCATCACGCCCAGCAATCGCGAGTTTGAAGCTCGTCACAGCCATTCAATCATTGAATCCTACTCGGAATACCACAGACAAGGTTTAGACTTTCCGGATCCTCAAGAGTGGCCGCCATCAATTCTAGCTTATACCACGAAGATTCTGATTAAGGAATCTAAGAGAAGCTCATTCAGTCTGATGTAGAACGGAGGTGGTTGTCAGGAACACGTTCATGGATCTGAGGAAGGTGATGAGTGTCACGGATCATCACCTTCTTCATGTTTAAGCGCGAATGAACATCTTAGATAGGAACAAGCGTGTTTAAATGGAAAACAAAGGTAATTGTATTAATTCATCGAGACGCTGCAGAGCTCCTCACCCTCAACAATGGAGTTTAGAGACTCATGCTACCAAAAGGTACAAATTTTAGATCTAAAAATGTCATGAGATCCAAAGTAAATCTCTAAAAGTTGTTTAAATAGTAAATTGGTAACCTAAGTTTACAGAAAATGAGTAAACTATGATAGATAGTGCAGAAATCCACTTCTGGAGCCCACTTGGTGTGTGCTGGGGCTGAGACTTAAGCTTCTCACGTGCCTGGGGCTGTTTTGGGCATTCAACGCCAGGTTGTAACCTGTTTCTGGCGTTGAACTCCAGCTTGTAACCTGTTTCTGGCGCTGGACGCCAGACAGCAGCATGATACTGGCGTTGAACGCCAGTTTACATCGTCTATCTTCACGCAAAGTATAGACTATTATATATTGCTGGAAAGCCCTGGATGTCTACTTTCCAACGCCGTTGAGAGCGCGCCAATTGGACTCCTGTAGCTCCAGAAAATCCATTTCGAGTGTAGGGAGGTCAGAATCCAACAGCATCAGCAGTCCTTTTTCAGCCTAACTCAGATTTTTGCTCAGCTCCCTCAATTTCAGCTATAAAATACCTGAAATCACAGAAAAACACACAAACTCATAGTAAAGTCCAGAAATATGATTTTTGCCTAAAAACTAATAATATTTAACTAAAAACTAATTAAAACATGCTCAAAATCTACATGAAATTACCCCCAAAAAGCGTATAAAATATCCGCTCATCACAACACCAAACATAAACTGTTGCTTGTCCTCAAGTAACTAGATGAATAAAAGAGGATAAAAAGAAATCAAGAAGCAATAATATCTCAGAGTTTTAAGAGAGTTTTAAATGGAGCTCAGATTCTTATTAGATGAGCGGGGCTTGTAGCTTTTTGTTTCTGAACAGTTTTGGCATCTCCCTTTATCCTTTGAATTTCAGAATGATTGGCATCCATAGGAACTCAGAATTCAGATAGTATTATTGATTTTCCTAGTTAAGTATGTTGATTCTTGAACACAGCTACTTTTATGAGTCTTGGCCGTGGCCCTAAGCACTTTGTTTTACAGTATTACCACCGGATACACAAATGCCACAGACACATGACTGGGTGAAACTTTTCAGATTGTGACTCAGCTTTGCTAGAGTCCCCAGTTAGAGGTGTCCAGAGCTCTTAAGCACACTCTTTTTGCTTTGGATCATGACTTTAACCACTCAGTCTCAAATTTTTCACTTGGACCTGCATGCCACAAGCACATGTTTAGGGACAGCTTGGTTTAGCCGCTTAGGCCTGGAACTATTTCCTTGGGCCCTCCTATCCACTGATGCTCAAAGCCTTGGATCCTTTTCTTAATCCAATGATTCCTTGTAAATTTTTTTTTGAATGCTTTTTCTTGCTTCAAGAATCAAATTCATGATTTTTCAGATCATCAATAATATTTTTCGTGTTCCTCATTCTTTCAGGAGCCAACACTTTTAACATTCATAAAATTCAATATCAAAAATATGCACTGTTCAAGCATTCATTCAGAAGACAAAAAGTATTGCCACCACATATAAATAATTAGAATTTTCCTTATTAAGAACTCGAAAAAATTAAATTACTTCTTTATTCTAATTATTTTAGCAGTTTGCAAAGCATGCTACTTTGATTGTTCTGTTCTTCCTTTATTTGGTTCATAGCTTCTTGCAATTTGGAAATAGATGCCTCAAGATGTTCCCAATATTCGAATTGAGGAAGTTCTGGGAGGACTTCCTATGCTCTCCTCTTGATTGGATCATCCTGCAACTGTTGTCTGTCCATTGATATTCTAGTGATTGGCCTCTCAACTGAGATATACTCTGTTATTCCCATCTTTACTCCGGCATCTCTGCAGAGCATAGAAATTAAGCTTGGATAGGCTAATCTGGCATCCTTGGAATTCCTGTTTGCTATTTTGTATAGTTCACTCGAGATCAGTTGATGGACTTCTACTTCTTTTCCCAACATGATGCAGTGAATCATCACTGCTCTTTTAATAGTAACCTCAGAACAGTTGCTGGTGGGCAATATAGAACGCCCAATGAAATCCAGCCAGCCTCTGGCTGCTGGTTTGAGATATTCTCTTTTGAGTTGATTTGGGATGCCAGTCGTGCTGGTAGTCCACCTGGCTTCAGGGATGCATATATCCTCTAGAATCTTGTCCAAGCCTTTATTTACCCTCATCATTCTCCTATTAAAGGAGTCTGGGTCATCTTTCAA
>NC_029780.3:18402591-18404121 GCF_000817695.3 Arachis duranensis | reverse complement strand
ATTAGCATAGAACTCCTGAACCATGTTCCTTCCCACTTTCGTTTTAGGATTAGCTAGGATTTCCCAGTTCCTGTTTCGAATTTGTTCTTGGATCTCCGGATATTTATCTTCTTTCAGATCGAACTTGACTTCCGGGATCACTGATCTTAGACTCATTATTTTGTAGTAATGGTCTGAATGTTCTTTAGTTAAGAACTTCCCTTGATTCCAAAGTGCTTTGGAATATTCTCTTTCTTGCCTCTTGGGTTGGGTTGTTTTCCTTTAGGGGCCATGATCAAAGTGAGTATGTTTTTGTGATCACGGATAAGCACACCAAACTTAGAGGTTTGCTTGTCCTCAAGCAAAAGAAGAGAGAGAAGAGGGATAGGAGGAGAGCAAGTGTGGAATGGTGGATGATGAGTGGGGAGCCGAAAGTGAATTTAAAGGGAATGGTGAGAGGGGCACCGAAAGTTGATATAAAGGGAGGGGGTGGGTATTCGAAAATAAGAAAAAGATATAAGATAAAAGATATGATTTATAAAAGATAAATATGACAAGAAAAGGATATAATTTAAAAAGATATGAATGATATTTAAAAATAAATTTGAAATTTATAATTTGAAAAAGATTTTAAAAGATAATTAAGTTGGGAAAGAGCTTGGAAAAAGAGTTGGATTGGATTGAAAATCAACTTGTCTTTATGGATTAAGATGCATGTAAAATCTTTGAAATAGGGATTTTAGAAATTAGAGATTTTAGAAATTAGGATTAAAATTTTTGGAATTGAAGGATGATATTTGGAAACATGTTTATGCAAGAAATCATGAATTGAAACATAAAAATTAAAAAATTTTTGAAGAAAAATGAATTTTACCTCCTCCCCACCATCTTGGCGTTAAACGCCCAAACGCTGCATGTTTTGGGCGTTTAACGCCCAATTGCTGCTTCTCCTGGGCGTTCAACGCCCAGCTGTTGCTTCTTTCTGGCGTTGAATGCCAGGAAGTCCTTTGTCACTGGGCGTTTTTCTGAATGCCCAGGAAGCTGTCAATCTGGCGTTAAACGCCCAAAAGGTGCTTCTTTCTGGCGTTCAATGCCCAGAAGATGCTCCTTTCTGGCGTTTAACGCCCAGATGGCTACCCTTACTGGCGTTGAACGCCCAGTGGGTGCTTCTTTTGGGCGTTCAACGCCCAAAACGTTTCTTACTGTCTTTTTCACGCCAGTGAGCTTCCAAATTTCCCTGTAACTCTGTGAATTCAATCAATTGCTATTTAACCTTTTGGAGATACTTTGACATATACCTGTAAAGATCAATTAATTAGCAAAAACAAATAAAATTAAATTTTGTGAATGGTTGGGTTGCCTCCCAGCAAGCGCTTCTTTAATGTCATTAGCTGGACTATTACTGAGCTTTTAATCAAGTCTCAGTTTTGAGCATTCTTGCTCAAAATTGCTTTCAAGATAATTTTTAACTCTCTGTCCATTAACAATGAACTTTTTGTTAGATTCATTATCTTGAAGCTCTACGTATCCATATGGTGATACACTTGTAAT
>NC_029780.3:18401753-18401958 GCF_000817695.3 Arachis duranensis | reverse complement strand
TGAGTATGATGGTGGGAAAGGTCCCATGAAGTCAATACCCCATACATCAAACAACTCAATCTCTAAGATTTCTTGTTGAGGCATGGCATAACTGTGAGGCAGATTATCAGATCTTTGGCAACTGTCACAATTAAGTACAAACACTCGGGAATCTTTATAGAGAGTAGGCCAGTAGAAGCCACATTAGAGGACTCTTGTGGCTGTT
>NC_029780.3:18401041-18401661 GCF_000817695.3 Arachis duranensis | reverse complement strand
ATCTTCTGTGCTTCTTCCTTAGGCACACATCTACGGATTACTCCGTCTGCACATCTCTTAAAGAGTACGGCTCATCCCAAAGATAATACTTTGCATCCGTGATCAGCTTCTTTGATTGCTGCCTACTGTATTCTTTGGGTATGAATATCACTACCTTGTAGTTTGCAATGTCTGCAAACCATGTCACTTCCTGGATGGCAAAGAGTTGCTCATCCGGAAAGTTTTCAGAGATCTCAATAAGAGGGAGGGACGCCCCTTCTACTGGTTCTATTCGGGACAGGTGATCTGCTACCTGATTCTCTGTCCCTTTTCTGTCTCTTATTTCTATATCAAACTCTTGCAGAAACAACACCATCTTATAAGTCTGGGTTTTGAATCCTGCTTTGTGAGTAGATATTTAAGAGCAGCATGATCAGTGTACACAATCACTTTTGATCCTACTAAATAGGATCTGAATTTGTCAATGGCGTAAACAACTACAAGTAGCTCTTTTTCTGTGGTTGTGTAGTTCTTCTGTGCGTCATTTAGAACACGGCTGGCATAGTAAATGACGTGCAGAAGCTTGTCATGCCTTTGTCCCAACACTGCACCAATGGCATGGTCACTGGCATCACACATTA
>NC_029780.3:18399997-18400660 GCF_000817695.3 Arachis duranensis | reverse complement strand
TGTGACCAATTTAGCTTTCAGAGTCTCAAATGCCTGCAGACATTCTTTATCAAAGATAAATGGCGTGTCAGCAGCTAGCAGGTTGCTTAGAGGTTTGGCGATTTTTGAAAAATCCTTTATAAACCTCCTATAGATTCCTGCATGCCCCAGAAAGCTTCTGATTGCCTTAACATTGGCAGGTGGTGGTAATTTTTCAATTACCTCTACCTTAGCTTGATCCACCTCTATTCCCTTGTTCGAAATTTTGTGCCCAAGGACAATTCCTTCAGTTACCATAAAGTGACATTTTTCCCAGTTTAAAACCAGGTTAGTCTCTTGACATCTCTTTAGAACAAGTGCTAGATGGTCAAGACAGGAGCTAAATGAGTCTCCAAATACTGAAAAGTCATCCATGAAGACTTCCAGAAATTTTTCCACCATATCAGAGAAAATTGAGAGCATGCACCTCTGAAAGGTTGCAGGTGCATTGCACAAACCAAATGGCATCCTTCTGTATGCAAATACTCCAGATGGACATGTGAATGCCGTTTTTTCTTGATCCTGGGGATCCACTGCAATTTGATTATAACCTGAATATCCATCCAGGAAGCAGTAGTATTCATGACCTGCTAGTCTTTCTAGCATCTGGTCTATGAATGGTAAAGGAAAATGATCCTTTCTGGT
>NC_029780.3:18399115-18399579 GCF_000817695.3 Arachis duranensis | reverse complement strand
CCTTAGCACTTGAATTAGTGCTTCCTCTTCCTGTGGCTCTAAAGTAAAGCTTATGATTACAGGGAAGGTATCACCTTCTCCCAGAAATGCATATTTCAGGGATGGTGGTAATGGTTTGAGCTCGGGTTTTGGAGCTTTCTCCTCTTCCTGAGGGATTTTCAGAGGTTCTATTATTCTCTCTGATTCCTCCAAATCAGGTTGAACATCTTCAAAGATGTCCTCTAGCTCTGATTCGAGACTCTCAGCCATATTGACCTCTCTTACCAGAGAGTCAATGATATCAACACTCATGCAGTCTTTTGGGGTGTCTGGATGTTGCATGGCTTTGACAACATTCAACTTAAACTCCTCCTCATTGACTCTCAGGGTTACTTCCCCTTTTTGGACGTCAATGAGGGTTTGTCCAGTTGCTAGGAAAGGTCTTCCTAGAATGAGAGTTGCACTCTTGTGTTCCTCCATTTCCA
>NC_029780.3:18398302-18399021 GCF_000817695.3 Arachis duranensis | reverse complement strand
TGATGGGTATTTAATGGAGCCATCAGCAAGTTGAAGACATATCCGGGTTGGTTTGACTTCATCAGTCAAACCAAGCTTTGTGATAATAGATGCAGGTATTAAGTTGATACTTGCCCCAAGATCACATAGAGCTTGCTTGGTACAATTACCCTCTAATGTGCATGGTATCATAAAGCTCCCGGGATCTTTAAACTTCTCAGGTAAGCTTTTCAGAATGACTGCACTGCATTCTTCAGTGAGATAAACTTTTTCAGTTTCCCTCCAATCCTTCTTATAACTTAAGATCTCTTTCATGAACTTAGCATAAGAGGGTATTTGCTCAAGTGCTTCTGCAAACGGAATCTTTATTTCAAGAGTCCTGAGATAGTCTGCAAAGCGGGAAAATTACTTATCCTGTTCTGCTTGGCGGAGTTTTTGAGGATAAGGCATTTTGGCCTTGTATTCCTCAACCTTAATTGCTGCAGGTTTATTGCCTACAGATGTAGATTGGGAAGCCTTTTTAGAAGGGTTGTTATCAGCACTTGTATGTGACTGATCCCCCACTGGCGTTTGAATGCCAGGGGTGGGAGTTGGAGTGGCGTTAGACGCCAACTCCTTATCTGTTACTGGCGTCTAACGCCAGAGCTGGAGTGGCGTTAGACACCAACTCCTTATCTATTATCATGCTTGTTTCTGGCGTTGAACGCCAGGAATGAGCATGGTCTGGGTGTTCAGCGCCG
>NC_029780.3:18396391-18397654 GCF_000817695.3 Arachis duranensis | reverse complement strand
GCCAGAAACTCTGTAGGTTCTTCCTGTGGAAGACCGGAATACTGGCAGTTTTGCTGCACCATGATAATGAGCTGAGGATTCAACTCAAAGCTACTAACTCCAATGGAGGGTATACAGATACTACTCCCATATGAAGCAGTAGTGGGGTTAGCATATGACCCCAGAGTCCTCCTGGACTGTTCATTTCCACTTAGTTCCATGATGGAATAAAGGAGATGGTATGGATGTTGATATTATTTATTTTATAAAAATTTATTTTATAAAATAAAGTAAAAATAAAACAAATAAAAATGAAATAAAATAAATAAAAAAATGAAAATATTTTTTTTGAAGATTTTCGAAAAATTTTAAAATTGAAATCTGAAATTTTTATATAAAAATTTCGAAATTATTGTTTAAAATTAGTTAGAAAAGATTTTTTTTTTGAATTTTGAATTTTATGATGAAAGAGAAAAACATATAAAAGACACAAGACTTAAAATTTTTAGATCTAATGCTCCTTATTTTCGAAAATTTTGGAGGGAAAACACCAAGGAACACCAAACTTAAAAATTTTGAGATCAAAACACAAGAAAGACTCAAGAACACCTTGAAGATTCACAAGAACACCAAGAACAAAGAAAGAACACCAAACTTAAAATTTTTAGAAGACCAAGACAAATTTTCGAAAATTAAAGAAAAATTAACAAGAAAACACCAAACTTAGAGTTTAGCACAAGATTCAATCAAAGAAAAATTATTTTTGAAAAAGATTTTTAAAAGAAGATGCCCAATTGCCAAGAACATAAGCCAACGCTATAACCAATTGGGAGTAAATGTAACACTTGTTCTAAATAGGTATATTCCTTTTGGAAGATTAATGCTTTTAAAAGAACACAAGTGAAACAAGAAAAGACATAGAACAAAAAAATTAAAGATCAAACAAGAGAAATAAACAAGAACAACTTGAAGATCAAGGAAGAACAAAGAACACTAATACGAAAATTTTAAAGAAAAATATAAAATATGCAATTGACACCAAACTTATAACAAGACACTAGACTCAAAGAAAAATAAAAAATTAATAAAGAAAATAAAAGACTCTGACCCAATTGCCAAAATCTTCCTAATCTAAGAAATAAAATAAACCTTTAGTTGTTCAAACTCGAACAATCCCCGGCAACGGCGCCAAAAACTTGGTGCACGAAACTGAAAATCACAATTCTTGACAATTCCGCACAACTAACCAGCAAGTGCACTGGGTCGTCCAAGTAATACCTTACG
>NC_029780.3:18355242-18396205 GCF_000817695.3 Arachis duranensis | reverse complement strand
AACATGTTGGGGTTTTGGAGATGCTTTGTCCTCTGACTTCAACTCTTCCTTGAAATCCTTTTCCACACGCAAGGCTCCTTCTATGGCAAGCTGTATGTAGGGTGTCACCATTGTCAGTGGCTACCTCCCATCCTCTCAGTGAAAATGGTCCAGATGCTCTGTCACAGCCCGGCTAATCAGCTGTTGGTTCTCGATCATGTTGGAATAGGATCCATTGACCCTTTTGCGTTTGTCATCACGCCCAGCAATCGCGAGTTTGAAGCTCGTCACAGCTATTCAATCCCAGAATCCTACTCGGAATACCGCAGACAAGGTTTAGACTTTTCGAATTCTGATGAATGCCGCCATCAATTCCAGCTTATACCACGAAGATTTTGATTAAGGAATCTAAGAGATACTCATTCAATCTGATGTAGAACGGATGTGGTTGTCAGGCACACATTCATGGATTGAGGAAGGTGATGAGTGTCACGGATCATCACCTTCTTCATGTTTAAGCGTGAATGAACATCTTAGATAGGAACAAGCGTGTTTAAATGGAAAATAAAGGTAATTGTATTAATTCATCGAGACGCTGCAGAGCTCCTCACCCTCAACAATGGAGTTTAGAGACTCATGCTGCCAAAAGGTACAAATTTTAGATCTAAAAATGTCATGAGATCCAAAGTAAATCTCTAAAAGTTATTTAAATAGTAAACTGGTAACCTAGGTTTACAGAAAATGAGTAAACTATGATAGATAGTGCAGAAATCCACTTCTGGGGCCCACTTGGTGTGTGCTGGGGCTGAGACTTAAGCTTCTCACGTGCCTGGGCTGTTTTGGGCGTTCAACGCCAGGTTGTAACCTGTTTCTGGCGTTGAACTCCAGCTTGTAACCTGTTTCTGGCGCTGGATGCCAGACAGCAGCATGATACTGGCGTTGAACGCCAGTTTACGTCGTTTATCTTCGCGCAAAGTATGGACTATTATATATTGCTGGAAAGCCCTGGATGTCTACTTTCCAAAGCCATTGAGAGCGCGCCAATTGGACTTATGTAGCTCCAGAAAATCCATTTCGAGTGCAGGGAGGTCAGAATCCAACAACATCAGCAGTCCTTTTTCAGCCTAACTCAGATTTTTGCTCAACTCCCTCAATTTCAGCCAGAAAATACCTGAAATCATAGAAAAACACACAAACTCATAGTAAAGTCCAGAAATATGATTTTTGCCTAAAAACTAATAATATTTAACTAAAGACTAATTAAAACATGCTCAAAATCTACATGAAATTACCCCCAAAAAGCGTATAAAATATCCGCTCATCAGTAACAAATACACATTTAACATGGCAAGTACAAATAGGCACACCAAATTAAAGCACAAGCAAGTAGTTCAAGTAATATGCATATGATACATGCCCGTCCTATGGCTAATGAAGCTCATCTGTCGGTTATCCAACCAACCCGACAAGTCTGAATTGTACTTAGACTGTCCCCCGATGTGCATCTCCAAGAGTCTATGCATAGCTTTTTCTCAAATAATTAATATTGCTCAATAGGGGTAACATTCCCGAGAATTTATATAGTGCCCAGTCACACTTACATCGTAGGGTCAACAGAGTATCGAGTTTTCAACCTGGTACACGTGGTGGCAAGCCACGGTACTTTATCCAAGGAATCTTGTATCTCAGATCATTCAAATTCATAAGCCATATAAATAATTCAATTATAATTCATCAACATCCACATCATTTTCAATCGCATGTCATTCATCATCATACATCAATCATATTCAATCCTTATCCTTCATTATCACACCTCCCATTCCGTCCATCAATAGTTCCTATTCAAAACATAATTCATTCTTTTCTAAATGAATCAAACTTAAAACATACTCGTTTTCTTAATAACTCAAAATCAAACCATATAACCTTTGAATCTAAATATTTTTAAATAATCATATAAACAAAATCTCTAATTTTTATAAAATTTCGGCAGCATCTCCTCTAAAATTTGGACTTTGCCACCCTTTTCGGGTCCAAACCTGCATTCTTTTCAATTCAACATACCCTTCCTCATCATCATAACAATCACCACAATAAATCTATCTCAAATCAACAATTATACTCATACAATATTCAAATCCAACAACCAAAATTCAACTAAGAATCATAGTTCACAAATCCTAGGCTTTTAACACAAAATCCCTCATTTTTCATTCAAAATTTCCATTCCAATTATTTTCAAACATATTACCACCAATCCAAATTGCCAACAATAATCCTCAACAAACTCCATATCTTTTCATCAATCATCATTCAACCAAACCAAAATATAGCCATATAATCAACAATTCAATCACATATCCTTTCAAAGATCCAACTAGCAACCAATATCATCTTACAAACAAAGCACCAAACCAAACCAAGCATATTCATCAACCCATTACTAAACATTAAATATACACCTGCATTCTAACTTATCCTATGGTCATCTAGCCTAAGTTTTCACAGAACATTATATATTAAATGCAAGAAACCTAAACCATACCTTAGCCAACTTCCACGTAACGACCAAAGCTATCTATTCAAAATCAAGGTAGCCCCTCAAAATTCAACTAATCAGCTTCCTCCAAGTTCCAGTATTCACAATTTCAAACTCCAATTATTTATTCACAACAACAACAATATAATCAACTAGAAGCACAAGCAACTAGAAGCAACAATATAAAAGAATCATAATTAGAAATCAACAACATAATAGAAGCATAAGTAGAAGAAGAATGGAATTAGAATCAACAACATAATAGAAGCAGAAGCGCCTTTCTCTACCTTCTTCACCGCCAACCACCCTCACCCTCTGAAGCGTTTCTCCCTGTCTAAACCCTAGCTCTGCCAACCAGTCCCGGTCACCACTTTCATCCACGCCGCTGGCGAGCCACCCGAACTACCCTCCTTTCTCTTTTCTTCTTCCTCTCCTCTTTTCTCTTCTCCTCTGTTCACTGTCCCTTGGCCGATCCACCATCACAGCGTCGCCACCCTTTTCTTCTTCTCTCTTCGCGTTACCCTAGCGCCACCATCACAGTGCGAAGCCCTCTTCTCCTCCCTCGGTTCATCTCCAGTTCGTGCCATCTTCTTTAAGATCCACTATCACCATCAGCCTCTCCTCTGATCCACCCACCATCATAAAACTACCAATGCCTTCCCCTGTTTTTGCCTCAAACCAGAATCCACCGCCATCCAATACTTCTGTTGAGCCCAAATGAGCAGTGGTGAGATCCAGTGACCGAACAACGACGAACAGTGGCGGTGGTGAATTCCCTTCCCCCTTCCTTTCCCCCTCTTCTTCCCTGAAAACCCACCAGGTGATTTCCTTTCCCTGTTTCCCAGCCCTTTAACCCATTTTTCTTTTTTTTATATTTTTTAATTGGGAATAATTTGGTAATAAAAATTTAAATTTTAGTAAAAATAACGATTTTAAAACTAAGTTAAACTTTAGGAACGATTTTGTAAGCAAAAAAAGGTTGGGGACGAAAAAAATTTTCAGTCTTTACCTTAGGAACCAAAATCGTACTTATTCCTATTTTTTGTTTGAAAAGTTATCATAGAAATACCTGTTATAAAGTTACGTAATAAATAAAAATGATAAAATAACTTTTGAGAAGAAGAGAAGTCATGTTTTTTTATTTTTTCAAAAGCTTTTAAAATAATTTTTTTAAAAAGCTAAAAACATATTTAAAAAACTATACCAAATATTATTAATATGACTTTTCAAAAATTAAAAACTCAAAATTAAATTTTTAAAGTTTTCAAACAGATTTTTAAGTTGAAAAGATTTATCAACAATGTACTTGTCATTATTGTCGTTAAAAGGACATACCAAGAGAAGTTGTTTAAGAGGAACGGTTGACGATGTAATCGCAACTACTATAATAGCTACTATTAAGGTTAACCCTATAACATTGCTCTACCAGTTGCTGATCCTGGAGCTGCTTATGCATCCAATGACAATCATGTTCTTGTTTCTGGACACCAACCTCCTCTTGATTCAGGTCAAGATGGTGGACATGCTACTAAGATTGAACATGACCTTGGTTAACCAAATACCACTGAAATTGAAGACTTTCAAGTCTCAACAATTAAACATTATGTAATAATTTGGTTTATCAAAATTGTCTGACAAATCTTTTTTCAACCTTATTTTAGTTTCTAGTACTTCACTAAATGAAATGCAACTTAGAATATTGTAATGCCACCAACTACTATGTAACATACTACAAAGCCCCTAAGCTCCAATCTAAAAGAAAGGTCTCTCCACATCAAGTAATACTCCACCAACTAATATCCCACTAGCTAGCAAGCAATGGTCCAATTGATCCAATGCAAGGGACAATATTAGGGAGCTAGTCAATTTTATGATATTTGTACCAACTATAGAAATTAAACGCCTAAACAACCAGCGAAGAACAGAGGAAATTTTAGATAAATCCATATAGGACATTCTCTTTTGAACAATTTTATGACTATTAGTTGTTTTATTTTGTACACCCCAAGTATTTATCTATGCAATCTTTTGTTTTTTTTTTAAGACTTGCTGTTACATGAACTACTTTAGACTCTAGACATGACTGTTTGTTATGTGATACATCACATTGACATTCCAAATAATGTTTATGAATGGGCAAATGACCAAATTAAAATAAACAACAGAAATATTTACCAGATTACAAAAATGGGAAAGTTGATACCTGAATATCTTGTTTTATTATCTACATAAACTGTGGAAGCCAACCACGGTTCCTAGCTACACATAAACCGTGGCTGGCAGGCAGATTTTACATTGAAGAAAAGCTCAACGTAAACCGTGGTAGGTAGCCACGGTTTACACTTTATGGATGAAAGATAGAAACCGCTGGAAGTAGCCACGGTTTATGAAGAAAAAATGCATGAACCGTGGCTGGCAGCAACGGTTTATGAAGGACCTCTAATGGGCATAAACCCTTGTAATCTAGCACGGTTTATACAGATGGAAAATCTATATATATGGTGAGTGAGATTCAAGCTGGTGAAGAGATCATTATCACAATGTCAAGTGAGGAAGAGAGTGTTCTTGTCTTAGTGCATTGCTCTAGGAAAATTAAAAAAAGCAAAAAATATGGTGTGAAGTTCACTGACAGAGAACCATTGAGTGTATTCGTTAGTTCATCAAGCACTTTGTCGGATGTGAAGAACAGCATCTTGCAGAAGCTTGGGGTATTTGGGAGCAAGTTGGTGAAGAAGATTTTCTACAAGATTCCCGTCACTGTAGTCTCGAGCGGTGTTCAGTATGATACGTTCGTGTTAGCGGCTGACGAAGATATTAGGATTCTGTTTCATTGCGTAAGGAATTTTTCGGAGGTCAGAATACACGAGCTGTATGTGAAATTGGAGGTTGCTGTCAATAGTTCTGGGGCATCGGCTCCTGTTCATAGCTCGACTGCCACAGGCGGTGCGTCTTGTTCGGTGCCTGCGATCTGGCCATCTGTTCCACAGGTTGCATCACTTTCCTTCGCGGCTGATTTGGTACGAACGAAGGTAGTTCGTTCTGTACCTTTCCCTAATCAAGGGGTCCGGCAGCAGGCATTTGAGGGGGAGTCAGGTCGTGCCATAGTTGATGAAGTTTAAGGCTTTGGGGAACCTGATCGAGTAGAGAATGCAATGCGGGACGATGACTCTGACCAGGATCCTGTAAATATCTTTGGAGACAGCGATAATGACACAGGTGCTAGTCCACATGCTCAACAAGCACCTTCAAGTTCTGGCACACAGCAGTACCCTCCACACTTCTCAACTCTAAACTTGGAGGCTCTAGGTGAACACCTAGTGGGAGTTGCTACAATTAGGGGTTCATCTACAAAATTTCAGATTGGGCAATCCTTCCAGAGTAAAGATGAAGCTGTTCTGAGTGTGAAGGAGTATAGCATCCGTCGAGGTGTTGAGTACCGAGTGTTGGAATCGAACCATCTGAAGTATCATGGAAAGTGCAAGGATTTCGGCAAAAGTTGTAGTTGGCTGATTCAAATTTTGCTCCGTGCACGAAAGGGCACTTGGAAGGTTAGGAGGTACAACGGTCCCCACACTTGCTTAGCCACAACTATTTCCAGTGATCACCGTCAGCTTGATTACCACGTTATCTGTGCGAGGATATTTCCATTGGTTAGTACGGATGCTGCAGTACCGATCAAGGTGTTGCAACAAGCAACTGAAGCTGATTACGGCTTCAAGCCCAGTTACCGGAAGGTTTGGAAGGCAAAACAGAAGGCAGTTGCACAAATATATGGAGACTGGGAAGAGTCTTATGCCGAGTTGCCACGTTGGATGCTAGGGGTGTAGTTGACGATGCCCGGGACAGTTACTGTGTTGCAGACCTCTCCTGTTCGAGTTGTGGATCAGATTGATGAGTCAACAATGTACTTTTATCGTCTTTTCTGGACATTTCCACCTTGCGTTGCAGCCTTCCAGCATTGCAAGCCGCTTGTGAGTATTGATGGTACCCACTTGTACGGCAAATATGGAGGCACCTTACTGTTGGCGATTGCACAGGATGGGAACTCTAACATCCTCCCGATAGCATTCGCCCTTGTGGAGGGGGAAAATGCCGAGTCATGGTCCTTTTTCTTGTCCAACCTAAGAACGCATGTGACGTCACAAGAGGGTATCCTTGTTATCTCAGACAGGCATAATGGAATCAAGGCTGCACTTGAGAATCCCGAGAATGGTTGCCTGCCTCTAGGTGCTTATCGGGCGTACTGTATCTGTCATGTGGCAGCAAATTTCAGCCTTTCTTTTAAAGGTAAAGATGCCAGAAGGATGCTGGTTAATGCGGCCTATGCAAAAACTGAGGCAGAGTTCTATTACTGGTTTGACATCATGCGTACAGAGAATCTGGCCATGTGTGACTGGGCGAACCGGATGGAGTATGAGAAGTGGACCCAACACCAGGATAGCGGTAGACGGTTCGGGCACATGACAACGAACATAAGTGAATGTGTGAATTCCATGTTAAAGGGAACTCGCAACCTCCCGGTCATTTCCCTGGTTAAGTCCACATACGGAAGGCTTGCTGAGCTATTCGTGCTCCGGGGACAAACAGCAAAGGTGCAACTTGGATCTGGACATGAATTTTGTCAGGCTTTGGTCAAGGCTATTGAAAAAAACATAAGAGACTCAAGGTGCTTCACCGTCACGTTGTACGATAAGCACTAGTCGGAGTACACGGTGGCTGAGACGACACCTACTGGAAACTTCTCGCTAGGTAGCTATAGAGTCTCGCTTAAGGATCACACATGTGACTGTGGCTACTTTCAGGCGCTCCATTATCCATGTTGTCACGCCATTGCATGTTGCGCCCACTCGCCGCTTAATTGGGCAGCATATGTACACGAAGTGTATTGTATGAGTGAGGTGTTCAACGTTTACAGTCACGGGTTTGTTCCACCCATCCCAAAAGGCCTATGGCCCCCATATGCCGAACCAACTGTCATCCCTAATCCTAACATGAGGCGAGCGAGGGAAGGTCGTCCTAAGGCAACTAGGGTCCGCGGCGTCTTGGATCGGTCTGCTGAGAACCAGCCCAAGCGCTGTGGCCTCTGTCGACAGCCTGGTCATACGCGGAGGAAATGTGGCCAGCGAAGAAATATTACTGGCAGGGATAGTTAGGATGTATTATTTTGCGTGCTGTTAGGTTGTTAGCCTAAGTTAAATTTGTGTCTGTTAAAAGCATTAGTGTTATTCATCTGCTTCTGTATCGTCAATGAAGAATGTTTCTTTCTTTACTTGTTCTATTAAGACAGTTTACTTAGCGTTAACGTGCTTATATTCTTTAGTATTAATGTGCTTATATTGTTTAGACAAACTAACTCGAAACGACTACATCATGAAACATATTTAATAGTCACATACATAGCGATAAGATACAACACCGGATAACGGAATAAAAGTTTAAACATGAATCCAAGAACATAATGAAACAAAGTTCATAGAAAAATGGAAAAAACACAGCTAACTAATCAAAATCCTCAATGGTGTCACTGCCGTCATCGTCGAACTGACCAAGAAGGTGACCTCCAGTGCCACATAAAGGAGCACGACGAACCCTCATCGGTCTTTGATCCACCTGTGGCACCGGTGCCTGAGGCGGAACGGCGCTGAATGCCGAAGCTGGGGTCCCTCCTAACGCGAACCATGGATCAGATGGAGAAGCTGCAGGCTCGTTCAGGTCAACCGGCAACCTGCACCATCGGAGGTGCCTGTGATGACCCTCTATGACGAGCCTCCTCAGTCAACACAATCGGCCTGGGATCCTGAAATGCAACCTCCGGGGATAAAAATCTGTGGGCCACATGACACCACCAGTCCAGGTACTTAGCTGATGGACCGGGATCAGCGACTCAGTCAACCGGTATAACTGTGGCATGCCGATCCTCCCAATGCTAATGCCACTCCCGATAATAGGTGGGGAACCACCTGTCTCCACCCCTCCCATCCTTCGCATGAAGCCAATCTATGTTCAGAGCCAACTGAGGGAGATGCTGAACCCCGCCAAACTGTGGCATAACCCTATCCACCTGGTTCCACTCAATGGCGGCAAAATAAATCAGGCTAGTAACCGCCGTCCATAGCATGCGGTGCTCGTCAACTAGTATCTCCGGATGAACAACAGCTGCCACCTCGGGAGAGGAATAGGGCTCCCACACGTTCTACATCGCATAATGAAATGTTACGTAAAACAAATAGTATAACAAGGAAGACATAACTGTATCAATGATAACTAAATGACTCACATCATGGACACGCAATCTATCCAAACATAGGCGTGCAGCCACCACTCTTTGATCCACTGCATCGTTCCTCGGTAGATACTCAGCCCACCTACAAGTTTAATTCAGAGAATGTCATAACAGGTAACACGACATGTAAATGAACAATTTCTGTCTCTAAAATAATATATCCTTACCTGGATGCAAGTGGAAACCCAAATATGTTAAAACCACTAGGCCTCAAACAAGGAAACCTCCAAAAAATTCAAGACTGTATAAGCTGTAGTGGCCCAGCCAAGTTGACAACGTTTCTGTTTGTTCCACGACAAAGACATCTGTGCAAACCAGGCAAGCGATGCCAAGCCCCAGCTATATCTACCCGAGTCCTCCAACGATGCCACATAAGGCAACCAGCGAAGGTGGACACGGTTGGCATTTTTGTCCGCAAACAGCTGAGATGACAACAACATCATAATATAGGCTCGCGCGTATATACGACGATGTCGTCAGTAGCATCTGCTGGCAGAACCCGAAACCGCTCATGGAACCATGTGTAGCACACTGTCATCTGCTTGACTTTATTCTACGGAGGTAACTCCCCAAACAACTCGCGGAACCACACCCATGCCGGTCTTCCATTTTTCATCAGATTCTCAAACTCGCTAAGGCACCCACTCACAGGCTCACCATCAATCGGTAAACCCAGCTGATAGGCCACGTCTTCCAAGGTGACCGTACACTTCCCAAAGGGCATGTGAAAGGTGTGGGTCTCAGGACGCCACCTCTCAATGAATGCGCTAAGTAGAGGCTCATCAACCCAGAACCACTGACTGTTCAGCCTAGCCAAGTGATACAAGCCCGCGATCTCCAGATACGGTATGATACAATCGTGTAAAGGCATATTCTGTTGTCTCCTCACGCCGCTAATAACCCTACTAGGCTGGAAAAAGATGGATAACGAAATCTCAACACACAACAATACTAACAACTACCACTAATATCAATAATAATAATAACCATAACAAGAACAGTGAAATTAACACTAACAATAATACTAACATGTCAAACTAAAAAAATTATTCCAGCAACAACAAAAATTAGAAATTTTATAAATATAAAAACTCACATTGATGATAACAGAAAAAATTTCCATAATAATTGTTAAAATAATAATATATCATCTAGCATTAATAATAACAACATTAAACAAAAAATAATAATAAAAATGTCGTTTAACCAATCTCTTGGTCGATAAATCCAGCCACATGCGCAACGCCATTTAATCGGTACATGCGAGTTTCTTCTTCCATCGGTTCGCCACTCAGCTGGTTCAGAATCTCAAACAAACTACTAAACCAAAGAACTATCTTTCTCTCTCACCTACCAACCTTCTCCAAATTTTTTCAACCTCACAAATGATCCGCCTTCACTAGCCACGGCTTCCCTATTTATACCTACACACTCATAAACCGTGGCTGCCTCTAGGGTTTTATGCATAAACCACTTCTTTCATAAACCGTGGCTGCCTCCCACGGTTTATGTATTGCTCTCTCCACAAGTAAACCGTGACTGCCTCCCACGATTTACCTTCAAATGCTCTTCAACATAAAACCTAGCTAGCAGACATGGTTTATGTTCATTTAGAAACCGTGCTAAGCTCCCACGATTTCTATATAAAATAAAACAAGACATAAATGTATGCACTTTTCAATTGTTGTAATCTGATAAAGATTTCTCCCAATTATTTTAATATGGTAAATTGTTCTGTTGATTTTATTTCTTGTTTTCTTTTGTGAAAGATTTATTATTAGAGACTCACTTATATAAAAACACTTAAAATATTTTTTAAAAAAATATTTATTAACAATTAAAATTTAATACATATAATCGATTAAACTGTATTATTTTTGTCAAAATTATATCAAACAAATTAGTTATTGACCACAAGTATTATTGTTTGGACACAAAAAAAAGGTGTTTATAGATTCACATCTGTCTTAGTTCATCGAAAAACGAGTTGACATTCACAACCACACCACTGTTATCACTGTGGAAGTCATGCATCTCTGCTTCTATTTTTTGTCCTTTCCTAACTTCTATTAGAGTATGGTTGTTGGATTTCTCAGCAACATCAATCATGCTTTGGAAATGCTACCGAGCATCTCCAATGGGGAGCCCCGTTACTATGTAGTCAGAGAAAAAGAAGAATTGAAGCATTGGAGTGAAGAGAGTGAGTTCCCTCACTGTTTTCAAGAAAAGGGAGTCCCTCTGAATGGAGACTCCCATTGCTCAATCAACACTTGCCAAATGGCAAGTTAGGTAAAAAAATAAATAGTTATATAAAATATTAATTAATTAAATAGTTATATTAATTAATTAATAATAATTAATTCAATAATAATTATAATAATTAATTAAATTAAGTAATTATAATTTTATTTAATTAATAATTTATATTAATTATTTAAATAATAATTAAATGGTTTATCACAACCTCAAGCTAGGAGAGGAAGATTTTGCACCATACCATCAATTTTTCTAAAGAATTGTCCAACTTCTTGATTGAACACATATGGCAATTTCACAATGCTTGTCGTCAACTATAGAGTTTAATTATGTTTTTCTTTGTATTAAGTAATTTTACAAATTAGTGTAACCCCGAATTATCTATTGTGTATTTTTGTTATATATGAATTTATTTAATATTAATATCTTTTAATAGTGAATTATTTTTAAATTTAAATATTTAAATTACATTATTAACAAAAATTAATTATATTAATTACAAGTATTTTAATTAATTAATTAAGTGGGACCACAACAGGGACTAAAGTTAGTTCCTCCTAATGGAGAAGAGAGAGATGCTTTGAGTTCCTATTTATTGTTTATGACGCAAAAGCTGATGTGGAGTTACTTTTTATGACAGGTGGGCCATAAACAGGAATTGGGATGAGTTTCCTACTGGAGATGGTCTAATGGATCGGAGGCGAGAGAAATGAAGAAGAAACACAATGGTGTAGGGTGGTTGTTCATCAAAGAGAATGGGATAGGGTTTTAAAGCATTTATAAGGACCAAATATTGAGTTCCAAGTTTTAACGGCTACAACAGATAACTATCAGGAGTCTAACGTAAAGGCCGTTAGACCAACTCACTATGTCGTTAAGGTAGCGTTTGTTTTGAGGTACTAAGATAAAGACTGAGAGATTGAGACTCAGTATCGTGTTTGTTAGTTCAGAGACTGGTACTAAAATTTTTGTCTCTGTCTCTAAAATTTCAGTATTTCAGTACCTCCAAAAAGTAGGGACACAGAAGACTGAAATTTTTAAAGATGGAGACTGAAACTTTAATAACATTTTATACCTAAAATACTTTTATTTCAATTAATTAATTCTAATTTTACCCTTTGTGCAAATTAAATTAAAGTTTCATTCTTGTTTCAATTCCTGTCTTCCATTTTGCACCAAACAGAATACTGAGATTTATTTCAATTCCTGTCTCTTAGTCTCTGTCTCTTAATCTCAGTATTTCTGTTTCTGTCTCTCCACCAAACGCTACCAATAGTTCAATGACAGAAATGAGATTAGGAATTAACATGAGCCATGAACAAATTAAATTTAGAATGTAAATTGAAATAACTAAAAAGTCAAAAATTAGTTTGAGTTTCAAAAAATTCAGAGACCAATATAAAGTTCAACTCCAAATTATATATGAAATTGAGTTGAGAAATATTAAGATATTTTTTTAAAAAAATTATCAAAAATTTTAAAAATATTTTTAAATTTATTTTGTTTTAATTTTATTCTAAAGATTTTCGATTTATATCAAATATATTTTTCATCGCTAATATTTCAAGAAATTTAAGATTAATTTAATAGTAATTTCACAAGAACAATCTTTAAGATAAGCAAACTAAATACAAAGTTTTATCACTAACTCTTAATTATTAAATATTATCTGAATTAGTTTTAAATTTCTTAAAAATTTAGCTGTTATGATGTAAATAATGTGAATCAAAATTAAAAAAAATGAAACAAAATTTGGCAAATTTAAATAATAAAAAATAGGGAGCCACTTAAAAAATTTAGAGCCATTTAAATAAAAATGTCAAAAACATCTTTTTTTTAAAAAGTTAACATTTAACACATATAATCAATTAAATTATCTTATTTTTATTAAAATTAGATCGGACAAATCAATTTAGCAAAAAAATTAATAAATTAAATTTTGAATCGGTATAAATTAATATTTTTTATAAAAAAATTACTACAATATCCCTATTATAAAATACAACTAAAATATTCCATATATATATTACTTTTAAAAACTTTAAATTCTAACCCTATAACGATAGAGAAGAAAATGACTAGAATTTATGATTTTCAAAATTAATATATATAATAAGAGTATTTTAATCATTTTATATAATGGGATATTATAGTTATTTAAAAAATAATATTAATTTAGACCGATTCAAAATTTGATTCACTATTTTTCGGTCAAATTAATTTATCTGACCTAATTTTGACAAAAATAACATAATTTAAGTGATTATATATGTTAAATTTTAATTATTAAAAAATATCTTTAAAAAAAGACGTTTTATGCATCTTTACGAGAACATCCCTAAAAAATATACTATATCCTATTTTAATTTATTTTATACGGTGAAGGACTATAAATTTTTGGTAAACGTAAACATAAAAGCAAAAGCAAAAAAAAAATTATATTTGGATATAACTTAATAATTACGTTTTAAAAAAATTAACCACCAATTATGTGTTACATTTAATTAGTTTGTTAAAGCAAAAGAGCAGAAAAATTTTATTTCCTACTTCTATTTATAGTTTAACAAATTCGTCCCTGAAAGATCATGCGATCTTCATTTTCGTCCCTAAATGATTTTTTTAATCAAATTAGTCCCTGAAAGATAAATTGTTAGTCAAATTAGTCCTTCCGTCAATTGGATGATGACGTGTCACGTTAAGTGCCACGTACATGATGACGTGACACGCCACGTGGCAGGTCAGTAACACGTGGCACGCCACGTGACATGTCTGTGACACGTGGCATGCCACTGTCACTTGACATATAAAAAAGTTTATTAGTCAAAATAGTCCTTGAAAGTCCAAATATAAATCATTTTCATCCCTCAAATTTTAAAAATTAGTCAAACTAGTCTTTATATAATTTTTTTATAATATTAAATTTATAATTTTTTATACTACTAATTTTAATATTATTTTTTAAACCTTAATAAACAAAATTCTCTTTACATAAAATAATAAAAATAATTAAATTTAATCTTAATATTCTAATATAATTTTTTAAATATTTCATTTAAAACAAAAGGAATTTTATTTTAATACGAAGCATATCTATTTATATAATGTACTAGTGCGGAGTAACTTATGTTATGCATAGGTATAATGTTTCCTATTTCATTTTATCTCATTGATTTGTGAAATTAAAAGAAAAATTATATAATCTATCTCAAACATATGAAACACAAAAAAATTTATTGTGATATTTGCACGTATTACGCTTAAGAAGCAATTCATTTATAATAATAATAATTAACCAACAAATTTTCAATATTTTGTAAAGTTTAGAATTGAAGCAAAATTTGTGGATCTTCTTGAATTTTGACTCTAGTATCACTACTATTACCTCCTATATATAAGTAATACCGTAATGAAAAAAAAAAGATATAATAGAAAAAAAATAGTGGTGTAACTTTGTTTAGGTTAATATACATAAATTTTGATTTTGAGCATGTAACTTTGTTTAGGTTAATAAATACATACATTTCAATTTTGAGTATATATATATTCTAGCAAAATGTAGTAATGTAACAAAAAAGGTTTTAGAATAGAAAAGAATAAGAGAGATTTTGAGAAGAATTAAAAGAGAGAGATAATTTTATGAAGAAAAAATAAAAAAAATTATATAAGGACTAGTTTGACTAATTTTTAAAATTTGAGGGATGAAAATGACTTACGTCTGAACTTTCAAGAACTATTTTGACTAATAGAAAATTTTTTTATATGTCAAGTGACACGTGGCATGCCACGTTATGCCACGTGTTACTGACCTGCCACGTGGCGTGTCACGTCATCATGCCACGTGGCACTTAACGTGACATGTCATTATTCAATTGACGGAAGGACTAATTTGACTAACAGTTTATCTTTCAGGGACTAATTTGATTAAAAAAATCATTCGGGGACGAAAATGAAGATCGCGTAATCTTTCAGGGACGAATTTGAACATTAACCCCACAAAAAATTAATATAAAAAGGAACTTATAACTATTTTTAAACATATATTTAAAATGGAAATGATATTTTTTAGGGGAAAATCATTAATAAACTGGGCATAATTCTTTAAAAAGTTATCATCCTAATTAAGAATATAATACAATTGCTTTTAACTTGTTATATGGAGAGGTAATTTCTTATATCAATGTTCAGGAATTTTTGAGATATTTGAATTCTTAAAAAATTTTAATTATCAAATTATTCTCTTAATTTTTATTTTGTATGCAATTTAATATTCACATCAAATTGTTTGCCACTTGAAGGTATTAGTATAAAATTTTTAAAGATTTATTTGATTATATTTTTAGTAAATCTGACATGTGACTGATTTATTAACAAAGTAATTGGTTGGAGAATGATTTGATAATTAAGATTTATTATAAACTAATATTTTTATCCATAATACTATTATGGGAGTATAAATCTTTTAAAATTATGTGATTCTGGTATTATAGATTATGACACAAAAAATTTATAGCATTAAACTACTTTTATAAAATGGTCGTAAGGGACAAAAGTCCCCGTCGACTAAGAACACTAGAGTCTTAAACAAAATTAAATAATAAGTTTTTTAGTTATTATTTTTAAATAAAAGAGTTTAATTTTTTACTTAATTTTAATATTCGTTATCTAAAATTTAAAAGAATTTAACGTGTATACTTTTATATTTGATTAGATATTAAGTTTGTTGCATAAATAGAAATAATTAATTTTTATGCTTGCTATTTAAAAATAATATTTTTTTATATATATAAAAATATAATTAGATATTAACATAAAAAAAAATTTATATTGATAATTATAAAATTAACTTATTTTTTTAAAATAATTAAATCTTAATTTTAATTTTTAATCACAATATTAGTATTTTTTTTTAAAATTATATGTAATAAATATTTTTAAAAAATAAGTGAAAATACATATTAAAAAGATAAACAGTAAAAATTTAAAATTAAATAAACAATATGTATATAATAATATTTTTTATTTAAATTATATTATGTTGTTAATTTTATTTTTTATAGAACATAAAGATAGAGAAAAATAAAGAATGAGAGAAAGGAGAGATAAAGAATAAGAGTAAAAGAGGGAGTTTGTTAATTTTAGAAGTTAAAAAAAAAATTATTTAATTATAATAAAAATATCTAATGACAAATTTTAATTTATCAAATTACTAATATAAAATAGACTTTTTTTTTTGGTAAAGGTAATGGAACCTAAGTTCAAGAGAACAAAAACAAGTTATATGACTATGGCAAGTGATTATTAACTACAACAAAATTAATGTTTATGATATGCTTGTTAAAGATATAATAATTTATATTCCTCCTTTCTATCAATTTAAATCTATCAATTTAAATTTTTGGGATGAATGATTTTGTGATATGTTATCATCGGAGTTCTATATTCAAATAATTAAAAATTCGATCCTGCTTAAACTTTTCAAACTAATAATTTGATGACAATGCCAAGATGTTGATCCAAATCTTAGTCCTACATTCTCAAACTTGATAAACTACTTTTGCTTTTGGAGTGCGATAGACTAATCTTCATTGACTCTGGTTATTATCACAACGGTCTCCATACACCATTGTGAATACCCTTTGCTAATTTTAACATAATTTGGTTAAAAATAGAATTACAATGCCAATAAAAATCCACAATAATTCCAAAGCAACATGCATGAGATTCTAGAATTCTTCTTCCAAAAAAAAATTGAAAAACAGAAAAAAATCCAACATAAAGAGTGAAATCTACGTTGCTATCACTGTTCTTCATTCTCTCCGAAAGGATATTTGGAGGAAAGACAATTCTCAAATCCTCATAAGTCATAGTTATTATTTTTTTTGTTGCTCACGATATCTCCTAACTCAATAGGTTAAAAATTAATCTGTCACAGATTTGAGTTCTATTTAAGGATCTGCTGCTGCTTACACAAGGCGAAATTCAAATCTCCGACACTTGCTTAAGTGGACGAGTGAGCTGACCACTCGACCAACCCAAGTTGGTTTAATCATAATTATACTTACACGGTTACACCCACGTCTGTTTTCTTTTTGGGCTTGGTACACCCACGTATTATTTTCCATCAATTGGTTCAAAACATATGGGCTATTAAAAAATGTCAACTATGTTTTGAAAATATGCACAACCCAAAGCCGAAGAGGACGTGCCCAATCCACTTTAAGTTTTGCTGTTTTGGAAACCGTAAGTCAACAAAAAATGAATCAGCCCACAGGTGCATTGCCTCTTCTCCAATTAGAAACCAATATTGAGGCTTGGGCTAGTGGCAGGATCTGCTGCCTCGCAAGTAGCTGCACCCGAGTTCAAATTCTAGGAGAAAAAATTGAACCCTTAAATGAACTCATGTAGTGTGTGTGTGTTGTGTGGGTGTGTAATACATGAGTAATGCCTAGGATTAGGGACTGTTTAATCCATCTGACCAAAAAAAAAAAAGAAACCAATATTAATTCTACGTCCAAAAAAATATTTTCATTTTAAATTAATTATCTATTTTCAGTTGTACATAATTATTAAAACAATTATTAAATTTTATTAAAAACGTATGTAATTGTTTCACTCGTTTTTTTTCGACTTCGACAAATGATGCCAAAACAAACTTGTATTAAGATCTCAAGTATTGGAGAGCAGATACGACTCATTTAAAAAAGAGTGAGATCGACTTGAAAATTACTTAATTAGTGTCAAGGCAGTTTATCTTGATATTACTTATGGTAAACTTATGACAAACATCAAAGGAGTAAAATAAACAAAAAGATGAAAGTGTAAAAAGTTGATTAAAACAAATGATAATAAAACGAAAAATAAAGCAAACAACAATAGATGCAATAAAAAGCAAAAGAAAATAAATTAAAGATTGATTTCTGACACTCACATGCACTTGCACTCCATGTTCTTCCGTTGTGTCACAGAGACGGAAAATTTTATGAGTTTAGATGATCATCTAGTGTCATTTTTGTGAAGTTTCGAACTTCTTCTGAATTTCTATTATTTATAGACTGTAAATTTGACTTACTCTAAAACACGTCGTCCATGATCCCACTTCTTTTTTCTCACCCAAAACCTTTATTTTGACCATGAAAAATCTTTATCTCCATGATCCCATGTTCCCATTTCCAGTTTGAATGCCGGTTTAAGCTTTTGATACTTCGACGAAGTTCACCAATTTCTTTTCGATTTTGACATTTTTTATACCTTCTCCCATCGACTCCAACTTGCCTGTTTCATTTCTACAGTTGAAATATTATTTTAATGGTCAAAATTATTGATAGTTGAAAAAGTTCATTTTTGTACCAACAGTAACTGAAGTAGAAAGTCAAATAAAAATGAAAAAAGCAATTAATTTGAAACTATTCTGAATCTGTCCAACATGGAGAGTTGGTCCAAAAATCATCTGAAAGCTCATTTCAAGAAATTCAGGAGGCCGACCATAATGGGTGAGCAAAAAAATCCCAATATCCCTTGGCAAAATGGCTAAAATCAAGAGAAAAGATAGCATCTTAACCCATAGCTTGAAGATCATCGAGAGACCCAAAACCTTGAGCTACAATCTCTGTTAAGGTATAAGATGAGAAGACTATAATTTGACCAAGTAATAAGAACCAATCACTAATAGTTTTAACTTTTACCTCAAACACAATCTATTTTAAACGTCGAAGGGCCTCAAATATTACACTCTAGTGCCTTACGCACATACGTCGAAACATTCTATCTAATTTCGGCTCCCTAAAAGTATCTTGTTTAGGTATGCGAACTCAGAAACTTGTATTGAACATTTTCAAATCAAATTCATTTCACTCTTGAAAATATGCATATTACAAAGGAATTTGCAAATTTAAAGAACATACTAGTTGTATGTGAGTTTTTTTTTCTATTATTTGTTTTTTTGGTTAAATTTATTGTTTGACATTTTGCACTTTTATTACGGTGGTTGTTATGTATTATATTTATTATTGTTATCCTTTTATAATATGATTTATTAATCTTATTAGATAGAGAAAATTAAATATAAAAATTAACCATAAATGATAATAGATGAAAAATTATAGCATACTAAAAAAGTGTATTAAGAACACTAAAAGAATATTATATAAAAAATATACTAGAAAATATCAAAAAAATTAAATATATTTAAAAAGATAATGTTATAATTTAATATCACGTCTTTTTTAACAATTATATATCTAAAAGTGATTTTAATTAATGTTATCTCAACAATATTTATTTTATTACAATTAATTTTAGTATAGAATTGTCAAATATAAATTATATTGGCAAAAACTCACTTCTATCCTAAATTAATTCTACAAAACTAGCTTCATTCAAACTCAAATTTAATAAATACTAGTCCAAACATACACTTAAAAATCCATTGTTATAATTTGGTTTCGTTTTTCTTTTATTGATGAAAGTTTCTATACAAATATCAATAATAGACAAAGGAAAATAGTCCAAATACATCAAGCGTAAAGAGTGCAGTACTAAAAATTTTCAACATTTAATTGGCTACTGCTCCCATTTGTTGTAGTGTTTGGCACGGATTCAATTTGTTCCAAAGTCAGTTGCACAATGGAGTCTTACTAATTGGCAACCATCTTAAGAGGAAAATTTGTGGATATAAATATTCCACATAGTGCGGAACCTCCTCCTGTTAGACTAGGTTTTACTTTATAATAATAATAATAATATGATATAATAAGTATTATATGGTTTTCTTTTCGGTTTAATTGGGTAGCACAACTGCACTGAGACGGCCACTTAAGGTCCACTTTTCTTTTACTTTTCGGCTTTCTTATCAACCTAGCTAGTTAATTACTTAGTAAAATCAATTAACATTGGTCACAAGATTGAGTTTTAACTTTTAAGTATCTTCTTTTGCACGCTAAAGAAGATGTAGCCTTTAGATTACTAGCTAGAAATGTAGCCGAAAATCTACCAAAATTAAAAAAATAATGAGTATTATATATGAATATGACATTTGAAGAAAAGCTGCAATAATGTAAAGGTCAGAAATTAATTTATATATTTTTTTATATAATTTTGCAAAGATTTCGACTTCAAAGAAAAGAGAGAAGTATGTTAAGTACAATTACAAATAAAATATCACTATATTTATTAGGAAAGTTTTATGACAGGTATTGGTTTTGGTAACTAAGAGTGACATAAATCCAAGAAGGGTGTGATTCATTCATATGATGTTTTGATTTATTGTCCTGCACTTTCACCCAATCTGAAAGAGGGTCTGGGAAGGTTGATATCAGGTGTAAAAAGCTAGGATGCTGTAATGGAGTTCTGCCAAATCTGTCTTTTATTTGAACTCAAATTATCTGAAAAATGTTGAGTATGAGCAAGCAATGCATACAAATAGAAGGCCCACTTATTGTAACTTCATTTGGAAAAACTATTTTAACATTCAGATTCTTATTTTTGAAGTCTGAATTCATTTAACAATAAGAGAGCTTCTTGGCTAAAATGTCATTATAAGATCAATCGGAATCGCAGATACACATATCTCGGAGAAAGGAAAAAAAAAATGAGACTATGAATTGAAGACAAAAATGAAGAACAAATTGAATAGAGAATGCTGCATGATCCTTTTACAAGCCAATAAGCTCTAAATTTGGTGAACTTACACGTTTATAAGGTTAATATATTGGCAAATTCTCTGGTATGGATATTGAGAAACATCTATACCTATGGATTCTGATGTGTATGGAGAAGAGAGTGATGCGTAGAACAAATGCTCCTGCACTTCTGCTTTGTACGAGGGCCCGCATTCCGAAATGCCTGGCAGCACAGTAACCCAAACAGAAAAGATCACGTGTTGTCGGAGGTTTATGTTAAAGATCAATGTTTGGTTAATGTGAATTTGGTGATTAAGATTTGAGAATGATTTTTGATAAATGGGCTGAAGTTATTTGGGCTCATTTAGGGTTGTTTATTTTTTATGCTGCATACTAATTGGACGAAAGAAAAAACCTATATTATATGAAGACATAAGCCATTACAAAATAAAGGAGAAGGAAATGATACACTGACACAGTATTGTAACTAAGAAGTTACAGTCTCCTCCACCATAAGGACTAAAATGTTTCATTAATTTATATTGTAATAATATTTTTTATTTTTGAATCGATGACAGTTATTTTGTTGTTCTAAAAAAAGAAATAATAATTAACACGGTACAAAAAAAATGTAATTTTTTATTTAGCATATATTATGTGATTAGTAAAAAATATAAAAAATAATTAAAATTTAAGATATTAATAAAAAAATATTTGATGTTACTATAATATTATTATAATAATAAAAATAATAATAATATGAGGTGTATGTATTATTATAATATATTTAAGTTACTTTATTTGTTATGGAAACATGGGGAATGTTAAATTTTTTACTAAATACTTTTGGAGAAATTTAAAATTTTTTGTATTATGTAAGTTTAATCATCGTAATATATTTATAGCTAACGTAACCAATTTTATTTATGAATAATTTGACTATATTAATAATAAATACATATTTTATGTTATGTAACTTTAATCATTGTAATATATTTATAATAAATACATATTGTACCTCATATTATTATTATTTTTACTATTATAATAATAATATTAGTAGCATCGAATATTTTTTTATTAATATCTTAAATTTTAATTATTATTTATATTTTTTACTAATCATATAATATATGCTAAATAAAAAATTACATATTTTTGTACCGTGTTAATTATTATTTCTTTTTTTAGAATAATAAAATAACTGTCACCGATTAAAAAATAAAGAATATTATTAAAATATAGATTAGTGAAACATTTTAGTCCTTATGATGGAGGAGACTGTAACTTCTTAGTTACAATACTATGTCAGTGTATCATTTCTTTCTCCTTTATTTTATAATGGCTTATGTCTTCATATAATATAGGTTTTTTCTTTCGTCCAATTAGTATGCAGCATAAAAAATAAACAACCCTAAATGAGCCCAAATAACTTCAGCCCATTTATCAAAAATCATTCTCAAATCTTAATCACCAAATTCACATTAACCAAACATTGATCTTTAACATAAACCTCTAACAACATGTGATCTTTTCTGTTTGGGTTACTGTGCTGCCAGGCATTTTGGAATGCGGGCCCTCGTACAAAGCAAAAGTGCAGGAGCATTTGTTCTACGCGTCACTCTCTTCTCCATACACATCAGAATCCATAGGTATAGATGTTTCTCAATATCCATACCAGAGAATTTGCCTACAAAATGTTGTCATAGAACTTCCCTATTTATTAATCATCATATAAATTGTTTAGTCATCCTAAGATTTATATTAACATTAAATTTAGAACATCTGTTATCTTTTTTACATTACCATCAAAATAAACGTTATTCCAATTGATATTACAACAAAAAACAAACACCTAAGTTACATTTATACGATTAAATCGCTAATTATACCAAAATACAAAATTATCATTATTTAATTGAGCCATATTTTTCTATTTATCAATGAAGATGAATTTATTTGTTTAGACCTTTCGGAATTCTATGTTGGACACTTTTTACATCAAATTTATGAACTTATTTCTTTCAAAATTCATTTTTCAATGTGTTCTTTGACTTCCTGTGTTGCTACACGAGAAAGCACGATTCATCTGTTTTGGATGTATATTTCTCTATCATCCCAAAAGCTATTTTTAAGAATAAATTGTACAACAATTTCAATTTCATCCAACAAAGCCATCAATTTATTACCTGCAGAAATTATTTCGCAAACATTTAACAAATATATTACGGCGTTAAATGGTAATAAGAGAAGATTAAAATTAGTAAATTTAAGGCTAAAGAAACATATTTTCAATCATAGCATAAAATTAGGAAGAAAAATATAAAACATACAAATTCTATGAATAAGCGTGAGAATAATGGATAAAATCTACTCAATTCAATCTAAAATATACCATAAAATAGTGGTGCATCAAGTTTTTAGGTATCCATAATAGTCATCATAGCAAGCAATCAATTTGCTCAAAAAGCTATGAGAGACGTTTATTTCCGAGACATGTGCCAGCACACCGAATCAGTGACTCATTGCCTTGAACACCCTCGCCATTGTCTTTGTTTGGCATCTAAGATCATGAGTTTTCTGCAAGGTTTTGAAACAGTATGTCATGATATATTTATAATACAAAATAGAGTTTATTTGAATGAAAGGGGATAAATATATTTAATGTATACTTATGCTTACGTTATAGCGCGGCTTCTGTGTTTTTGTCACCATCATTTTTTCAGTTTTGCTGTAAGCACAAAAAATTTGGCCAATACTTCACTCAATATACCGACAAGCACAAGCATATATATTTTAATTAAATGAATCAAAATGGACAAATCTACTGAATCGAACACCATTGATGTTTTGAATAAAACATAATAAACATTCAATGAACAAGAAAAATATTTCTGCATTAAAAAAACTCAACTGAACACACTAACAATCAAGTGAACTCCACTGAACTGAACACCATTCATATTCTGAATAAAACGTGATAAACATTCAATCATCAAGAAAAATATTTCTGCATGCAAAAGAATTCAACTGAACATACTAACAATCAAGTGAATCAAAATTACCAACTCCACTGAACTAATCACCATTCATATTCTGAATAAAACGTGATAAATATTCAATCATTAAAAAAAGTATTTCTGCATGTAAAAGAATTTAACTGAACACACTAACAATCAAGTGAATCAAAATTACCAACTCCACTGAACTGAACACCATTCATGTTCTGAATAAAATATGATAAACATTCAATTATCAAGAAAAATATTTTTGTATACAAAAGAACTCAACTGAACACTTAACAATAAAATGAATGAAAATGACCAACTCCACTAAACATAATACCATTCATGTTTTGAATAAAATGTGAAACATTCAATCAGTAAAAAAAACATTTCTGCATGCAAAAGAACTCAACTGAACATACTAATAATCAAGTGAATGAAAATGACCAACTCCACTGAACTGAAAGAAAATAAGAACCCATTTCATTCCTATGCCCTAGTTACGCAAAAAAAAAAAATGAATCAGAATAAGTCGATCTACTAAACAAAGCAACTCAATCCAATAAATCTAAAATGCAACTAAGAAAAATGCGAGATCGCAAGATTTTAAATGAACAGTAGTTTTTATCATATCTTTCGCAGTCGTTGTTTTTGTTTTCATTTGTTTTTTCTTTTTTCCTTCGAAATCTTCTCGTGATTTTTCAGTAGAACCAGTTTTAGCAGAAACACGAATGAAGTTTGATAGATTTTGAGAGAGATTCGAAGTTCTCCAGTAATAGTTTCAAGGTTGAAGAAATAATGTTGTTTCATATTCAATCCGCGAATAAATGTTAACATTTCGGGAGTTTGGGGCGCGTGTATTTCACGTTTCATTTAATGAGATTGGATTTTTTTGGTATTGTGCCAATTTGGATAAACTTAAATGAAAAATTACATGAATGTATAGCCCTATAGTTCAAAACAGTTAAATAATTTAATATATTTAATTATATTATTATTTAATAATTTAATTTTAACTATCACATTTACATAAAAAAAATTGCATGTGAGTCTCACTCTAAATTAAACAATTTCAATGATTATTGAAAAGAAGAAACACATGCAGCTTGAGCTTTTATCCTTTTACAAATTTATGAAGTTCATTAACCATATGTACCCAATACCCAGCTATAGCAGAAATGCAAAAGCAAAATAAATAAATAAATCAAAAGAAAAAAATGTGAAAAAAAAAAAAGAATGGAAGAGAAGTGAATGGAAGTCAAATAAAAACACTAAATAATAAACCGTCATCATTAGCAACACATACATTCACCACCACCACCAGCACAGAAGAAACCGAAAAAAACCCTGACCAGAAATAGTGCTATCAATTGGGCGGCATTAGAAAGAAAGAAAACAAATCTCAAGTGCTGTGAGTGGAAGCAGCGCAGCATGAGATTGATGAAATTCTCAACTTCCAAGTGGATGGACGGTTACAGATATATGATAATATAAAGATAATGTTTTTTGGTATGTAGACAAAATTTTTATATATATTTATCCTGAAACTATTTATTCTATCATAAAACAACTATCCAAAAGCTTAAACATTTATAAGCTTAATTAATTACCTAAATTAAGCTATGCATTTACGCTAATTAACGAATATTTATAGAAAAAAATCATTTAAATAAAGACATATAAAACGTCTTTTTTTTAAAATATTTTTTAATAATTAAAATTTAACATATATAATTGATTAAATAGTATTATTTCCCCGCATGTCAACTTTAGGCATAAGATAATGATAGTACAATGACGATTAATATTTTAATTAGTGTATGTAGATAATGACAAACTATATCTACTTTCAGGACTGCATTCATTTTTGTGTATATATTTAAAACAAGAGTTGAGTTAGCCCCATGCAACTTGCTATTATTTATTTATTTATTTATTTCGCACTTCTGTGACTATAGTATGCTCCATTCGCTTCGTAGAATTATCTTACCAACTGTTCATTGGATTTAAATATTTGGAATCTTAAATAAAGAATCAATAATTCAAAGGAAGCTCCTCCAGGAGCATTCGTTCTCAGCATCAGACTAAATTTAAACATATAATTAACAATGTTCATCAGTATAAATTAAACATTTGTTGGGTGAATATAATGTTCGTCACTTTTTCATATAATATACGCACTTTGCCAATTATTTAAGGAAATTATATTGTATTTTCATTTACTATTTAAATTTTTTGTGTTATCATCGTGAAAAAGTATAGGTAAACAATGAAATTATGAAAATACTAAACAATGTGAATAATGGATATGTCGAATATTTAATTTAATAGGTATATATGCAGATGATTATGTTGATTATTTTTAATTGGATGGTTTTTTTATTCGATTTATTCATTCACAGTTAATAATATCTAGATGTTCAATTTACTAGATGTGTAGATGGTTATCCTAGTATTAAGGTTTAAGAGATAATTTGAAGGTGGTATATTTTTTTATTTTATTAAATTAATTTTAAAATTCATTCTTCACATTATTTATAAAACTTATTGCCTACCTAAAAAAATCATATCATTATTTATCAGTATTTATAACGCTTCTATCTAAAAATAAGTTAATGCTAAATACACATCAAAAGTCATGAAGTTAATTTTGACATTTTTATTATTTAATTTAGTTTGTTTCATTATTTCTTAACTTGTTTATAACATTTTTTATATCATTCATTATTTTAATATGTTTGAGTAAAGTATTATTTAACAACTTTAACTATTAACTTTTTTGATAGGCTCAAACTCACGACCTTTAAATTGAATATGAAAAAATTATGGCATTTGAGTTATAACTCATTTGACCTTTAACTATTAACTTCACTACATGAAAAGTTAAAGTTCTAATGATTTATAATATCATTATATAAATGAAAAAGAAAGAGAAGGTTGGTGATGAGGTTACTGTATCTTGTTAGAACTCGACAAAAACACAAGGAAGCGGAAAGCTTTGTTGATCCTGTGGGCAGCGAAAATTATTCTATAGTGTGACACAGATTAGGGTTCCTCGTCTAAAACTTTTTTATATTATTACTATATATGTTGACGTGAGCATCATCCTTAACTATCTTCTTGCGAAACCATATTTTCTTGTTTTTTTTTATCAAATAATAATTTCAAAAGATTATAAATTTTTCTCTAATATTTTATTTATTTTAATTTTATACTAATTATAACGTTAAATTTAAGAAGTTTTAATGTTGTCTAGACTTATTAAATTATTTATTCAATAAGACCAGTTAAGTAACCGGTTTTTGATTAATTAATCCAATTGAATTGACGGATTTAATTCGATCTTTAGAATTATAAATAATGTTGATGATAGTGATGGTGGTATTGACAATGATAAAAGGATTGATTATATATCGAGGAGAGGGTGGTAGCTGTGGTGATGTTGCAACCGCAAATGTGCTTTAAAATATTGATGCTGTTGGGAGATGAAGCAGGCAACTGGAAGTAAAAGTGAAGAGACATGGAAAATTTTTTTGTAATAATAATGTTTGTAGTTAATAAGTTATTAACATATTTGAATAGTAAAAATAGTATTGAAAATATATATATTTTCTAAAACTTTTACACACACACACCACCTATGTACCAATTGTTTTACTAAAATCACATATTAATAACCATGTAATTGAAGATGCTGTTATTTATATATATTTTTAAACAAATGTGTTGAATATTCCTTTGCTGGTTTCTTAATAGAACCATCAATAAATTGCATTTATTTTTGGACATAAGAGCTTTGGACATTGTAGTTTTCCAAGCATGATAATTGAAATTAATAGAATTCTTATACTATTTTAAGGATATAAATAATATGGATTCACCGGATCTAAAATCGGACTCATATTCGAGTGATTAGTGTCTGGTGATGGACTGCAGCTAATTCACTTGATTTATCAAGTTTACAATTGTTTAAATATTAAGATTTTCTATTAAATTTGTTATTATTGGTGGTTGCTATTCAAATTCATCGTGAAGATCTCGTAATGCTTTTATTACTATTTATGAGAAGCTTAAACTATTCACACCTAAATCGTAATCGGAGTTGTGGTGCGATGAGCATGGAAGAAGTAAAATTAATACCAATATTATCTGATTCTATTTGTAGTTAAGTCACTTATATTTTATTTGATTTCAAAGTGAATGTTATAGAAGCATTTGTTATAAAAGAGAAGAAAAAAAAATGTTATCACAAAAGAAATTGTTCAATATAGAATCCGTCATCCTCATATTTTAATGCAACACAACATAGAAAAACCTACAATATTAGGAAATTATAATTTCTGAGAGTTTGAATGGGAATTTTGTTTGTATAATCTAAGTTGGATTGTAATTAAAATAATTAAGAACATCATATGATTAATTAAGAGTCAATACAGTTTGTCAATTCATCTATTTCGTTAACTAGATATTTTTTGGTAATGGTGATGCTTCTAGGAGATGTTTGATTACTTTTGTCAAAAATAATAATTTTTGGAAGAAATTATTTTGTCTTTTATGCCTTTTGAGTTGTTTTTGTCCCACTAGAATTTTTTGGATATAGATTTAGTGGTTTAAACCATTCATACTCAATTTGAGTTGATCGAGTAGTCAGTTGACTCGTTTGTTTAAATAAGTATTGAAATTTAAATCACATTTTGTGTATAAAATAACCCGTTAATCAACAATAAACACTTATATAAAGTTCAGATTTATGATAGATTAATCCTTGTCTTGTCAAAATAAGAGATATCGTAAAAAAAAATCATCTATGTGTTTCTTTCTACTCGCTTAAAATGTTTAAAAAAAATTTATGATAAGTATCAGAACTTTTATGACCGAAAGATCTAGAATCGACTCTTGTTTGAAGGGTCATGTTAGATATATTCATTTATGTATTTTCTCTTATTCGTTCAAATTTTTGGAAAAATATTTTCATAACAAAAAAGAGCGGTACACTACAACAAAAATTATTTTTAGCGACAAATCTTTAAAGACAATAATATAATGGCTACTATATGCCTTATTTAACTTATATTTTTGCGACAATTATATATTACTATTATTACTACATATTATATGGCAATTATATAGTTTTTATGGGTATTAAAAATATCTTTACCGATAATTGTATAATTATTGCTAAAATTTTTTAGCGATAAAATATAAAATGTCTAATAATAAATTGTCAGTAAATATATTAGTAGTTATTTTTATTGACACTAAAAATAAAATAATTGATCGCTAAAAGTAATTTTTTTAATAGTATTAACAAAATAATTGGGTTAAAATAGTTCTATGACAAAAAAAATATTAAAATAATGATTAAAGTTCCAGATGTAATTCATAAAAATCATCATTAATGTAATTATTAAGTTAAACTATCTACATTATATTTTATAGATATAATTCTTTTTAGATTCTGCGTCAATATGAAATACTTGTGCACGGGAATGCACTTAATCTAATACTATTGTAACATACAGTTTAAACATAAATTATATATTCAAATGTATTAAATTTTCAATCTGCAAAAATTCTAAACTGAAAGATGTTTGGAAACGGTGGGATTTCTAAAAGTTGTTAAAACTTTGATATAGCGCTATAGGACATAAAATAAAAAATATATAATTAGGGTATTAGAGTGATGGGGAAGAACATGGGAGGCTGGCTGGTTTATTATCAAGTATCCACTCATGTGTGTCTTCTGGTTATTCCGTTTTACTCTTTTGAGAATAGACATATGCTGACTCCACATTCTCTTAAAGCAAATTAAAGGCCCAACCCCAATGCCTATTAGCTATTTGTCGGTTCCCATTCCCTTTAAGTCATTAAAATATTGCTAACGTGCATATCAAAGAAACTTTGGCAGATAAACCCACTATGTCTTTCATTCTCTTATATTATATATATATAGTAACTCACCCTGCATGTACTTCAAGGTCCCATTAACTTCGCTTTCTATTATCTTCTTCTTCTATACCATTGCTTCTCATTACTTATTAATTAAACAAACCCAATATGAGGCACTCTCATTATATCTTAGCATTTTTCTTCACTTTAATTCTTACAACTCAAGCAAGACACCATCACCATACAAAACACAAACACTCTTCACATTCTAATAATAATGACAATAATAGTAATAATCAATCATATCCTCCTTCTCCTTCTCCTTCTTCCGGAATTTCAGTGCCTCCTGTGGCTGCACCCGGTGGTTATGACAATGAAGCTCCTAGTCCTAGTCCCTCTGATGATGATGGCTCCGAAATCTTCGATGTTCGAACATTTGGGGCCATTGGAGATGGTATAGCTGATGATACAAATTCCTTCAAGATGGCGTGGGACAGTGCTTGCCAAAGTGAATCAGCAATTAACGTTGTACTTGTTCCTCGCGGTTTCTCGTTCATGGTCCAGTCTACAATCTTCACTGGTCCCTGTCAAGGTGGCTTAGTGTTAAAGGTATTGTACTTAGTTCTGTTCTTTTGGTCCCATTTACAAATTGTGGTAGCACTTTAATGCTTCGTTTTGTTGGTGTCTCAAAGACATATATGTATATATATATATATTCAGATATTTGGTAGTATTAAAACAAAAATAGAAACAAATGCAGTAAGACTAAAATAAACATCTTCCATACTAATAATGTCATTTTTATTTTCAGTGTCTTTGTCTCAGTTTATATCATCTCTAATCCTTATAGAATAAATTTGTCTTCATATCCCTGATATATTTAGGGTAAACATAAAAAAAAGTGCATTTCATTGTTTCTTTGATTATTTTCTTTCTGAATCTGGTCGAAATTTGAATTTAGATTTAAAATAGAATTTAATTTTAAGTAATGCTACAGTACACTAAAATCAGCCACCAATACACATTAAAAATAAATTAAACCACACATGTATTTATACACAAATACATTAGTAGTTAATTTTAGTTGCTAATTTTAGTGTACAAATAGTATTTTTTTAATTTTAATGCATTATCTGTATAAAGAATTTTATATAATAATTTAATTAAATTTATATATTTAGATTATTTTTTTAAATATTGACTTTAAAAATTAATTACTTTTAATAATGTGATAATACACCATTAGTTAATTGGATAATGAAAATTAAATTCTTCAAAAAATACAAAGACTCTCATTAATTAGAGATTAAGACAGAGTTATATTTTAATCTATGTCTTTTATTATTCCCAACTTTGTGTTGATAAAAAAATTGAGCATAATTTTGTCATAAAATAGAGATATTTTGTTTATTCTACTAATTAGCCTCTTCAATTTCCTAAACTAATTTTTTTTCTTTAATGTAGTATATATGAAAAGTACCATTACATTTGTATGTGGATTTTTCTAGTTTGGGCAGTTTCCATCAGTTACCTTATTATTATTACATGGTTATAAAGTAAAGGGTATAAGTATAAAGTGAGTAATGGAATTTGATGGTGCGCATGGAAAAGGTTGATGGCACTCTCATGCCACCAGATGGACCTGAATCTTGGCCAAACAACACAAGTAGGCGTCAATGGCTTGTCTTTTACAGAATCAATAATATGTCACTACAAGGAAGTGGTGTTATTGATGGCAGAGGACAAAATTGGTGGGACCTTCCTTGTAAGCCTCATAAGGTAGTAATATATATTATTCATTCTTCAAAAATTCAGCAAGTTTTGCCATGTTTTCGTTTTCAACTAGTTAAGCTCATCACTTTAATAATTTTAGTAAAATCCTAAATGAAAAACAGAAAAAATATTCATGAATAATAAAACATATGGAACTACAAATATATTCTGATGAGTGGAATATGAAAATGTCACAGGGACCTAATGGGACTACACTTCCAGGACCTTGTGATAGCCCAGTTGTAAGTTGTAAAGACCTGTTATAAGTTAATTTCTTCTGAAATCGCATACCATAGATTTCGTTTGTTTACAGAGACAGTATATTAAGACAGAGATATTAAATTGTGTTTAGCAGATGAGACATTGATAGAAATATATATTTTGTATTCATTCTGACAGAAATGACACAAAGACAACTTTTACTATTATATTTTTCTTCTCAAATCTTTTAGATGAAAAGAATGAGAATAAATTGAATTTTCATAATTTGTTATAGTTTATCACAAAAAAAAAATTACAAGAACACACAATTTTATATCTATATTCTTTGTGTTTTGTTCTTAATGTCTTATCTTGTCTTGTCCTGTTTTCACATAAACAAACACAGCCAATATATTTCCTTCTTTATGCATTATTATTATTCCTAGAATAAATGTCATTTTCACTCTTTCATTATTTAAAAATCTCTAATTGATTCTCAACCATTCAATAATTCGTGTAAACAGTCTGTAACATATAAGCAGTAATTCATCGTTTACAATAACTACTTAGATCGATTATTTAGATGGTTGAAGACCGATTAAAGATTTTCGAATTGTAAAAAAAATACTTTGTCCTTTAAACAAATGGTTAGAAACCAAAAAAAAAAAAGAATTTACTTTTGTTACTGTTATTATAATAGAAATAAATGAAACATTCTTCCCCCTCCCCCCAACCTTTCCCTATTTTGCAGGCATTAAGGTTTTTCATGAGTTCAAACTTGAGTGTGCAAGGACTTAGAATCAAGAACAGTCCCCAGTTCCATTTCAGATTTGATGGCTGCAAAAGCGTTCGAGTAGATTCAATCTTCATAACATCTCCAGCACTAAGTCCCAACACCGATGGAATACACATAGAAAACACAAATGACGTAAGGATATACAATTCCGTCATTTCCAACGGTAAGTCACAAAAACAAATGCTAATTGCTTTTCATGGTTTATTGCATCTAACAATGTTTCCTGAATTGTTATTTCACAGGTGATGACTGTGTGTCCATTGGAACGGGTTGCTATGATGTTGAGATAAAGAACATTACATGTGGTCCCAGCCACGGAATTAGGTACTTCTATGATCACTTATTTATGTACTATTACCAAAACTTTCATTCCCTTTTCGTACTTCATTAATTTCTTCTTAACTTCTCATCTTGTCAAATAAATGCTTTCTCTGGGTCAAATTTTATTTCCTCATAAATAACTAAATAAGTAGTATTTATTTAAAACTTAATTATTATTCTTTTCCAAATTCCAATAATAACTACTTTGTTAAATGAAGGAGAGAAATTTTATGAAAAAATACTTCAAATAGAATTCTCTGATCTCTCTGGTTCTAATTATTAATTTATTGTATGTTTCATTTTTATAATTTTATTTGGTCAAAATAAATTAATTTTCCATTTAGAATAATTAAGTAGCACTAATTTATTTTTTTTCATTTGTGTAACATATTAAATATAAAGAAAAGAGAATATTTCATACAATAAATTTAATTCATTTAAAATAAAAAGATACTTTTCTATTATTTTCTTAAGAATATGGTTGGTGGCCACTGCTGGTTTTTCCCTGTCAACTTGTAGTTAATATCCATTAAAAAAATTGCAAAATATAATGATTTTATATAGGCATGCTATCTATAATCTATATTATAGACTCCTCTCTATAATATTAAATTATATTAATTCAAATGTGGATCATATCAGTTTGCAAAAACAAATAAAACATAAACAAATAATCACATTAGGTTGATTTATTTGGTGACTAATTTTTTATTTTTAAATGTCATTTTTATAATTGGTGTGCTTATCAAAGTGATGTTGCCTTTTAGAATTATTGTTTCATGAATTGATATATATAATTAATTTTAGTCACATATATATAATGTTGATTTTGTTTGTTCAGCATTGGTAGTTTGGGAAACCACAACTCAAGAGCCTGCGTCTCAAACATTACAGTAAGAGAGTCAACGATCAAAGGGTCAGACAATGGAGTAAGAATAAAAACATGGCAAGGAGGATCAGGATCAGTATCAAAAGTAACATTCAGCAAGATTCACATGGAGAGTGTACGGAACCCAATAATAATCGACCAATTCTATTGCCTATCGAAAGATTGCAGCAACAAAAGCTCGGCAGTATTTGTATCAGACATAGTATACTCAAACATAAAGGGGACATATGATATAAGGCACCCACCCATGCGTTTCGCTTGCAGTGACTCTGTGCCTTGCACTAACTTAACTCTTTCTGATATTGAGCTTCTTCCTGCACAGGGTGATCTTTTTAATGACCCTTTTTGTTGGAATGCTTATGGCAATTCGGAGACACTAACTATTCCTCCTGTTTCTTGCTTGATTGAGGGTCTTCCTCAGTCTCTTCCAGGGAATGATTTATCTCGTTGCTGAGAGTTTTCACCTTGTTATTATGTAAAGAGTGTGTGTATTTTATTAGTATAGGCATTAATAAGGAGTGAAAGATGTATTGTCCTGAGCCTAGCCTGCCTTATAGATTATGGTGTGATTGTTGAGGATGACGAGGACTTAAGTTTTAGAGGTTCCTCCCCCTCCACCAGATGCTAATTAACTATAATGCCTGTAAATGTTTCCGGTTTCGAATCAAAGTTTGGACTTGTTTATTTCTTAGTTATAAATTAAAGGTGAGTTTGGTATATTACTGCTGAAATACGCTTATTAATTATTTTTACGGTGTTGGCGTGTTGCTAATATGAACGCATATTTTTTATGTACTATGAAAAACTGTGAGAGAATAATGGGTGAGGGAGGATAGTACTCTTGGAGTACCGTGTGAGAGAATAATGGGTAAGGGAGGAGAGTCCGGTGAGAGCAGGGAAGAAGGTCCGAGGGCAGCACACGATGAGAATGAGCATTTTAAGGAGAATAAGGGGGAGAGCATGGGGAATGAGCATTTTAAGGAGAATAAGGGGGAGAGCATGGGGAGGGTTGCGCCAGGTGCTATGGAGGATTCGCGTAAGGGTAGTTATAGTGGGATTTAGAGGATATCTTTTCGCGATAAGGTTATTGTCACAAGCAACGGGACAACGCAGAGTAGATGGGTTAGAAGGGGACGCCTTAACAATGGTAACGGGGAAGCAAGGTGACCCCAAGCCGCCAACAGTAATTTTCACTGACGAAGCCAGAATTTCTCTTTCAGAGCCTTACAACGAAGCCATTGTGATTAAAGTTCTGGAAAACACTTCAGTTATATGGCCTTGGTTCATAAACTGAAGGGGATATGGAGACTCAAGGGTGGCTATGAGGTTCTCGACGTGGGCTTTGGTTATTTCCTAGTCAAGTTTGATCACAACGAGGACAGAGAGAAGGTCCTGCTAGGAGGTCCATGGTTGATATTAGGCCACTACATCGCGGTTAAGCCGTGGTCGTCAGATTTTAGACCATGCGAAGACTCTTTTGGGGATACGATGGTTTGGGTAAGAATTGCTGGATTAAGCATATGGTACTATCATGAGAGAGCTATGATGCGAATTGCTTCTGCTATTGGTAAACCTATAAAGATTGATTTAGCGACTAAATCGGCAGAAAGAGGCAAATTTGCTCGTGCCTGCGTTCAAGTGAATCTTGGATTACCGGTTGTTCGGAAGATTATTGTTGATGGCTATGAATATGATGTGAAGTACGAATGCCTGCAGTTGTTATGTGAGAAGTGCAACTATTTCGGCCATACCGCAGTCACATGCAAGGGAGAGGCAGTAGATGTTAAGTCCGGGGATGAGACTCATGGGGTGGTGAGGAAGGCAACGGATCTGAATGGCCGACGCTTAGGAAACCAAATGGAGAAAGATTTTGAATTTGGTAACAATCCCAATTTGTCCGCGTCAGTTACGGATTATGTGGAGAAAGATGAGGTTACATTGCATGGAAATGAGGCTAAAAATGGGCACGTGATGGAGGAGGAAGGATGGACTAAAGTAATAGTTAAGGGAAAAGAAAAATTGGTTTTTTCAAAAGTAGCCCAAAATGGTTCATTGGAAAAGAAGCACTTGGTTTCTACAAAGAAGATTGGTCTAAGTTCAGGTAAAGGCCCAGTCATAAAGAAAAAAGAGAAGGCTTTGATAGGCCATGGGGCAAGTATTGGGTCTTCCAAGTTCAGGAAGCACCATGCTCCAATGCTTGGCAAAGGAAAAAATCAGGGTGCCAATCTCATACCCGCTGTAGCGACCTTCACTCCTATAATCAAGAACGACCATAAGAGGCTGAGACCGGCATCTCTCCAAAGCTCGCCAGTGCCGCTGAGCAATGATGGCGTAGTGGGTTAGCAGCAACGGATTTCACCTTCTACGTCACCTAATGCGATGGGGAGTGCTCCAGAACAAGTGTTGGGAATGGAGAAGCAGGACTCTCAAAAAAATCCTGGCGGCCCGTCTACTTCTTCATAAAGGTCCTCGCCTGAGATTGGTGCCTTTTTTTGATAATTTAGTTTTATGGATAATATAGATATCAATTTTCTTTCCTGGAATATTAGAGGGGCTTCTAACAAATTGGCCCGAGTTCACTGCAAAGAGTTAGTTAGCAAATATCATCCAACTTTTTTTATTATTCTGGAAACTCATGTACCCTTTGAGCGTTTGAAATATTTCTGGAGCAAGCTTGGTTATTGGGATGTTGGTGTTGTAGAGGCAAGTGGTCACAGTGGAGGAATTTAGATTTTATGTTCTAATTCTTCAATATCGGTGAGAGTTTTAGATGCAGTTGATCAGTGTATTAACCTTGAGATTCAGATGGGTGCTGTTTCTAGTTTTTGTAGTGTTTTATACGCTAATCCGCATGTTCATCAGCGTATGAGGTTGTGTAGTGATTTGATCAGGGTCTCTAATATGATTCAAGGCCCTTGGATTGTGCTAGGTGATTTTAATGATATTCTGATGCAGAACGAGGTGAGAGGAGGTTCCTTTTATAATGCAAGATCAGAGAAGTTTGCTGAAACATTGGCTGAATGTAATTTGTTTGATATGGGGCTATTGGGAGAAATTTTACTTGGTTTCGAAAGGTGAAAGGTGGGCTGCAGGTAGCAAAAAAAATTGGATAGAACGGTGATCAATCAAGAGTGGCGCCTTTTATTCCCGGAGGCATATAATGAGGTGTTAGCGCGTCTTCATTCTGATCATTGCCCCTTGCTCATTAGATGCAAGAAGGAGGGGACTGCTAAGAAAGGTAACCGTCCTTTTCGATTCCAGGCTGCTTGGTTAACCCACCCCCTCTTTCGGGATGTTGTTCATACAGCTTGGAGTAAAGGAGCCCCAGATATTATTAAGAGTTTGCTTGAAGTCCAAAAGGATGCGCTTAATTTCAATAAAGAGATTTTTGGAAATGTGTTTGTTAAAAAGAAGGAGCTTGAAAGACAACTAAATGATATTCAAGTGTCTCTGGAAAGATGGAAAGACCTGGAGCAGCGGATTAAAGAGCAAGGTTTGCATGAGGAGCTGAACTCTATCCTCCTCCAAGAAGAGCTAATGTGGTACCAAAAATCTAGAGAAAAGTGGATTAGATGTGTAGACCGAAATACTAATTTTTTTCATCTTCAAACGATAATCAAGCGAAAAAAGAACAAGATTCATGGATTGTTTCTTGAAGATGGCACTTGGTCTTCTGAGGCGACGGTTTTGGAATCGGAAACAAACTCTTTCTTTCAAAAACTTTTCTCTACAAGGGAGGCAGTTAATTTGGATGCCATGGGGGAATTCCCTTGTCCTTCTCTTAGTAGAGAGGCCTGCCAAAAGCTTGTTGAACCAGTAGCTCTCGAAGAGGTGAAAAGAGCTGTGTTCGGCATGAATTCTTTCAAGGCTTCGGGTCTAGATGGATTTCAAGCTCTCTTTTATAAAGAATTTTAGGAATCTCTTAGCAGTGATGTGTGGGGCTTAGTGAAGAAAGCCTTTGCAGGTGAGAACATCAGTGCGGCTGTGTTTGACACATTCATTGTTCTGATCCCCAAAGTTGAAGCTCCGTCTTACCTGAAAGATTTTCGTCATATTAGTTTGTGTAATGTGATTTACAAAATTATTACAAAAGTCCTTGTTAATATGTTTCGTCCTTTTCTTTCTGAGATCATTGGACCGCTTCAGAGTGGTTTTATTCCAGGAAGAGGAACAACGGAGAATATAATAATTGCGCAAGAAATAATGCATTTCATGAGGAAAACCAAGTCGAAGAAGGGTTCTATGGCATTTAAGATTGATCTTGAAAAAGCCTATGACAGAGTAGACTGGAGATTCCTTGAAACTTCCTTGATCAAATTTGGTTTTCCTGTGGCTACTATTAATCTTATCATGGCTTGTGTGACTTTGTCCTCTTTGTCTATTCTGTGGAATGGTAATAGGCTTCAAAGCTTTAAACCCATGAGGGGGTTGAGACAGGGGGATCCCATGTCCCCTTACCTTTTTGTGCTCTGTATGGAGAATCTTTCTTGTCTTATATCACATAAAGTCTCTCAAGGATCCTGGATCCCCATATCTGTTTCTAGACATGGCCCAAAAATCTCTCACTTGATGTTTGCTGATGATCTCTTACTATTCTGTAAAGCAACAAAAACTCAGGTGACAGAGGTTATGAAGACACTGGATATATTTACTCAAGCATCGGGACTGAAGGTGAATATCCATAAATCTAAGGCTCAATGTTCTAAGAATGTTTCAGCGAAAAGAAAAAAGGTGCTTTCAGGGATCTCTAGCATCCAATTTTGTCAAGATCTGGAAAGATATTTGGGAGTTAATATTGGTCATGATAGGGCTTCTAGGAAGATGGCGCAGGAGGTCATTGACAAGATACAGAGAAAACTTGCTAGTTGGAAAGGGTGCTTGCTTAACAAGGCAGGCAGACTTTGTCTTGTGAATGCGGTGATGGCTTCTATTCCGTTTTACAATATGCAAGTTTCCCTTCTTCCGAAGTATGCATGCGACAAGATTGATTCTTTGATGCGTCAGTTCTTATGGAAAGGTCAAGCGAATGGGAGAGGGTTTCCGTTGGTCAAGTGGGACATTACTATAACTTCTAAGAAGGCAGGTGGCTTGGGTGTTAGAGATACTCTATGTGCGAACATGGCTCTACTTGGCAAGTTGGTTTGGGATTGTCTGAATAATAAGAACAAGTTGTGGGTGCAGGTTCTAACTCATAAATACCTCCAGAACTCCAAGGACTTAGGCAGCAGTCATTGTCACAATGCCTCAACTACTTGGAGGAATATTCTAAAGGCTTATGATTTCTTAAAAGAAGGATTTCGATGGAATGTGGAAAATATGCAACAATCGATTTGGTATGATGAGTAGAGTCCTCTTGGCAAACTTTGTGAGCTTACGTCTTATGTTCACATATTTGAAACAAATTTTTCTCTTGCTGATTTGTGGAGCAATGGTACTTGGGAGGGGGATAAGCTTGTAACGCCAATTTCTCATGAGGTCAAACAGTTTCTCTACAGTCTTGGGCCTCCTTTAATGTCAGAATCGGAGCCCGGATGGATTTGGTGGCCCGCATCACTAAAAGCCTATAGCTCTCGAGAAGGTTATCGTTGGCTCCTGACAAAGAAAGTGAATTCGATCGAAAATAGCAATTGTGGGTGGATTTGGCGCCTTAATTTGCCAAAGAAGATAAAGATGATGATGTGGTTGGGTCTACAAAATGCACTTCCGACAAATGCCTTCCGGTTCAAGCGTCATTTAATTGATTCGGACAGATGTTCGAGATGCAATGCAGATCTGGAAACAATGGAGAATTGTCTTAGGGATTGTGAGAAATCAAGATGCATTTGGCAAATGTTGGATCCTTTGCTTATTGATTCATTTGAAGGTACTCCCTTGGAATTTTGGATTCGGAAGGTCATGCCGGGCAATGAGGCAATTGTAGGGGCGGGTTTTTGGTGGGTGTGGAGGCATCGTTGCAATGATATTTTCAATAATGGAGATCAGTGGTCAAACTATAAGGTTGTTTCTATGACTCGGATTACTGCTAATGATTTAAGAAAGTCTGCCAATACCAAGTGTATAACTTTCAAGGATCGAAGGAGGTGGAAACCTCCAACAGGTGATACTTTTAAAGTTAATTGTGATGCAAGTCTGTTTTCTGATTGGAACCTAGCAGGAATTGGTTGTGTTATTAGAGATTCTAATGGGCGTTGGATTTCGGGTTGTTCTAGTAGCTATCCTCCAGGGCCTATCATCAGATGTGAGCTTTTTGCTGTTTGGAGGGGTTTAATTTTAGCTTGGTGATGAGCGGATAATTTGTACGCTTTTTGGCATTGTTTTTAGTATGTTTTTAGTATGATCTAGTTAGTTTTTAGTATATTTTTATTAGTTTTTAGTTAAAATTCACTTTTCTGGGCTTTACTATGAGTTTGTGTGTTTTTCTGTGATTTCAGGTATTTTCTGGCTGAAATTGAGGAACCTGAGCAAAAATCTGATTCAGAGACTAAAAAGGACTGCAGATGCTGTTGGATTCTGACCTCCCTGCACTCGAAGCGGATTTTCTGGAGCTACAGAAGCTCAATTGGCGCGCTCTCAATGGCGTTGGAAAGTAGACATCCTGGGCTTTCCAGCAATATATGATAGTCCATACTTTTCCCAAGATTTGATGGCCCAAACCGGCGTTCAAAGTCACCCTCAGAATTCCCAGCGTTAAATGCCGGAACTGGCACCAAAATGGGAGTTAAACGCCCAAACTGGCATAAAAGCTGGCGTTTAACTCCAAGAAGAGTCTCTACACGAAAATGCTTCAATGCTCAGCCCAAGCACACACCAAGTGGGCCCGGAAGTGGATTTTTATGTCATTTACTCATCTCTGTACATCCTAGGCTACTAGTTTTCTATTAGTAGGACCTTTTACTATTGTATTTTCATCTTGGTTCTTCTGGTTCCCTCTCTGGGGCCGAAACCAATGATCACTTTTGTTCTTATGTATTTTCAACGGTGGAGTTTCTACACACCATAGATTAAGGTGTGGAGCTCTGCTGTACCTCGAGTATTAATGCAATTACTATTGTTCTTCTATTCAATTCGCTTGTTCTTGTTCTAAGATATTACTTGTACTTCAACTTGATGAATGTGATGATCCATGACACTCATCATCATTCTCACCTATGAACGTGTGCCTGACAACCACCTCCGTTCTACCTTAGATTGGGTGGATATCTCTTGGATTCCTGATACACGATGCATGGTTGATCGCCTAACAACCGAGCGCTCGCCTGAAAAATGAGCCAGCCATTCCGTGAGATCAGAGTCTTCGTGGTATAGGCGAGAACTGATGGCGGCATTCAAGAGAATCCGGAAGGTCTAACCTTGTCTGTGGTATTCTGAGTAGGATTCAATGATTGAATGACTGTGACGTGCTTCAAACTCCT
>NC_029780.3:18328235-18347770 GCF_000817695.3 Arachis duranensis | reverse complement strand
GTGAAACCCTTGCATAAGCTTGCCATGGAAAGGAGTAAGAAGGATTGGATGAAGACAGTAGGAAAGCAGAGAGACAGAAGGGACAACATCTTCATACGCTTATCTGAAATTCCTACCAATGAATTACATAAGTATCTCTATCTTTATCTTTATAGTTTTATTCGTATATCACCATACCCATTTGAGTTTGCCTGACTGAGATTTACAAGGTGACCATAGCTTGCTTCATACCAACAATCTCTGTGGGATCGACCCTTACTCGCGTAAGGTTTATTACTTGGACGACCCAGTACACTTGCTGGTTAGTTGTGCGAAGTTGTGTTTATGCCATGGTATTGAACACCAAGTTTTTGGATTCATTACCGGGGATTATTTGAGTTGTGAAAAGTATTGATCACAATTTTGCATACCACTTGGGATTATGACTTGAGAGATATTGTGTGCAAAATAGATTCTCTTGACATTTTGCACATTTTAAAAAATCCGGCAAATGTGCTAAATTGTGATGTGGTTGATATTCTTCAGAAGATACAGGAGCTTCTATCAAGACCTTGGGTTGTGGATTTTGAATGGATTATCCGTGATGCTAACGCTGTGGCAGATTGGCTGGCGAGATATACGGTTAAGACCAATCCAACTCATGTTATTTGGTCGGAACCTTGTGATGAGCTTCAGCATCTTATGCTTGTTGATTTAGGATAATCTCTTTTTTTTTGTTTCTTTTTGTTTAGTCACCCAAAAAAAAAACTGTGATGTCAGCTAGTAAAAAAAATATAGAAAAACCGAAAAATTTTAAGTGTATCTAAAATATCGGTGTTCTAATTGTTTTAATTGTTGATTTAAATTATAAAAATTATATATAATATATATTAATTAAAATTAACGGTTAAAATAATTGAAACATCGATATTTCAGGTACACTACAAACTCTTCCAAAACTATATATACAACAAAAAGAATATTACCAATGAGTTATAATTTTTTTTATAAGTGTCTGGAATAACATACGTATTATAATGCCATTATCCTCTCGAATGAATATCTGGGATTATTAATTTTCTTCTAAAATTAATTTTAAATTTTTTCAGATCACATTTCATAATTTTCTTAATCACATTCTTACTCATTAAAAATGAGTTTGGTATCATGAAATACTCTAATTAATTATTTTTAGGATTTGCGGCTAATATGCATCCTAAAAATACATCTTAAATGTATCATAAAAAATATTCTTTTAAAAGTTATTAAAAAGATAAACACTTTTATATTTTTGATGCATTAAATATATTAAAAAAATTAAAAAAATTTATATTTTTTTAGGACACAAAATAGTTAAATTTTTATTAGACTATAATTTAATCAAACATATCAATTCATCTAATAATTCTCAATTTTCATATTCAAACGAAGAGAACTTCATGTGATTATCTATCAAACTTTTTAATATGCTCTTATATCATTTAAGCATAATTTTCTGCTTATGTTTATGCATAACTTTTTTTCTCCTCTAAATTTGGACCATTTTGCAATTTAACATTTTTGAGGGGCAGACTAGCAATATAAGAAGCATATGTACGGACTCCAGTTCATCCACTCATTCAGAATCTTTAGCTAAGTTCTTAAAGGTCATCTTTTAAGTTCCCCCACCTAAGACAAAGCAGATAATGTAAACATATATAGGAATCTCAAAAAGCAGGAACAAAAAGGTAATGATAATTACACAACAATGAGCGAGATTGCGTGATTTCAAGAGGGATTTGTGCCCCCATGATTCTCACTTCCAATGCAAGTTGGGTTCTGAAGTGGAGGAGAGTGTGACCAAATTAAACTACCTTTTCTTACTTTTCTCATTTTTTTCTTCTCCCTTCAAATTTGCACGCGCAGTTGCCACTTTAATAATCATGGGTTGGGTCAGTGTGTCTATAGAAGGAAGGTATTCTTGCATTGCACTGAGAAAAAGTAACAGTCGGTGCACGGGGTTATAAATCACAATTTCCATCCACCAATGATCAAACAATCTTTCTTTTTGCCCCCTCTAAATTCTAAAGGTTATTATTGTTACTACTACCATAGGGTGGAAAGAAATTGAACACTAGTATGCTACGAAATGTAATGTGCACGCTCTTGCAAAAGAAACTAAGGTGATGCGTATCGGTTTTCATTGGAGGTTAAATATGTAGTAAAGACGTTTTGGAATTTCGGTTCCTCTTAAACACGCTTCTTCAATTATTGAGGGCTACACAACTCTGGCTATGATTAAATCTTAAATCAGATCAACTAGCGTTGTAATAAAGATTGAATATAAATAATTCATAACAATAAAGCTCAGAATTTTCTACTTGTAAGAATATTATATGATCACTAATATCCACACACGCAAATAATAATGACAGAAACGGAATAATAAGGTAGCAACAAAATCATACAGAAAATACAGAAACAGAGACAATATACCAAAATTTTAACCTGATAAAAAATCACTAAAATTGAGAGATGAAAATTATGACTTACCAAAATCAGACAAAACGGCTTAGTGTTATCAGAATGTAGTACAAGAAATTCAGAGATTATTCACAAAACGTGGCAATTCAAACATCAAAACTTACAGAAAGAAAATAAAAAAGATGACAAATAAAATAATGCAAAGCACATTGAATTATAAGAATGGCAAACAAGTAAGTTCGCGTTGTCTTGCCAAACTAAGCATTTAAATCCTTCGTTTTTGGCAAGTATCTGGTTGGCGCGCTATAAATTTTGTATTTTTGAAAAGTTTAAAAAATATGTTTAGAGAGTTAATTAAAATAAAAATAAAATTTATAACTTGATAATTAATTAATTATAAAAATTACTTGATAAAATTCATAAATTCAGAAAAATTAATTACAAAAGTATAAAAAAAATACTTAATCTTTTTGCTTTTTATGTTAAAAAAAATTAAATTAAATTGGCATCCGACAAGTTGTCGGTCAAAACCCACGAATTAAGTGAAATAGATTTGGCAATTTTGATAAATTCAATTTTTAAGTCCAATCCACTTTTTTTAGACCAAATATATTTTGGCCTACTTGCTCCCCCTAATAATTTGTAAATATGTACTGCTATAAATTTTCTCTTGAAAATTCGAAAAATCAAAATGAAGGTAAATCACACAAATAAATTAAATAGGGATCAATATTACACTAATATCTTAAAATGAAATGGATTACACGTATGTTCTAAAATAACTCTATATAAATCAAATCAATTAAATTTGATTTATGTTTTTTCAATGTTGATTCGATTTACTAGTGATACATATTATTAATATATTAACTTTAAAATATAAATGTCAATAAAAAATATCTCCCATTTAAATTCAAATAAAATACCAAAAAAAATCAAAACAAATAAAAATAATAATTCAATTTTTGTATTTCAGTTCAAATTTCAAAAAAATCTATATTTTTATAAATTTATGAATGTAAAATAGTACATTAAAAGATTTCTAAAATATTATTAAAAATCATCATTTGACTCATTAGCATCTAAAAAATTATTATAGGAACTTTTGATGTTTAGAAAATTAATATAAAATATAGTCTTCCAAAGCAGCATATAAAAGTTAAAATCTGGATTTTTCAAAATCAGAAATAACAGATAGTTATACTATCTATAATGACCAATTATATTTATACAATATGTAATTTGAGAATCAAACTACTATTCAATTAAATTATTATTTAATTTATAAAATTAAGTATAAAATTTATGCTTTTGATCACGTTACTTTTTGACTTAAACTTAGATTTTTCAGAGCATACAATCATCAAAACATAAATTTTATACTTAATTTCATAAATTAAATAATAATTTAATTATTTCTCAAATTACATATTGTATAAATATAGTTAATTATTTTATAATGTATACTTATCTGTTAGTTCTGACTATAAAAATACTACCTTGGATGATTATACTTTATATTAATTTTTCAACATCAAAAGTCTTGGTAATGATTTTTTAGATATTAATGAGTTAAAGGATAATTTTTATTTAATTTTTAAAAATCGTTTATTGTTTCGTTTTAAATTCATTAGTTTATAAAAATGTATTTTTTTAAAATTTAAACTAAAAATAAAAGTTTAATTTTTGTTCTTATTTGTTTTTATTTTTTTAATATTTTTTATTGATATTTATGTTTTAAAATTAATTTAGCTTAAAAATAGTAAATATTAATAATATGTTACAAGTAGTAAATTAAATCAAACTAATTCGATTTACTACTGATACAATACATACATACTAAATCGAATTCAATTGATTTGATTTATATTGAAAAAGTGTAAATCAAATCTAATTAATTCGATTTATATAAAATCATTTAAGACATACATATAACGAAAATTAAAATAGAATATTAGTATAATTTTAAAGTTAAAATAATTTATTAGTATATTTTATCCTGGTGTTCTTAATCCCTCAAAAAAAGTAAGTGTCTTGAGTATTTGGTCCAAATTTTGAATTCGAATGAATGGTTAATGAATTTGCAATGATCAATTTAAACAGACAATTTTATATTTGTGTGAAAATATCTTTTTTACCGTTGGGTTTCTCTCGATAATCTCTCTTAATTACAATCTTAGCTGACCCTAAATAACTCCGCTCTCAGGATACAAGATATTATATATAACATCAATGCAATGTATCAGCCCATCTGTATACTTTGGAAAACATTCTTTTCGGCTTTTGGGCTCATTGCCATACCTCTTCTTTTCTGTACTCTCTCATATTGTAGCTCTAGTCCATTAATTATTTTGCAGCAAAATGACGGTGCAACATCTTCGAAAGCCTGTCTACTTCAAATTATAATGATTGAAAATTATGTAACAAAAAAAAACTCATAATTTCTTTATCACCGAGAAAGTGATTCATTATAGCTAGTTTAGATTCTAAAAAGTCAGAAATTAATTTGGAAATGGAGTAAAAGAGAGTATTATTCAATAATATTAGTGTATGCTGTCTTATCCATATATGTGAACCTCAAATATGCAAAAAGAAGGTAACGTTTTACATAAAAAAAGTAACTATAAAACGTAAACTGTATTTGGTATGAAAAGAGTAGCAACTGAAATGTGTCCTATATGTTTTCTGCATACAGACAATGATCGATTATTTAACCACTTTAGAATACCAAAATACAGGTTGCGTTTGGTAGATGATGGAAGGGGTCTTTAAAAAGCAAAACACAAGTGAGATTTTGCACAACGTGAAGGTTTGTGGTTTTTTGAGGGTTTTGGTTGTAAGGGTTCAGTTTAAGTGAGTGAGGGTTTGTGTTGTAAGGAAGAGAGGGTTTGAGATTTTTTGTTGCAAGGAAGGGAGGAAGAAGAATAGTAGGAAGAAGAGGGAGAAGTAGTTTAAGTGAGTGAGTAGTAAAATTATTAGAAAAAAATGGTTCGTGATTTTACGTTACCTCAAGAACACATTATCGAATATCTAGATCATCCTCAATGAATAGAGTTTTTTTTCTGATGAATAAATATATTTATTTGTATTTTATTTATTTATGTTTTAACTGGTAATTTTATTGTTAATTTCATCATCATCATCATCATCATCATCATCATCATCATCATCATTATTGTCGTTGTGCAAGGTTAATAGTGTAAATGGAACCATCTTGCATTTTGCGAACCTCGAACATCTTATTGCGCCTGTCGAACCGATTGACGACAATGTTTCCTGCATGTCGAAAACTTTCTTCAACTCTTTTGGTGGCAAATTCTGAATACGTGAATCCGTTGCAGACACGCTCATGAGCCTCGATGCTTTTTCAGATAAACAATTTGTTTAGCCGATAGAAAGTAGACCTAACAATGGCAGTCACAGAAAGGTTGCGTGCACCCTTTAGGACAGAATTTATGTATTCTACCAAATTTGCCGTCATATGTCCCCAACAGTGATCTCCGTCAAATGTCAACACCCATCTCTAAACACAGATCTCATCGCACCATTGAGTATATACCTCACCCCACTCTTTAAGCCTTTGGTAGTTTTTGTTGTACTCCTGTTCCATCCTAGAATAGCCTGTAGAATAAACCATGTAATCATAGGCAGATGCCACGAAATTACTATGAATAAGACCATAACAGCGAATTCAAATACATGTGTTAACCACGAATTTATGCAAATACGGAGCCTTAAACCTCCTTAAGAAGTTGGACCTGATGTACATGATGCAGAACATGTGTCACGCTCTTGGTGGTGATCATGCACCGTTAGTGCGAGCTATTGCTGCGTCGATGGAGTTATAACGGTCAAAAATAATGCCCATGCCATTAATGGTAACAACATATCTCCACAAATTGGTTAGGAAAAACTCCCACGCGTCTGCCGTCTCACCTTCGACTATCAATGGGCACAATGTTTTAGTTCCCATCTTGTGCAACCGTAACTAAAAGTGCACCTTTATATTTTCCATACAAGTGTGTGTCATCAACCTGCACCAATGACTTGCAGTGTCTAAATGCTACAATACACGAATAGAAGCTCCAAAAAACGCGATGGAGAACTCTTACACCTTAAACCACCTCACTCTCACGGTAAACGGAGAGCGTTTTTATTTGAATATGAGAACTTGGTATCTTTGCAATAATTGCTTTCAACCATACTAGCACAGTCTGGTAAGAGACTTCCCAACCACCGAAAGTTTTTGCGATAGATTTTTATTTTGCCAACCAAGCCTTGCGGTAACTTACAATGTAGTTGAACCTGGACTGAACTTCTGCTATAATAGACTTCGTCTTTATTGACAAGTCTACTTCAACCAACGGCCTAATAGCAACTGCAATTTTGTCTGACTCCAACTTGGCATGATCTTGTGAAATCGTCCCCATGGTGCACGTGTGTTTGTCATTGTATCTCCTGATCTCCTAACAACCTTTCTTTCGAATCAATCTAGCTCGGATAAGCCAATCGCATCCTGCACCATAACCCTTGCATTTTGCATAGAATGTCAGCGACTCAGACTCATACATAGTGTAATCAGCTCCTTTAGAGATAATGTAGCATTTGATTGCAGGTATCACCGACTCTCTAGAACCAAATTCCATTCCAACATTAAACTCACCATCTTCCATCGCAACATTTCCTTCACCTATGACATGTGAACCACCGTAAGTCGGACAAGGCAAATAAAATAAATGGTAGTGCTAACTTTAATTAAAAACCATAACATACCCATATTCACATATTCAGGAAATTCCTGGGTATGCATGACTTCGTGATCCAGAGTCCGTATAAAAGACGAAACACCAAAGGGATGCTGGCTTACAATCGCATCCGCTTCATTTTGCACCGCTGGATTGCCTGCCAAGTCTCCCTCATCGTTTTTGTCATCGACTTCATAGTTGGCTTCGAACTCTTCTTCACTTTCGTTGTTATCTTCGTCCCAATCTATATCCCCGAGCTCATCAACATTGACTTTCTCGCCAACCGCGTCCAGCCCCGTATGCTGTTTGAACTCAACGTACAGCTCTATCATCGGCACATGAAATCGAGTTTGTTGATAAATATAAAACATCTGCTACATACTTGCATCGTCAGCGATATACATTATTTGAAATTGTATCAACCCACTAAATACTTGTACAAGATTCTTGTATAAAATGTTGCTCACCCTTTTCGAAATGTAACTTTGTATGTTATCACAATGACCATTTTACAACTCTACAAAACTCATGGTGCATAGAATAGCAAATGAAAACGGACATTCACAAATAAAAGTTACTCTTTCGTGTGTGTTTGGTATAATCTCACCGTTATAATACACTCGCAAATTTGCAATACCTTTCATAACCTCAACTTCACCTAACGCGACTTTTTTGACACAATTAATTGCCAAAAAAAACTCGCAACTATGAAATATATGCAAGAAAGAGGAATAGGAGTAGAAGTGAGGAACTTCGGATGAATTGCATTTCATATTTATAAGCAAGGTTCTCGATTAAAATATTCTTTTATTATACAAAACGCAACCTGCATTTTAAAGCTTTCGAAAAAAATGTTTCTGACAATTTAAAACACAAGCTGCATTTTTGAATTTCAAAAAAAGTTAAATATTACCCATTTCATAAATGCAGGATGCATTTGGACTAAAAGCAAAACAAAAAAATTAAAAAATCTGAAACTATTAAAACACAGGCTGTGTTTGATTATTTTCACACAAAAAAAAAAAATACAAAACAAAGTGAAAATGTAAAACGCAAGTTGCAATTTGGACTGACACCATAGCAGCAGAAATTTTTACACATGTCCATTTGATTACGTTACACCATAATATTTTCCATATAGAAAAAAAAGAGCCCAAAAGTATGAAAGCCAACAATTATGTAAGTATTTCAATATAAAATTCAAACAAAAATATGTAACAAATACTAGTTGAATATCAAAATCAAATATACTAAAAATAAATACAAAATCCATTCAATTTACAACTATTGCAGTTGCAGGACAAAATACAAAAATTAGGTGGAATTACGTGAAGAGTGGGTTAACTTGATTCAGAATCTAGAAATAAATGCAATTATAACCTAATAATTTGAGTTCTATCACTAGGCAACGTTTTCTTCTTCCATTACTACTTTGGGATTCAAGTGCTTCCCAACCCACAAAGAGAGAATAAGATTCTTGAAACATCTTTCTCATCCACATTTAAACTGATAAAACTCGGTTTTGGGGATGAAGCTTTGAAACGCCAATACAAATCAAATGTCTTTTCTCCTACTCAGGTTAAGAAAAAGAATGGGAGCTAAGAGCAACTTGGATCTCGAAATAAAGTTCTTTGAAATCGCAATAAGAATCCTAAAAAAGGTAGAACTTTTTTCATACAAAAAATAAAAAAATAGCGTGATAAAAAATATAATTAGAAAAGTGATAAAAATAATTAAATAAAAAATAAATTGTATTTCTTACTAACATAGCTGTGAGAACCGAACCAATAATCAAACAGGTCAAGTTAGTAAATTACTGGTTCAATCGGTGGGTCATTGGTCGAACCAATTAACTCGGTATAATTAAATAATTATATAAAATTTAATTATTTTTTCTTTATTATAAGTACTTTTATTTTGTTTTTATAAAAATAATTATCATTTTTAAATTTTAATACTTTATTAATTAGTTTATATTTATTTTATTATTATATTATTATAGGTGAAAACTCACATATAGTTGTTGAAGTTGATATTTAAGAACTGTTAGATACTGCAAGTATTTATTGAAAAATAATATTAATAACTATGTTTACTAATATCTCGGTATCTTTTTTGTTAAGGACACAATACATTAATTCAATATCTCAGAACACAACGTCTAACTATGTTTACTAATATCTCGGTATCTTTTTTGTTAAGGACACAATACATTAATTCAATATCTCAGAACACAACGTCTGTGTCTCTGTCTCATCGGCAAACATAATTTTGTGTCTTTCTATATCTATTTAAACATCACGTGCTTGTAAACAGATAAGGGTGACAATGGGGCGGATTTTTGCTCTACCCAACTCCGCTTTATCCTACAATAATCTGCATAAAACCCGCTCCGTTACTATTCGCGGATAGTAAAAAGTTTTTTATTGGTGACTGCGGATAGTAAAAAGTTGAACCTTAGCCCGCTTCCCCCCTATAGTTATTAAAATCCAACAAATAAAATTAAATTTCAAAATTTATATAACCATCATCTAATACATAACATAAATTAAAGTAAAAACTTAAATATGATACAATATTATTAATTATTTTATTAATTGTTTTTACATTACATATATTATATATACTGAGACGAATAGTGGATGGATATTACCTAAACCTGACCCGATCCGCTAAAAATCCGTCCCAGTGCGGAACGGATAGGGTACCCAAGAGTTTAGGTAGTATTGTCATTCCTATAAACAGTTACAGCCTTTAGTACCAAGTCATACCAAGACTAGCCCAAAAATAGTTGACTTTACTAGCAAAAGCTAACCTTAAGGGCCCAACCCAAGACTAGAGAATGCATGATCCAATGAAAAACATGTGACAGAGGAATCTTGAATGCTCACAAACATGGTACCATTATGGAAGTTAGATGAAGAATTTCGATAAAACCTCATGAATTCCCTTTTATGATTAATGTTTACGAGCTCATAAAATCGCGCGAAAAACTTTTAAAATGAATATTAATGCTATAAAACGGACAAGTGGGTAAGTAGTTTAACTTTGGAATACACCTTTACTTAAAGAACGCCACGAGGAGACAACATAATATGAGTTTTTGATCCTCTTGAAGTAGGAAGTTACAAAGACTTCTGAACAACCTATGACAAAACCTTTAAAATAAGTTATAAAATGTTGGTATGCATTACGACTTACAGGCACGGATTCAGTACACAGGAGGACTATGCGCACCAAAACGCCATTTTGATATTTGGCACACCGGTCAGATAGAAAAGGCCAGAATAAAAATACATGCTTTTGTTGGGTCTTTTCCGCAATTTCGTACAATAATTATGTATTTCCAACACGCAATACACAGCCGTCGAAGGAGTTTTCGACAGAAAGAATGGCGCGATCGGCGATCCAAAGCTCAATGGCTTGGAAAACAACCTCGAACTGATCGCAAGCTATGGCTTCTCCGTTAGGGTAGGCTTTGCCAACGGCAGCCTCAGAGTACGCACCGGGGACTCCTTGGTATGCCACGCGCACCTGCGAGTTGTGCATCGGTGCTGGCGATAGGTCGGAGATCGTGAGCAACTTTGGAGGAAGCATTTTTCGCCGCCGACGTGGACTAGGTTCAGGTCTGTTACGGCGGATTTGTGGCCGTTCACGGCGGCTATGTTCTCTCCGGCAGCTGCGAGATTTGAGTCCTCGTTCTGAGAGTCGACCTTGCTGGATAGGATGGCGCATGCGCTCCCGACTCCCTGCGAGAAGCTTGATGATTCGAACCCGTAACCGCATTTAACCATTATTCGGGTTGGAACGACCCGAAATGTGGGCTCACTCCTCCGGTGGAGGTAGCTGAGTGCCTTGGAATACGGCGGTGAGAGAGTGTGCATTTTTGTTCCAATTTGGTAATTAAGAAGAAAGAGTCTTAGTTAACAAAATACACTATCATTAACGGTAATCAATTTTAACTTAAGAATTCATATTTTTTTTATATAACCCCATTAGTTTTCGGATTTAACAAAAAAACCAACAAAAAATTAAATTTTACAAAATAACCCCTCTAACACAAAAGCAGTTAGTAGCCAATCAAAAAAAGAGAAGTAACAAGTGATCTATACCGTCGAATAAAAAGATAAGAAAGATCCAACGACTCTCGTCTTTTGACGCACCAATATGCTAAAGTTAAATGCTATGCACACCAAAACGCCAAACACACACTGCACATGGAATCCGTGCCCACAACTTACAAGTTCTTTCAATGATTTTTATTGTCATACCATTGCTAACCGTATTAAAAACACAAAAATGAATTTAAAAATCTAAACAAACGCATTAATGTTTTTTAATCTTTTGTGATAAGATGAACAAATACAATTAAAGGGATATCAATCATTGCCTTTATCTTAGCTCTATACTCATAATCCTTCAAACCATCCTCAGTTCTACATTTAAGAGCATAGAATATCCAAGAAAATAATATTTTATACTGCAAAATTCTTTCTACCTAACCAGTAACCACCACCCAAATCATACTTGCAACTCCTACCACCATTTTAATTAAGTGTTAAACTGAAATGATTTTACAAAGTAATTTTATATCTTTCACAGTAGTTAGAATTATGAGAACATGTCAAAGATAGAATGGTGTTGATAGAACACAGGTGAGAAAAATCTTGCATTGAAACATTGAATCAATATACATATTAATACCAAATGTACACCTTTTGAAAAAAAAATAAACAAAACTAATTAAAATCCCAATTATATCACTATTAATGACTAAAATTGCATTCACGAAAACTGCATATCCAAATTGTACAATTAATTAGTCATGAAATTCAAAGCCACAAGCATAAATGCTCAAATAGTTCAGGCATTTTATCAAATAGGTCCGGTGTAAAAATCAAACTTGTGAGAGGAAAAATAGAATTCAAATGCCTTATCAAAAGTAGACTTCATAAATAATATCAAATAGTAAAAGCAACACTGACAATGTCACTTTTTGGCTGGAAAAAAAAATACTATGACAACTAAAACAATAACTTAATTTCAGGGGAAAAAATTTCAAAGAGCAGTGGGAGAAAGACAAGAACACCTATAAAATAGAGAAAGGGTGATGTTCAATAAAGCAGAAAGCGCCAAATGGCAAATACGCCACTGCTTACAGGAGATGCCTTGTATTCTGGAAGTTGGGGTGTGGAAGGCAACAAATAGATCAAGAATTAGAGATACATCTAAAAATGAGTTTATAGTCCAATTAAAAAAATTCTCATTAGAATTTATTATAAATAGAATAGTAGTAATAGAATAGAAAAATTATCACGTGTTTCGGTGTATTTATTGGGAAAAATATCCAATTCGGTTCTTGTCCATTTTAAGATAAAACAAGGCACTCGGTCAATAAATTACATCTGATTCAGCTCTTGTTCTTAATAAAAGTGAGCTAAGACAGTTTCTCCATTATAACCTCTCACTAAAATTGACGGAAAAATCTTACGTGATATTCACCGGCACAATGTGGATAGTTACTCAAAGTTAAGTGTCATGTTGGCTTATGGAGAATGGACAAGGATCGATTTGTCTCCCCTCATTCTCCAAAAACGACGTCGTTTTTTGGATCTATCCAAAAACAAAACCTAATTTTAGTTGGTAATTTCACCCTAAACCTTTCCTGACTCTTTGGTCTATGAAATTGGAGACAAATCCTAGGACAAGATGAACTTGCAAATTGGAGGTGATAATTCGAGTTGCAACATGAACACAAATAAGAGCGTTCGGACTCAGAGGAAGAAGAGATGGTTCTCCCCAAAGTGCTATTTCGGGTCTCATGCTATTCTATTCATGTTTGGGACTGAAAACAATCCAGATAGATTATTCTTTCATTGTCCTTATTTCAAGGTATGTTAGGTTTAATAATGTGTTGATTCCAGATAGGTATTAATGTTCAGGTTTAATTTTGTACTCACTGTTAGTTTCACAAACTTAATTCGTATTGTAGACTGCAGAAGTTCATTGCTCGTTCTTTGTGTGGCTAGATGATTATATTGCTTTATTTAATGAGTATGCTAGGAAGACAATATCAAAGGGGGTATTGTTGGAAAAGCAAAATCCATTTGAAGGACATAGTGATGCAGTGGATGACAAAGTGAAAAAGTTAGAGGATACATTAATTGGATTAGAAAACAAATTGGAGAAGTGTAAATTAAAAATGGGTGAAAAATATGTCTGAATTTTGGATGTAGTTTTTTTTTTGCATTTTTTGGTGGGATTGTGATTGCCTACTTATTTCTACTCTTGTTATCCCTCATTTCATTTATTTCAGCATCACTCTTCATTACATGGAAACAAGACTCAAAGTTAGGGGTCATGCTATCAAACTAATACATGGTTTTGTAATTTGTGCAACCAAGCTCCCTCAATAAAGTTTTTAAATCGAAGAAGTTCACCAAATCAAAATCAAAAGGTGGCCATTTCTTCACTTTTCCATTAACATAATCCATTTTACCTTGTGAATTTTTCTTAAAAATTTTTTCATGATAAAAAACAAGAACTACTTCAAACTAATACATTTGCAAATATATACATCTAATCAAATTTCACTTTAAAATATTAATTATCCAACTATGATAGTGATCTAAACCAATCACAAACAATATTATTTAGGTAACAAATTAAATAGCCAGTTTCAGAACATCATTCACGCATAAAAAAAAGAAAATAAAATAAAACACATTCAGTGAACACTCCAACATCAACATGCAGTTGGAAAAAAAAGAGCGAACTAATAAACTTTGAAACCATAAAACCTACCAACCTGGATGGTGACAACAATTGCCTCTACTCAATATCGTTAATGACACAGTCAATTATGCAATTACAATTGTCGTTTGGGATCCTGTCAGCGGCCTTATCAACAACGCACTCAGCACAACTGCCAGGTGCTCCGTCGAATGTTTCTTGTTTCGGGTGAAGAAGAGGATAAGGGTTTGATATTTCTGTAAATAAGGGTTAAGGTTTGGGGGGTCATATGTGACCTTACAACATTTTATTTTAGTAGAAAATTAGAAACAGTGTCATTTTTGGAGAATGAAAAGGGACAAATCAATTCCTGTCCATTCTCCCTAAACCAATGTGACACTTAATTCTGAGTAACCCTCCACATCATCACTAGTAAATGTCACGTAAGACTTTTTTATCAATTTTAGTGAGGAGTTATAATGGAGGAATTGCCTTGGCTCACTTTTTTTAGAAACAAAGGTCGAATAGAATGTAATTTATTAATATGGGTCACCTTATCCTATTTTAAAATAGACTTTTACTAAAATATAATATACCATTATACGACTTAGTTCAAAATATCATGAAACAATATTTACTATAAAAAAATTATAAATTTAAGTCTGTTTTTATCGTGTTAAGCCATAGTTTGCCAAAAAATAAAGAATGATAATGAGTTCACGAGCCATTAGCTTAAAAAATAAATTGGTATATTTTTTTTTATTCTTTTAAATATACTGCTTTTTAGTTCATATTATTTACTAAAATCAGAACTTATTGGGAGATTTTTTTTGGATATAATTTGATGTATCATGTATGGATTTGACCAATGAAATATATAAATGGTCAACGTAATTTTTTATTTTGGCTTGTGTGTGGTACGAATTGTCTTTTTTTAATAATGATATATAATTAATAAAATTTATTATTTTTAACTAATGTTTTGTCAATATTTTAAATTTTAAACTCTAATTCTGAGAATATTGATTAAAATATTAGTTATTATTGATAAAATATGATGGTCTTTTAGTATTTTTTATTATTATAAGATTTATGATAATATGAATTATTGGAATTTTGAGATTATGTTAGTGGGGTTTTTGATATTCTAAAGTGTTGAATTTATGAAAATAATGCAAAAAGAATTTATATTTTTGTGATAAAATTTTTAAAATATATAAAACTCTAAATTTGGTATCAGTGTCATTCAAAGTTAAACTTATTAGTTTTGAAGCTTATCAAAATATCATATTTTCTATGCATCTACATTTAAAAAAAAATTCTTCTATATACTTGTATTTATAAACGATAAAAGATAACTTTATCAAACCATTTTTTCTCATTTTTTCCAATTTATTTTTACAAATTTAAAGAATTTATATTTTGTGATAAAATTGGTGATTATTTTGAAATATATAAAACTTTAAATTTGGTATCCGTGTCGTTCAAAGTTAAACTTAATATTAGGTATAAAGTTTATCAAGCTACCATATTTTTCATGCGTCAAGGTTTATAAAAAAGAAACATTCTTTTAGATACTTGTGTTTATAAACGATAAAAAATGAGTTTATCAAACCATTTTTTTCTCATTTTTTTCTAATTTTTTACAATTTTAATTTTCAATTAGGTATCTAATTACTCGAATGGATCCAACTCAATTCTAATCGGTTTGAATATAGTCCAAAAAAAAAAATCTCTTATCTGATCTAATCCAAATGATTAAATTTAATCAATTCAATTCTCAACTAAAATTTTTAAGTTCGATCAAACCCAATTCGTTTATACATCAAAAATTTAATTTTGATTTTATAAGGACAAGTCAATTGCGGGAATTGATTAAATTTAATCATTTGGATTAGATCAAATAAGAGAATTTTTTTGGGGACTATATCCAAACCGATTAGAACTGAGTTGGATCCATTCGAGTAATTAGATACTCAATTGAAAATTAAATTTGTAAAAATTGAAGAAATGGTAGTGGAGGGCTAGTATTTTCAGCAGAAACAAGAAACATTTTCACAGAGTCAAAAATAAAAATAATTTTTTTTGTTTTAAAGTCAATTTTTCTAGAAAAATGGTAGAATGATTTATCGAGAACGGAAGTCATATATTTCTACTTTTTTAAAAAGCCGTGAATTAACTTTTGGAAAGTTAATTTTTTTTTTAAATGGTGCCATGACTTTTCATAATTTAAAAGTAAAAAAAATAGCTTCAGCTATTTTTCAAACAGGTTCTTAATCTTGGACTGACTCCCACAATTGACTTGTCCTTATAAAATCAAAATTAAATTTTTAATGTATAAACGGGTTGGGTTTGATCGAACTTAAAAATTTTAATTGAGAATCGAATTGATTAAATTTAATCATTTGGATTAGATCAGATAAGAGAATTTTTTTGGGACTATATCCAAACCGATTAGAACTGAGTTGGATCCATTCGAGTAATTAGATACCCAACTGAAAATTAAATTTGTAAAAAATTGGGAAAATAGTAGTGGAGGGCCAGTATTTCCAACAGAAACAGAAAACATTTTCACAGAGCCAAAAATAAAAGTAAATTTTTTTTGTTTTAAAGTCAAATTTTCTAGGAAAATGGTAGAATGACTTATCGAGAATGGAAAGTCATATATTTCTACTTCTTCAAAAAGCTGTGAATTAACTTTTCGAGAAGTTAAAGTTTTTTTTTAAATGGTGCCAAATACTCGTACGGTAACTTTTCATAATTCAAAAGTAAAAAAAAAATTAGGTTCTACTGTTTTCCAAATGGACTCTTAGGCTTCTCTATCAAGTTTGACTTCTCTTTGTAAGAATCAAACTTCACTACAGGTAAATTTTTAGTCATTATATTTGAACCATTGTCGTTTGTATAGATCTTCTCAAGTGCATATAAGACTTCATCATATATGACTTCATCTTAAACTATTGAGGTATTCAATAATACCTCACCTCTTTGTGCTTTGATTTAGAATGAAATGTTAGATTCTTGCTGAGATGGATAGTGATGTGTGAACATCTTTACCCTATTTTCTATTTATTTTAAGTTATAATTTATTGAGTTTTAATTGAATTCTAGTGTTTTAAACATCTTTAGATGCTACTTTGAGTTATTTTGGTGTTTTAATTATTTCAGGTAAAATTCGAACCAGTTTGATAGAGTTTTCTGCAAGAAAGAGAAGAATTGAAGCTGCCCACTAGGGCGCTAAACGTCAAGCCTGGCATTTAATGCCAGGATGTAAAATCCGGTTAATTAACGGCTAATTAGCCTATAAATGAGAATTTATTCTAGAAAGCCCAAAATGTTATTTTTGTGGCTAAATGTGATAGAGGAGATTGAGACGAGAATTTCGGTACCAATTTTATAGAATTCGGGCCAAGATTGGACCGAACGGGCCAAACCGGGCCAACCGGACCCAAAGTGGTCCCTTGGCCCAACATAACTAAACCAAAACCCTAGTTTTCAGCATTCTCTCTCCTCACTAAACACACTCACATGCTGAAAATAGAGGCCATGGAGGGAAGAACACTCTCTCAAGTTCTTTCTCTCACTTGATCTTCAAACCACCATAACTTTTGATCTAGAGATCCGATTGCCGCATCGTTTGCGGCCACGCGTTCACCGTGGAGAGCTCTACAAAACTCATACAATTAATCTTGAGGTAAGTCATGTTTTGCTCTTCGAAATTCCAGCCTTGTTTTCGAGTTTTATGAGCAAAAATGTTGAGATTTTGGGCTCTTTGATGTTATAGGACCCAACTCTCTTGAAGGAGAAGGTTAATCTTGTCTCCTTGTACCTTGGGTGTGGTAAGATTCTCAATCCTAGTGTAATTTTGTTGTTCTATGATGTTTGGGTATTGAGATGTTGTATATGGGTATGATGATTGTGGCTTAGGTTGTGTATATGTGAATATTTGAGCTTGATTGGTGATTTTGAAAAGCTTGAAAAAGGGATTTGGTGGTGAAAAATATGTTCTTAGAGGTATTGAGGCCTTGAGAGCTTGTGGATAAGTGGTTTGGAAGTGCTCCGGTTGAGCTTGGGAAATCGGCTAAGGTATGCTTTCGGTTTCCCGTATCTAATATGTAATGTGGTAGGAAATACTTAGGCTAGAGGCCCTAAGATAGGCATTGAATTGTTGATGTTATTGAATGGTTTTGATATATATGATGTGGTCATATATGTGATGATGATTAATGATGCCTTGATGGTATGATGTATGAGAAATATGCATGTTGTGATATATGCTTGATGATTGGTTATGGTTGAATTGTGGGTTGAACCATGTTGATGGTGAGTATGATGTTGATTGTGTACAATAATGATTTAGTGGAATTGATGTTGTTAAGAATTGGCATGAGGAAGAGTATATGATATGTCAATATATTTGAGTTTGAGCCACTTGGGTGAAGTGAGTTAAAATGATGAGATAATGATTTTGATAAATTGTGGTAAAGTGTCAATGTGTGAGTTGAGGAGGCTTGATGTTGAAATTGATATATTTTGATTGATTTCAAAGAAAAGGGATGAAAATGGCATGTTTTGATTGATTTTGAAAAGAGTTGAATATGGCTTGTTTTGAAAAAGGCATGTTGTGGTTTTGTATGAAAAACATGATTTTTGGGCATACTTTGACGGGACATAACTTGGACTACGGATCTCTGTTTTGTACCAAAACTATTTAGAAATGAAATTGGATTCGGGATGTTCCTGCCGTTCGAAGAACGGGTAAAAAACGATTTAAAATGAGGAAGTTATGTCCGTCGGAAGATTGGGGGTTGAAACTGTGAATTCTGCAGCTTTTAACTAAGAAAATTTTTTAGCAGAATGACCCCCCGCGCGTAGGCGCACTTGGCGCGTATGCGCCGTTGTTCTCGAAAGTGCCATCCACGCATGCGCATGATGTGCGCGGCCGCGCCGATTATGCTGCACCCAATGCCCAGCCATTTTTCAGAGAGTTGTGCGAAAACTGTGCCAGCTTTGTGCCTGGGGCACGAGAGTACCCACGCGTATGCATGGTTGACGCGTGCGCGTCGTCTGGCTATTTTTCAATCCACGCGTTAGCGTGCATGACGCTTACGCGTCGATGAGTTTTTGAGGCCATCCACGCGTGCGCGTGGAGTGCGCGTACGCGTGGCCCTGTTTTCATCCCAAAGTTGATTTTTGAGTTTTAAAAGCCAAATCTCATACTTCTAAGCCTCCGATCTCACCACTTATATCTTAAATCATTATGATATGTCTAGCTATGAGAAGAAAGGCTAGTGAAGGTGGTAACTTGCGAGTGAAGCAAGGGGAAAATGAATGATCAATGAGGATCAAGCATGATTATGTGAGATGCGGAGGATGGTGGTGGAAGTGCTTGTTATGCCATAGGCTGAAAGGCTGTAATTGTTAATGAAACAGTTGGTTATGGATTTAACCGTGAGCTGGATGGCTGGATTATTGCCGTGTTACGGCGGAGCCATGATTATGGCTATGTATCAAGACATATATGTTGTTGAATGGATTGTGAATGCTGCACTTCCACTGTTGGAGATGAGAGTTTCCCTGGAAGGAAGCAGTGGCTAGCCACCACGTGCTCCAGGT
>NC_029780.3:18326106-18328155 GCF_000817695.3 Arachis duranensis | reverse complement strand
ACTGTGAAATTCCCGGACGAGCTCACCCCCAAAAATATTCACCAGTGATGGTGATGGATAAATATTCACCAGTGATGGTGATTGATAAATATTCACCAGTGATGGTGATGGATAAATATTCACCAGTGAGGGTGATGGATATGGATCATGATTATGATCAAGTTATAATGAGCATGACTCAAGTTGGGGAGACACGACAGAGGGACAGTCCAATGGTTAACTGCCAGGACTTGTCGGGTTGGCTCTATAACCGACAGATGATATCATCAGCCACTAGGGACAGACATTCATCATATGCATACTATTTGAATTGTTTGAGATTGCCTATTTGACTGCATATTACTTGCTAATTGTCTAACTGCCTTATTTGTCCCTATTTGTATATTTCTTGTCTGATATAACTGTGTTTGCTACATTACACTCCTGCTGGTGGTTGGGAGGTGAGAAGGAATTGGAAAGGGAAGTATTAGTTAGACTGAAGAATCTTTAGTCAGATACCCTTATATGGTTTAGCTTGTTTATAAGCTTTGATATTATCTGGAGGAAGTTCTAGGATTGCCTTTGGCTTTTCTCCATTATTATGTATTATATATGTGGAAGCTGTTACCATGCTGGGGACCTCTGGTTCTCACCCATGCGGATTTTGTGGTTTTCAGATGCAGGACGTGAGGTTTCCCACTGAGGCATACTGGAGACTTCTAGATTTGCGAAGATCCTTTGTTCTCGGGGCTATGTTTTGGTTTATATGTTTTGCTTAGATACTTTTATCTCCATTAAATAATACAAACTGTGATGACTCCTCTTATGAGAGATTTTGGAGAATAGGTTTTCTGTATTTGTGTCCCTTTGGGGTTTTTCCTTATTTTTATCATATGTATATATTGCTATGCTCGGACCGGTTATCTTCGCAGCCGGATCTTGAGTCTTGATATTCTTGTTTTTGACACTCCTTTGTATATATATAATCTCGCGTTGGTTTATCCTTGCTCGTTACATTATCGATCGGAGTGTTGCGCTTTAGAGTTGCAATTTTTGTTTACCCCTTTTTCTACAAAGGCTCCTAGTTATAATCAGTCATTCATACTACTATACGTACTAATTTTTATTTTAGAGGTCGTAATACCTTGCCATCTCTAAATTATGACTTAAGCATATGACTCTGTATGGTAGGGTGTTACATTATGGTATCAGAGCAGTTCGTTCTTGTAGAGCCTGAGGGATGGACTGACTATGCTTCTGTGCATTCTCTGTATGTGTGTTATGTGCTATTAGTATATCTGCTTGATATAATTGGCATAAACTTCACGAGCATGCATTTGGGACTTTGAAGCACTAGACTTCCGATATTGAGACTGATCAACTTAATATCGATTGTTTGGTGTGTATAGGAACCATGATCAACTTAATATCGATTGTTTGGTGTGTATAGGGACCAGATGGCGCCTCGTTGACGCGGTAGAGGCCGTGGGAGAGGTCGTACTAATGCTCGTGCGCTGGAGATTAATCCTAATGACCCGGTGAACTTTATGACTGCGTTGGAGAACATGGCTGCTGCTATGCAAGCCACTGCTGAGGCTCTTGGTCAACAGATGAACAACCATGGTAATAATGGAGGTGGAGTTCAGGGCCCGATGACACTGGCAAACTTTTTGAAGGTTAATCCACCTAAGTTCAAGGGAACTGCTAGTCCGACGTGTGTGAAAAGGGCAACCGCTGAGAAAGGGAGTCACAAAGGATCATTCCCATAGAACCGAGGGAAGAGCTTTGCGCCTAGAGGTCCGTCTTTCAAGAGGGAAAACTCTTTTAGGAGGCCCAACAACAACAACTCCCAAGGAAAGAAGTTTGGGAAGTAGCCTCAGAATGATCAAGCTTGTACTAGGTGTGGAAGTCACCATCCGGGAGCACCATGCAAGGCCGGATGGGGTTTGTGCTACAATTGTGGAAAGGCGGGGCATAAAGCCGCAAATTGTCTGGAGAAGCAGAAACAAGGTGCTGGAAAGGCACAACAGACTGGTCGGGTGTTCACCACCTCAGCTATAGGTGCCGAGA
>NC_029780.3:18323115-18323893 GCF_000817695.3 Arachis duranensis | reverse complement strand
GGAATTGCAAAAGTGTGATTGCAATTTCGTGCACCAAGTTTTTGGCGCCGTTGCCGGGGATTGTTCGAGTTTGGACAACTGACGGCTTATCTTGTTGCTTAGATTAGGACTGTTTTATTTTTGTTGGTTTAGAGTCTTTTAAGTTGAGTCTAGTTTCATATTTTAAGTTTGGTGTCAATTGCATGCTTTTGTTTTTTTTTCTTTTAATTTTCGAATTTGCATGTCTTTAGTCCCTTTTGATCCGTAAAAATTCTAAGTTTGGTGTCCTCTTTGTGTTTTTCCCTTAAAATTTTCGAAAAATTAGTGTTTGATTCTCTAAAAATTTTAAGTTTGGTGTCATTTTGTTGTTTTTCTCTTTCCTCATTTCAAAAATCAAATCTTTTTCAAAAAAAATTTTTCAATCATATCTTTCTAATTGCTAATCTCAAAATCTTTTTAATTAACTAATTGATTCAGTTTTCAATTTGTTTGATCTTATTTTCTTTTAATTTTCAAAATTTTTTTATTTTATTTTCCTTTTATTTTTATTTCATTTTTCGGTTAATTCAAAAAAAAAAAATAATAAAAAGATATTTTTATCTACTTGCAATCCATATCATTTCCCTTTAACCATCATGGACCTAAGTGGGATTGATCAGTCCAGAAGGACTCTGGGGTCATATGTTAACCCCATTACAGCTGCATATGGGAGTAGCATCTGTACACCTCCCATTAAAGCAAGCAGCTTTGAGCTAAACCCTCAACTCATTATCATAGTGCAGCAAAATTGCCAGTATTC
>NC_029780.3:18320135-18320646 GCF_000817695.3 Arachis duranensis | reverse complement strand
AGAAAGAGGTCACTAAGTTACTAGAGGCTGGGATTATTTATCCTATTTCTGATAGCCCTTGGGTGAGCCCTGTCCAAGTTGTCCCCAAAAAGGGAGGCATGACAGTGGTTCATAATGAAAAAAATGAACTAGTTCCTACAAGAATAGTCACAGGGTGGCGTATGTGAATTGACTACAGAAGGCTCAATACAGCCACCAGAAAGGATCATTTTCCTTTACCATTTATAGACCAAATGCTAGAAAGACTAGCTGGTCATGATTATTACTGCTTTTTGGATGGCTATTCAGGTTACAACCAAATTGCAGTAAATCCTCAGGACCAAGAGAAAACAGCATTCACTTGCCCTTCTGGTGTGTTTGCCTACAGAAGGATGCCTTTTGGCCTGTGTAATGCTCCTGCAACCTTTCAGAGATGCATGTTATCCATCTTCTCTGATATGGTGGAGAAATTCCTGGAAGTCTTCATGGATGACTTCTCAGTATATGGAGACTCATTCAGCTCCTGTCTTAA
>NC_029780.3:18319573-18320041 GCF_000817695.3 Arachis duranensis | reverse complement strand
GAAATGTCACTTTATGGTGACTGAAGGAATTGTCCTTGGGCACAAAATTTCAAGCAGGGGAATAGAGGTGGATAAGGCAAAGGTAGAGGTAATTGAAAAATTACCACCACCTGCCAATGTTAAGGCAATCAGAAGCTTTCTGGGCCATGCATGATTCTACAGAAGGTTTACAAAGGATTTTTCGAAAATTGCAAAACCTTTGAGTAACCTGCTAGCTGCTGACACACCATTTGTGTTTGACACACAGTGTCTGCAGGCATTTGAGACCCTGAAAGCTAAGCTGGTCACAGCACCAGTCATCTCTGCACCAGATTGGACATTGCCATTTGAACTAATGTGTGATGCCAGTGACCATGCCATTGGTGCAGTGTTGGGACAAAGGCATAACAAGCTTCTGCACGTCATTTACTATGCCAGCCATATTCTAAATGACGCACAGAAGAACTACACAACCACAGAAAAAGAGTT
>NC_029780.3:18305175-18305734 GCF_000817695.3 Arachis duranensis | reverse complement strand
GAATCAAGCATTATCTTGAAGGCAATTTTGAGCAGGATTGCTCAAAACTGAGACTTGAGTAACTCTCAGTAAAGGTCCAGCTAAAGACAGTAAAGAAGCGCTTGCTGGGAGGCAACCCAGTCATTAGCAGGTTATATGTTTTGTTTTTACAAAGGCAAGTATCAAAAATGAAGGAATTCACAGAGTTACAGAAGGATTCAGCTTAAAAAGCAGAGAAAAAGAGCTTACTGGCGAAAAAATGCCAGTAAGGGGCATTTTGGGCGTTAAACGCCAGAATGGGCACCATTCTGGGCGTTTAACGCCAGTAAAGGTACCATTTTGGGCGTTAAACGCCAGAATGGGCACCATTCTGGGCGTTTTACGCCAGGTGTGCAGTATCCTGGGCGTTTAGCAAAACGCCCAGTGATAAAGGGAATTCTGGCGTTTAACGCCAGCCAGGGCACCTGGCTGGGCGTTAAATGCCCACAATGGGCAACAAATGGGCGTTAAACGCCAGAATGGGTGCCATTCTGGGCGTTTAACGCCAGAAAGGTGGGGGATCAAGATTTTGCTTTCCAAG
>NC_029780.3:18299579-18301514 GCF_000817695.3 Arachis duranensis | reverse complement strand
GTGCCCGGGGCGGGACCAATCTCAAGTGCTCCTTATAGGATGTCACCGTTAGAGATGAACGAGCTAAAGTCTCAGTTAGAGGATTTGTTGGGAAAGAATTTTATACGCCCAAGTGTATCTCCGTGGGGTGCTCCAGTGTTACTGGTGAAGAAGAAAGATGGGAGTATGCGGCTCTGTGTGGATTACAGGCAGCTGAACAAGGTTACAATAAAGAATAAGTACCCATTGCCGAGAATTGATGATCTCATGGATCAGTTACAAGGAGCTGGAGTTTTCTCCAAGATCGATTTGGGATCCGGTTATCACCAGATAAGGGTGAGGGGTGAGGATATTCCTAAGACCGCTTTTAGGACTCGTTATGGTCATTACGAGTACACTGTAATGTCTTTCGGGTTGACGAACGCTCCTGCAGTGTTTATGGACTACATGAATAGAGTTTTCCGTCTGTTTTTGGATAAATTCGTTGTTGTCTTCATTGATGACATACTGATTTATTCCAAGACTGAAGAAGAGCATGCGAAACACTTGAGGACCATGTTGCAGAAGCTAAAGGAGAAGAAACTTTATGCAAAACTGTCTAAGTGCGAGTTTTGGAAGAGTGAGGTGAAGTTTTTGGGTCACGTGGTGAGTAAGAAGGGAATAGCCGTAGATCCAACTAAGGTGGAGGCTGTGATGGATTGGAAGCAACCAACCACCGTGACGGAGATAAGGAGTTTTCTGGGTTTAGCTGGCTATTACCAAAGGTTTATTAAGGGCTTTTCACAGATAGCTTTGCCAATGACAAAGTTAACCCGCAAAGACACTCCGTTTGTTTGGACTCCTGAGTGTGAGGAGAGCTTTCAGACATTGAAGAAAAAGTTGACCACTGCACCTGTGTTAGTGTTACCCGAGCCGAATAAGCCATTTGAGGTGTATTGTGATGCCTCATTGAAGGGTCTAGGGTGCGTGCTGATGCAGCATCATAATGTGGTGGCGTATGCCTCACGACAGTTGAGACCTCATGAAGTTAGTTACCCTACGCACAATTTGGAACTCGTATGAAGTTAATTACCCTACGCACGATTTGGAGCTTGCTGCTGTTGTGTTTGCGTTAAAGGTGTGAAGGCATTACCTCTTTGGGGTTATGTTCCAAGTTTTCTCTGATTACAAGAGCTTGAAATATCTCTTTGATCAGAAAGAGATTAACATGAGACATAGGAGGTGGATGGAACTATTGAAGGACTACAACTTTGAGTTGAATTACCATCTGGGGAAGGCGAATGTAGTGGCGGATGCGTTAAGTCGAAAGTCATTATATGCGGCTTGGATGATGCTTCAAGAGGAGACGTTGCTCAAGGGATTCGGGAGTCTAAAAATTGGTGATCAAGAAGTATCTGGAACCTTGTGTTTGAGCCGATTAGAAGTCTCAAGTGACTTTAAGTCCGAACTCCTAAAGGCTCATCAAAATGATGAAGCGTTATGGAAGGTGTTACCGGCCATTGAGCAAGGAAAACAGTGGAGAGTGTCGGAAGAAAAAGATGGGTTATGGAGATTCAAGGGTAGGATCATTGTGCCGGATGTTGGCACTTTGAGGCAAGATATTTTAAAGGAGGCACACAAAAGCGGATTCTCCATTCACCCGGGAAGTACTAAGATGTACCATGATTTAAAGGCAATGTTTTGGTGGCCGGATATGAAGAATGATGTGGTGGAATATGTTTCAAAGTGCTTAACTTGTCAAAAGGTAAAGATTGAACATCAAAGACCTTCCGGGATGTTGCAACCTTTAGAGATTCCGCAATGGAAGTGGGAAAGTATTGCAATGGACTTTGTGTCAGGATTGCCAAGGACTAGGGCTGGTTTTGATACTATCTGGGTGATTGTGGACCGACTGACGAAGTCAGCTCACTTTTTACCCATTCGTATGACTTACACCCTTGAGGAGCTAGCACGGTT
>NC_029780.3:18298851-18299402 GCF_000817695.3 Arachis duranensis | reverse complement strand
CAAGCTATGGTCATCTTGTAAATCTTAGTCAGGCAAACTCAAATGGATATAGTGATAGACGCATAAAACACAAAGATAAAGAGAGAGGTACTTATGTAATTCATTGGTAGGAACTTCAGATAAGCGCATGAAGATGCCTTCCCTTCCGTCTCTCTGCTTTCCTACTGTCTTCATCCAATCCTTCTTACTCCTTTCCATGGCAAGCTTATGCAAGGGTTTCACCGTTGTCAGTGGCTACCTCCCATCCTCTCAGTGAAAATGTTCCTATGCTCTGTCACAGCATGGCTAATCATCTGACAGTTCTCGATCATGTCAGAATAGGATCCATTGATCCTTTTGTGTCTGTCACTATGCCCAACACTCGCGAGCTTGAAACTCGTCACAGTCATTCAATCCCTGAATCCTACTCAAAATACCACAGACAAGGTTTAGACTTTCCAGATTCTCAAGAATGCTGCTTATGGATTCTAGCTTATACCACGAAGATTCTGATTAAGGAATCCAAGAGATACACGCTCGTTCTAAGGTAGAACGAAAGTGGTTGTCAGTCA
>NC_029780.3:18298445-18298682 GCF_000817695.3 Arachis duranensis | reverse complement strand
CCGTTGAAAATACATAAGAACAAGGTCTAGGCATGGCCGTGAGGCCAGCCTCCCAATGATCTAAGAACTAGATGTCCAAAGATGATCAAAGGATCTAAAATAATCCAAAGATTAAAATACAATAGTAAAAGGTCCTACTTATAGAAAACTAGTAGCCTAAGGTTTACAGAAATGAGTAAATGACATAGAAATCCACTTCCGGGCCCACTTGGTGTGTGCTTGGGCTGAGCAATGAAT
>NC_029780.3:18297442-18298307 GCF_000817695.3 Arachis duranensis | reverse complement strand
GCGTTTAACGCTGGGAATTCTGAGGGTGTTTTGAACGCCGGTTTGGGCCATCAAATCTTGGGCAAAGTATGGACTATCATATATTGCTGGAAAGCCCAGGATGTCTACTTTCCAATGCCGTTAAGGGCGCGCCAATTGGGCTTCTGTAGCTCCAGAAAATCCACTTCGAGTGCAGGGAGGTCAGAATCCAACAGCATCTGCAGTCCTTTTTAGTCTCTGAATCAGATTTTTGCTCAGGTCCCTCAATTTCAGCCAGAAAATACCTGAAATCACAGAAAAACACACAAACTCATAGTAAAGTCCAGAAAAGTGAATTTTAACTAAAAACTAATAAAAATATACTAAAAACTAACTAGATCATACTAAAAACATACTAAAAACAATGCCAAAAAGCGTACAAATTATCCGCTCATCACGAAGTCAGCTCACTTTTTGCCCATTCGGATGACTTACACCCTTGAGGAGTTAGCACGATTATACATAAAGGAGATTGTGAGACTTCATGGTGTGCCTGCTACTATAATCTCTGATAGAGATCCTCGTTTCACTTCAAGGTTTTGGGGTGCATTTCAGAAAGCTTTTGGAACCCGATTAAGCTTGAGCACGGCTTACCATCCTCAAACAGATGATCAATCTGAGAGGACGATCCAAACACTAGAGGATATGTTGAGAGCTTGTGTTTTGGACCAACCGGTGAGTTGGGATCGGTATATGCCATTAGTGGAGTTTGCATACAATAATAGTTATCATGCGAGCATCGGAATGGCTCCGTATGAGGCCTTGTATGGGAGGAAATGTCAATATCTGTTATGTTGGTATGAAGCTGGAGAGAAAAGCTTGTTAGGGCCGGAAATGATAGCTGAGA
>NC_029780.3:18288218-18297421 GCF_000817695.3 Arachis duranensis | reverse complement strand
CCTGATGCTAGCCATGTGTTAGAACCTGAGTCGGTTCAGTTAAGGGAAGATTTGACGCTTCCAGTGGCTCCGGTCAGAATTGATGATACTAGTATCAAACTGTTGCGTGGAAAAGAGGTTTCATTAGTCAAAGTGGCATGGAGTCGAGGCGGTGTTGAGGAACACACTTGGGAACTTGAGTCGGAGATGCGAACGGATTATCCACATTTATTCTCAGGTAATTGTATTTGAATTTTGTGGGCAAAATTCCCAATTAGGTGGGTAGAATGTAAAACCCGGTTAATTAACGGCTAATTAGCCTATAAATGAGAATTTATTCTAGAAAGCCCAAAATGTGATTTTTGTGGCTAAATGTGATAGAGAAGATTGAGATGAGAATTTCGGTACCAATTTTATAGAATTCGGGCCAAGATTGGACCGAACGGGCCAAACCGGGCCAACCGGACCCAAAGTGGGCCCTTGGCCCAACATAACTAAACCAAAACCCTAGTTTTCAGCATTCTCTCTCCTCACTAAACCAAAACCCTACTAAGACATTATGGTTTAGTTACTGACAGTTTGTCATAAAATGAATCTTGCATGATTAAATTAGTTGGTAAGAAAACTTAATCCAGAAGAATAAACGTCTCCGATACCTTAATTGCCCTCTGACATATATTTCACACAATTCTCACTGTTTGCTTTCATACTTGCTGAATTACTGTTTAATATTTTTGAACTCCAAAACACTACTTTTTGCTTGCCTGACTAAGTGACTAATTCGACTATTATTGCTCAATCCATCAATTTTCGTGAGATCGACCCTCACTCACCTGAGGTATTACTTGGTACGACTTGATGTACTTACCGGTTAGTTTGTGGACTTTGAAAATCCGCACCGAATAGCATTTTAACTATCACAAAATAACAAATTTTTCTTGATTGATGTCTAATTCTAATAGAATTTTTTTTTATCCACAAGAGTTCTTAAGAAGTTTCAACAACAACAATATATTCAACTTTTGTTGTAGACAAAGACAACATATTTTTGAAATTAGAATTGCCACGACCCAACTCCTCCTATAAAAAACCATCGTATAACTAGAAAACAAAGTTCATTGAATCAGAATCACCAACCATATCTACATCTATGTAACTATCCAATATAGGTTGGTCACTTCTAAAACATAAACAAATTTTAAAAATACTATTAAGATTCTTGAAAATCCACTTCATTATTTATTAGTGTTCTTTATCAAGATTAAAGAGAAAATAACTAATAATTCCAACAGCATATGCAATATTCGATCCGGTACAAATCATAACGTATAAAGAATATTTTTTAAAAGATCAAAGAATATTCATAAAAGTTTTTTACCAGTTAAATTTAAAGCCAGTAATTAAATATCATAATTAAAAAAAAAATATTTTTTGGTCTTATGTAAAAAATAATATTTTAATAAATTATTATTATTATTATTATTATTATTATTATTATTATTATTATGAGTCCGTCTCATTAAAACGAGATGAACCGTGTTTCTCGAATTTTATAAATTTCAGCTACAAAAAGCTCAAAAAATTATACTACAAAAAATTAAATTCTTATACTATAAACCTACCTCACTTGAATTGGAACCCACCAACACTTCTCATCCCATATCAACTAAACCACTTACAAAACTTATATATAGATATTACATATAAATATAATTATCTGCCATATCTAAATTTGTTTTAGCCGTCAAATGAAAATTAGAGGGTAAGATTTATTTTTATGATTTATTTATTCATTTATTAAGAGAAGTAATAATGTAACACCATGGTTTTGAAAATAAGAATAAATCAACCAATTCAACCGGGTTTTAAAAAAAATCAAAACTAAATAAAAAAACAGTGGAAAAAAAAACTAATTTAACCAGTTAATTTAAAACTCTAAAATTTCACAACAGTTAATTGGAGTTAAATTTTGAATTCAAAAAAGTCAATTTTATAGTATCTATTAATTATTGTCTAACTTTTACCTAATTTATTTTTTGCAATAAATTTTAATTTTTTAAAAATAAGTTACTCTTATATTTTTTAAATTAAAGATTAATTTTTAATATTTTTTAATAAATAGACATTACTCTTTAAACACCCTAACATTTACCTTAAAACAAAAAGAGGTTGTGTAGCACAAGTATTTGGTAAGGGGGTCGGTGGTTATGTGAATTAACCATGTGTTGTAAGTTGTCGTTTGTCGACCACAAGTCAAATAATGCCACCGCTCACGCAAGCAGCTCAAGCTATAGCCAGTGACGTCAGCAACTTAACGTCACCGAACAAAATTGTCCGTTGATTTTACAAGTCCAACCAACCGATTCGCTTAGCTGTATGCCTCCCTTATAAGATGCCACTCATCCCAAACTTCCTCTATTAAAAAACACGCAACTCTAATTCCAATTCCACCACTAAATAAGACCCTCTCTCCTTTCTTTCTTCTTTGATTTTTCTCTGTTTTCTTTTTCTCAAAGGATATGGAACACAAAAAGAGAGGGGTAGTTACAAATGTTCATGACGACGATGATTCAGGAGATGAGGCCAAGATGGAGAAATTTTACTCTTTGCTGCGGAGATTCCGAGACGCTCGAGATCGACGAAAGAGCGAGTTGAAGGAGATGGAGAAGCACGAGAGGAACGTGAAAAAGATGAACACCAGCAATGACGATGGTATTAATAAGAAGGCCAAGACGACGACTACTACTACTGCAGAGGATTCTTTTGAGCTGCAGGATTTTACTACTGAGATTGAATTCAGAAAGCCCCCTTCGGTTTTTCCCAACCCTGTTCGATGTGATACCGTTACCGACGCCAGAAAAGGGAAGAAGGAACAACGCCAACAGGATCGTCCTCTTGACCTCAAACTGACTCTCTAATTTACTTGCGATATTCTTTTTTTTTTAATTTATATGTATGATTCATCACCATCGACCTTAGGTTTAGGGTCATTTCAGTTAGTCCAGCTATCGTAGTCATATCATAAAATATTGTACATATGCTATATATATATACTCGTAGCCTTAAATTGCTATGAAAGCAACGCAGGCTTGATTAATCACGAGTAGTTTATTTGATTATTTACTTTTGAGCAATGCTAGGAATAAAAAAGGTATTAGTAAAAAATCAGCTAAAATATTTTTGGGTGAATTCAAAATCTCTATGAGATAACTCGTAATATATATCGATGTTTTTTCTGATAAGTATCAGAATGTTTATTTTTCATACTAAATGGACGTTCTTTTATATATTTTTCGAATTTTTTGTATTACAAATGTAAATGTCTCTATTTTTTTAAAATTTCATATTTTTTTAAAATTTTATAAATATTTAATTATTTTTACTAAAATATAACTGAATATTTCTTTTATTAAGTATTAGAAATTTTTTTTGCATATTAAATAAATATTTTTTTATATTTCTATAATTGTGTAGTTTGTAGTCACAAATCAATGGCTTCATCATACAGCCGGCAATCATGGTGTCCCAAGACACAGAATTTCGTTCTGACATTTCGTCGAACAGTTTCCGCGCACGCGTAGTCTCACCAATTTTAACGAATCCATGAACCATGACATTATAAGAGACAACATTCCTATGAGAACTCTCGTTGAATAGCTTGTGGGCATCGTGGACGCGGCGATGGAGGGAGTAAACGCATATGAGGGCGTTGAGAGAGAAAGGATCGGCAAAAAAGCCGAATTTGAAGGCCTCGGAGTGTAGCAAGAGGGCGATGGAGATGGAAGAAGAAGAAGGGAGGAGGGAACATGCCTTGAACGCAAAAGAGAAGGTGTGGAAGTCAGGGGCGAGGGAAAGGCGGCGGAGGGTGATGAAGTTGTAGAGGGCGGAGGAAGGGGAAGAGAGGAGGGTGTGGGTTGCGGTGAGGAGGGGGAGAGGGTCTGACGGTGAGAGAGAGATATGTGTGTGTGATTGTTAGAGGTGGGTAGGTTAATGTGAGAAAGAAGAAGAAGGTTGTTTTTGTTGGTTTTAATTAGGTTTACTTAATTAATTTTAAATTTTTTAAATTTTGAATTTAAAAAATTTAAAATTAATTATTAATATAAATTAATGTGATTTTGTTTAATTTTTGACTAATAACCTATTGGTTCCATATACTTTTCCTTTACTTTTTTTTATTCACAAATGGTTTCATTCGATTTTTGGTATATTTCAACACAATATTGAATTGAGTTTGTATCAAAATCTCAATTTAGGGAGTAAATACAATTTCTCTAAAAAAAGAGTAAGCTTGACTCAAAAATTATTTAGCGTTTGTATCAAAATGTATGAGATGCTCGAATAGTGTCAAATAATAAAAAATTGTAAATAAATAAATGAATCTAAAAAATTAAAAGCAAGAAAAATCTTTGAAGAACAGAAGTAAAAAATAAAATACTTAAAGCAAATAAATTAAAAAAATAGAAAAAAGAAGATAAAAGAAAAGCAAATAAAAATATATTTTCAACAGTTACATGCACTTGCACTTTATATTTTTTCGTTACATTACTGAGATTGAAAACTTTATGAGTTTATGTGATGATCTAGTGTTCTTGATTGAAATTTTCATGCTCTTCTAAATTTCTACTATTTATAGACCATGGAGATTGACTTGTTATGGAACATGTTGTCTACTACCTTACTTTCTCTTTTTTCTCAACCATGACTTTGCCTTAATCACGAAGAATCTTGACCCCAAGTTTTGACACCTACATCTTTTTTGGTCTTCAAATTCTATGTTTTCCTTAGATTGTTCCTCAAATTTCGCACCCACATTTTTCACTTAACTTGAAAGTCGAACAACAAGCCTTGATGCGCAAGAAAAATTTACCTTTCAATTTCGACGTTTTTTGTACCATCTTTCTTCGACTTCAACTTGCCCGTTTTTGTTTTTTATAATCGAAATTATTCCTTCTGTGGTCGAAAATGTTGGCAGTCGAAACACCCTTATGTCAAAAAAAATTCATTTTATGTACCAACAAATTGTCCCTTTAAAATTTGTTATTCTATTCAAAATTACAAGTTTTAATATTTCTCATGCCGAACATGTGCAGCTTTTTCAAATTCTCAAATCTGAACGGACACTTACGCATTATTTAAAATGACGCGCGCTTTTCTGAGAACACATTATGTTTTCTAGGAATTAGTCAGCCATTTCTTGAATAAAGTACCCCTCACTCAATTATTACTTTTGCAATCAAATTATCGTCAATTTTCAAAACTTCAACACCCTAATCTTTATTTCTTCTTTGAACGACGCATCTTCCATGGCTTCCCACTCCATGTCTCACTCGAGTTTTATGTCGGCTATTACCGTTGCTTCCACTTCTTCGGCAATCATGGCTACTGCTTTTTATTCTCACAAAGAAGGTGATATAGTCATTCGCCCTCCTCTATTAGTAGTTAAAGTGGTGCAGTTCTACAATGAAAATGGAACTTTGAAAGCCTTAAACCCAAATGCAGAGACCTCTGATCTCTGGCGCCGCTAGGTATTTCTGTCATTTTTAGTAAATGGAATATTGCATTCTTTCTTAGGCCCTTTGGCAATCCAAGAACAGATTGAGTCTATTTCTTCTTTTTTTATCGTCCCAGAGTATTTACTATTGATTTTCTGCAAGAATGTCAATGCTTCATACTTTGTTGGTCGAGTGTTTAGAACTGCTCCCTCTAAGAATTTGAGTTCCTTTTTTTCGACTTGGATGTCTCAACTTGCACCTGTGTATAAACCTATTTGGGAAGCTCTAAATATAGTACATGCCTTAGAATTAGCTACCTTTGACCTTTTTTATACTGCTCCTTTACTAAGAGCTAGTCTGTACTTTTGGTGTCCCGTCACTAATAACTTTTATTTTCCTTATGGTATGATGGGTCCGACTCTAATGAACATTTCGATCCTGATCGGTTTACCAATCGATGGTGAATTCATGTCATGATCGACCAATTATTCTAAACATGATTTTGATATTAATTTCAACTCAAATTTTATATTGAGCTTTATTCAGAATAACATGGGTTCCAATAAAGATCCTATTTCTAACAGTGAACATGTAGTTTTCCTCTTACTTTGGCTCAACTCTTTTGTTTTCTGCTCAAAATCAGTCCAAATTCAGAATAACAACTACTTACCCCTAGCTATTATGATTCATCACAAAAAAAACTCATCAATTGTAAAACCCAGTTAATTAACGGCTAATTAGCCTATAAATGAGAATTTATTCTAGAAAACCCAAAATGTGATTTTTGTGGCTAAATATGATAGAGGAGATTGAGACGAGAATTTCGGTACCAATTTTATAGAATTCGGACCAAGATTGGATCAAACGGGCCAAACCGGGCCAACCAGACCCAAAGTGGGCCCTTGGCCCAACATAACTAAACCAAAACTCTAGTTTTTAGCATTCTCTCTCCTCACAACACTCAATTCATGCTGAAAAAGAGAGGCCATGGAGGGAAGAACACTCTCTCAAGTTCTCTCCCTTGGTTGATCTTCAAACCACCATAACTTTTGATCTAGAGCTCCGATTGCCGCTCCGTTTGCGGCCACGTGTTCACCGCGGAGAGATCTACAAAACCCATACAATTAAACTTGAGGTAAGCCACGTTTTGCTCTTCGAAATTCCAGCCTTGTTTTCGAGTTTTAGGAGCAAAAATATTGAGATTTTGGGCTCTTTGATGTTATAGGACCCAACTCTCTTGAAGGAGAAGGTTAATCTTGTCTCCTTGGACCTCGGGTGTGGTAAGATTCTCAACCCTAGTGTAATTTATTGTTCTATGATGTTTGGGTATTGAGATGTTGTGTATGGGTATGATGATTGTGGCTTAGGTTGTGTATATGGGAATATTGGAGCTTGATTGGTGATTTTGAAAAGTTTGAAAAAGGGATTTGGTGGTGAAAAATCTGTTCTTGGAGGTTTTGAGGCCTTGAGAGCTTGTGGATAAGTGATTTGGAAGTGCTCCGGTTGAGCTTGGGAAATCGGCTAAGGTATAGTTTCGGTTTTCCGTATCTAATATGTAATGTGGTAGGAAATACTTAGGCTAGAGGCCCTAAGATAGGCATTGAATTGTTGATGTTGTTGAATTGTTGATATATATGATGTGGTCATATATGTGATGATGATTAATGATGCCTTGATGGTATGATGTATGAGAAATATGCATGTTGTGATATATGCTTGATGATTGGTTATGATTGAATTGTGGGTTGAACCATGTTGATGGTGAGTATGATATTGATTGTGTACAATGATGATTTAGTGGAATTGATGTTTTTGAGAATTGGCATGAGGAAGAGTATATGATATGTCAATATATTTGAGTTTGAGCCACTTGGGTGAAGTGGGTTAACATGATGAGATAGTGATTTTGATAAATTATGGTAAGGTATCAATGTGTGAGTTGAAGAGGCTTGATGTTGAAATTGATATATTTTGATTGATTTCAAAGAAAAGGGATGAAAATGGCATGTCTTGATTGATTTTGAAAAGAGTTGAATATGGCTTGTTTTGAAAATGGCATGTTGTGCTTTTGTATGAAAAACATGGTTTTTGTGCATACTTTGACGGGACATAACTTGGACTACAGATCTCTGTTTTCTACCAAATCTGTTTAGAAATGAAATTGGATCCGGGATGTCCATGCCATTCGAAGAACGGGTGAAAAACGATTTAAAATGAGGAAGTTATGTCCATTGGAAGATAGGGGTTTGAATATGTGAATTCTGCAGCCTTTAACTTAGAAAATTTTTAGCAGAAATACCCCTCGCGCGTAGGCGCACTTGGCGCGTACGCGCCGATCTTCCAGAAAATGCAATCCACGCGTGCGCGTGATGTGCGCGGGCGCGCCGATGTGCTGCACCCAATGCCCAGCCATTTTCCAGAGAGTTATGCCAGAACTGTGCCAGTTTTGTGCCTGGGGCACGAGAGTACCCACGCGTACGCGTGGTTAACGCGTGCGCGTCGTTTGACTAGCTTTCATTCCATGCGTTAGTGTGCATGACGCTTACGCGTCGACGAGTTTTCGAGGCCTTCCATGCGTGCGCGTTGTGTGCGCGTACGCGTGGACATGTTTTCATCCCAAAGTTATTTTTGAGTTTTAAAAGCCAAATTTCATACTTCTAAGCCTCCGATCTCACCACTTATAACTTAAATCATTATGATATACCTAGCTATGAGAGAAGGAGCTAGTGGATGTGGTAACTTGCGAGTGAAGCAAGGGAAAATGAATGATCAATGAGGATCATTGATGATTATGTGAGATGTGGAGGATGGTGGTGGAAGTGCTTGTTATGCCATGGGCCGAAAGGCCGTATTTGTTAATGAGATGGCTGGTTATGGATTTAACCGTGAAGCCAATGGGCTGGTTATGGATTTAACCGTGATGCCAATGGGCTGGTTATGGATTTAACCGTGAGCCAGAATGGCTGTGTATGAGATGAATATTGGCTGGTTCTGGACTGAACCGTGAGCCGGATGGCTGATATGGATGTTGATCCATGGATGAGAATTCATGCATGTTTATGCTGAACTATTGATAATTGTGATTTGCACTTTCACTATCTGAGATACGAGTTTCCCTGGGTAGTAGCAGTGGCTAGCCACCACGTGCTCCAGGTTGAGACTTGATATTCTGTTGACCCTATGTCATAAGTGTGGCCGGGCACTGTGAAAGACCCGGATGAACTCGCCCCCGTAAATATTCACCAGTGAGGGTGATGGATATAGATCATGATTATGATCAAGTTTATAACGAGTATAACTCGAGTTGGGGATGCGTGACAGAGGGAAAGTCCAATGGTTAGCGACCAGGACTTGTCGGGTTGGCTCTATAACCGACAAGATGATATCATCAGCCACTAGGGACAGGCATTCATCATATGCATACTATATGAATTGTTTGAGATTGCCTACTTGACTGCATACTATTTGCTAATTGTCTAACTGCCTTAATTGCTCCTATTTGTAGATTTCTTGTTTGATATAATTGTGTTTGCTACATTATACTCCTATTGGTGGTTGGGAGGTTTGAAGGAATCGGAAAGGGAAGTATTAGTTAGACCGAAGAATCTTTAGTCAGATGCCCCTATATGGTTTGACTTGTTTATAAGCTTTGATATTATCTGGAGGAAGTACTAGGATTGCCTTCGGCTTTCCTCCATTATTATGTATTATATATGTGGAAGCTGTTACCAT
>NC_029780.3:18286471-18287378 GCF_000817695.3 Arachis duranensis | reverse complement strand
CAGCGTGTCGAGTTTGCTACCTATATGCTCACAGGTGAAGCGTCGCATTGGTGGCAAGGCATCCGACGTCTTCTGCAGCAGGGTGATGACTATATCACCTGGAATGTTTTCCAAGAAGAGTTCTATAAGAAGTACTTTCCGACTTCTGCTAGGATGGCCAAGGAACTTGAATTGTTATAGCTGAAGCAGGGTACTATGTCCATATCAGAATATACTGACAAGTTTGAGGAGCTGTTCAGGTTCTCTCGTATGTGCTAAGGGACTCCGGTAGAATATGAAGAATGGAAGTGTGTTAAGTATGAAGGAGGACTCCGGAGTGATATTTTTAGTTCAGTGCGACCAATGGAGATTAGGACTTTCTCCGAGTTGGTAAACAAGTGTAGGGTTGCTGAAGAGTGTGTGAAGAGGGCAACCACTGAGAAAGAGAGTCACAGAAGATCATTCCCACAGAATCGAGGAAGAGTTTTGCACCTAGAGGTCCGTCTTTCAAGAGGGGAAGCTCTTTTAGGAGGCCCAACAACAACAACAACTCCCAAGGGAAGAAGTTTGGGAAGCAGCCTCAGAATGATCAAGCTTGTACTAGATGTGGGAGTCACCATCCGGGAGCACCATGCAAGGCCGGATGGGGTTTGTGCTACACTTGTGTAAAGGCGGGGCATAAAGCCGCAAATTGTCCTGAGAAGCAGAAACAAGGTGCTGGGAAAGCACAACAGACTGGTCGGGTGTTCACCATTTCAGCTGTAGGAGCTGAGGGATCTGAGACACTTATTCGAGGTAACTGTGAAATGGCTGGTCAAACTTTAAATGCTTTATTTGATTCGGGAGCATCACATTCATTCATTGCATTTGAGAAAGCCCATGAGTTAGGACTGAAGATTGGAACTTTAGGTTATGATCTAAGAGTGTA
>NC_029780.3:18267258-18286363 GCF_000817695.3 Arachis duranensis | reverse complement strand
GGTCTTGATCTTATCTTGGGATTGGACTGGTTATCTAAGAACCATGTCCTGCTTGATTGTTCTACAAAGTCGGTGTACTTTATATCGGAAGATACAGAAGGGCCGGTCGTGGTGAATAGTTATTAGTTGAATTCGATGGTGGTGAACTGTTCCGGAACCGAATGTCAGGGTATCATGTTGTTAACCGCGGGCGTTTCGGGTGATGATCAAAGGTTGGAACAGATTTCGGTTGTGTGTGAGTTTCCGGAAGTGTTTCCCGATGATATTGATGAGTTTCCACCTAACCGAGAGGTTAAGTTTGCTATTGAATTGGTGCCCGGGGCGGGACCAATCTCAAGTGCTCCTTATAGGATGTCACCGTTAGAGATGAACGAGCTAAAGTCTCAGTTAGAAGATTTGTTGGGAAAGAATTTCATACGACCAAGTGTCTCTCCGTGGGGTGCTCCTGTGTTACTGGTGAAGAAGAAGGATGGGAGTATGCGGCTCTGTGTGGATTACAGGCAGCTGAACAAGGTTACAATAAAGAATAAGTACCCATTGCCGAGAATTGATGATCTCATGGATCAGTTACAAGGAGCTGGAGTTTTCTCCAAGATTGATTTGCGATCCGGTTATCACCAGATAAGGGTGAGGGGTAAGGATATCCCTAAGACCGCTTTCAGGACTCGTTATGGTCATTACGAGTACACTATAATGTCTTTCGGGTTGACGAACGCTCCTGCAGTATTCATGGATTACATGAATAGAGTTTTCCGTCCGTTTCTGGATAAATTCGTTGTTGTCTTCATTGATGACATACTGATTTACTCCAAGACTGAAGAAGAGCGTGCGGAACACTTGAGGACCGTGTTGCAGATTCTAAAGGAGAAGAAACTCTATGCAAAACTGTCTAAGTGCGAGTTTTGGAAGAGTGAGGTGAAGTTTTTGGGTCACGTGGTGAGTAAGAAGGGAATAGCCATAGATCCAACTAAGGTGGAGGCTGTGATGGATTGGAAGCAACCAACCATCGTGACGGAGATAAGGAGTTTTCTGGGTTTAGCTGGCTATTACCGAAGGTTTATCAAGGGCTTTTCACAGATAGCTTTGCTAATGACAAAGTTAACCCGTAAAGACACTCCGTTTGTTTGGACTCCTGAGTGCGAGGAGAGCTTTCAGACATTGAAGAAAAAGTTGACCACTGCACCTGTGTTAGTGTTACCCGAGCCGAATGAGCCATTTGAGGTGTATTGTGATGCCTCATTGAAGGGTCTAGGGTGCGTGCTGATGCAGCATCATAATGTGGTGGCGTATGCCTCACGACAGTTGAGACCTCATGAAGTTAGTTACCCTACGCACGATTTGGAACTCGCTGCGGTTGTGTTTGCCTTGAAGGTGTGGAGGCATTACCTCTATGGGGTTAAGTTCCAAGTTTTCTCTGATCATAAGAGTTTGAAGTACCTCTTTGATCAGAAAGAGCTTAATATGAGGCAGAGAAGGTGGATGGAATTGTTGAAGGACTACGACTTTGAGTTGCATTACCATCCGGGAAAGGCGAACGTAGTGGCGGATGCATTAAGTCGAAAGTCATTATATGCGGCTTGGATGATGCTTCAAGAGGATAAGTTGCTCAAGGGATTCGAGAGTCTGAAAATTGGTGCTCGAGAAGTATTTGGAACTTTATGTTTGAGCCGATTAGAAATCTCAAGTGACTTTAAGTCCGAACTCCTAAAGGCTCATCAAAATGATGAAGCGTTATGGAAGGTGTTACCGACCATTGAGCAAGGAAAACAGTGGAGAGTGTCGGAAGAAAAAGATGGGTTATGGAGATTCAAGGGTAGGATCATTGTGCCGGATGTTGGCACTTTGAGACAAGGTATTTTAAAGGAGGCACACAAAATCGGATTCTCCATTCACCCGTGAAGTACTAAGATGTACCATGATTTAAAGGCAATGTTCTGGTGGTTGGGTATGAAGAATGATGTGGCGGAATATGTTTCAAAGTGCTTAACTTGTCAAAAGGTAAAGATTGAACATCAAAGACCTTCCGGGATGTTGCAACCTTTAGAGATTCCACAATGGAAGTGGAAAAGTATTGCAATGGACTTTGTGTCGGGATTGCCAAGGACTAGGCTAGTTTTGATGCTATTTGGGTGATTGTGGACCGACTGACGAAGTCAGCTCACTTTTTCCCATTCGGATGACTTACACCTTTGAGGAGTTAGCACGGTTATACATAAAGGAGATTGTGAGACTTCATGGTGTACCTGCTACTATAATCTCTGATAGAGATCCTCGTTTCACTTCAAGGTTTTGGGGTGCATTTCAGAAAGCTTTTTGAACCCGATTAAGTTTGAGCACGGCTTACCATCCTCAAACAGATGGTCAATCTGAAAGGACGATCCAAACACTAGAGGATATGTTGAGAGCTTGTGTTTTGGACCAACCGGCGAGTTGGGATCGGTATATGCCATTAGTGGAGTTTGCATACAATAATAGTTATCATGCGAGCATCGGAATGGCTCCGTATAAGGCCTTGTATAGGAGGAAATGTCAATCTCTGCTATGTTGGTATGAAGCTGGAGAGAAAAGCTTGTTAGGGCCGAAAATGATAGCTGAGACTACTGAACAAGTCAAGAAAATCCGTGATAGGATGCTTACGGCGCAGAGTCGTCAAAAGAATTATGCCGATCAGAGGCGGAAGCCCTTAGAATTTGAGGAAGGAGACCATGTTTTCCTTAAGGTTACTCCGACCACGGGAGTAGGTAGGGCGATTAAGGCAAAAAAGTTGAATTCTCGATACATCGGTCCATTTCAGATCCTGGAGAGGATTGGACCGGTGGCGTATCGGATGGCTCTACCACCTCATCTTTTGAATCTGCACGACGTGTTTCACGTGTCGCAGCTTCGGAAGTACACTCCTGATGCTAGCCATGTGTTAGAACCTGAGTCGGTTCAGTTAAGGGAAGATTTGATGCTTCCAGTGGCTCCGGTCATAATTGATGATACTAGTATCAAACGGTTGCGTGGAAAAGAGGTTTCATTAGTCAAAGTGGCATGGAGTCGAGGCGGTGTTGAGGAACACACTTGGGAACTTGAGTCGGAGATGCGAACGAATTATCCGCATTTATTCCCAGGTAATTGCATTTGAATTTTGTGGGCAAAATTCCCAATTAGGTGGGTAGAATGTAAAACCCGGTTAATTAACGGCTAATTAGCCTATAAATGAGAATTTATTCTAGAAAGCCCAAAATGTGATTTTTGTGGCTAAATATGATAGAGGAGATTGAGACGAAAATTTTGGTACCAATTTTATAGAATTCGGACCAAGATTGGACCGAACGGGCCAAACCGGGCCAACCGGACCCAAAGTGGGCCCTTGGCCCAACATAACTAAACCAAAACCCTAGTTTTCAGCATTATCTCTCCTCACAACACTCAATTCACGCTGAAAAAGAGAGGCCATGGAGGGAAGAACACTCTCTCAAGTTCTCTCCCTTGGTTGATCTTCAAACCACCATAACTTTTGATCTAGAGCTCCGATTGCCGCTCCGTTTGCGGCCACGTGTTCACCGCGGAGAGCTCTACAAAACGCATACAATTAATCTTGAGGTAAGCCACGTTTTGCTCTTCGAAATTCCAGCCTTGTTTTCGAGTTTTATGAGCAAAAATGTTGAGATTTTGGACTCTTTGATGTTATAGGACCCAACCCTCTTGAAGGAGAAGGTTAATCTTGTCTCCTTGGACCTTGGGTGTGGTAAGATTCTCAACCCTAGTGTAATTTTGTTGTTCTATGATGTTTGGGTATTGTATAATTTGTTGTTCTATGATGTTTGGGTATTGAGATGTTGTGTATGGGTATGATGATTGTGGCTTAGGTTGTGTATATGGGAATATTGGAGCTTGATTGGTGATTTTGAAAAGCTTGAAAAAGGGATTTGGTGGTGAAAAATCTGTTCTTGGAGGTTTTGAGGCCTTGAGAGCTTGTGGATAAGTGATTTGGAAGTGCTCCGGTTGAGTTGTTGATGTTGTTGAATTGTTGATATATATGATGTGGTCATATATGTGATGATGATTAATGATGCCTTGATGGTATAATGTATGAGAAATATGCATCTTGTGATATATGATTGATGATTGGTTATGGTTGAATTGTGGATTGAACCATGTTAATGGTGAGTATGATATTGATTGTGTGCAATAATGATTTATTGGGATTGGTGTTGTTGAAATTGGCATGAGGAAGAGTATATGATATGTCAATATGTTTGAGTTTGAAGAGTATATGATATGTCAATATATTTGAGTTTGAGCCACTTGGGTGAAGTGGGTTAACATGATGAGATAGTGATTTTGAAAAATTGTGGTAAGGTATCAATGTGTGAGTTGAAGAGGCTTGATGTTAAAATTGATATATTTTGATTGATTTCAAAGAAAAAGGATGAAAATGGCATGTCTTGATTGATTTTGAAAAGATTTGAATATGGCTTGTTTTGAAAATGGCATGTTGTGGTTTTGTATGAAAAACATGGTTTTTGGGCATACTTTGACGGGATATAACTTGGACTACGGATCTCTGTTTTGTACCAAATCTGTTTAGAAATGAAATTGGATCCGGGATGTCCATGCCGTTCGAAGAACGGGTGAAAAACGATTTAAAATGAGGAAGTTATGTCCATTGGAAGATAGGGGTTTGAATCTGTGAATTCTGCAGCCTTTAACTTAGAATATTTTTAGCAGAAATACCCCTCGCGCGTAGGCGCACTTGGCGCGTACGCGCCGATCTTCCAGAAAATGCCATCCACGCGTGCGCGTGATGTGCGCGGGCGCGCCGATGTGCTGCACCCAATGCCCAGCCATTTTCCAGAGAGTTATGCCAGAACTGTGCCAGTTTTATGCCTGGGGCACGAGAGTACCCACGCGTACGCGTGGTTGACGCGTGTGCGTCGTTTGACTAGTTTTCAATCCATGCGTTAGCATGCATGATGCTTACGCGTCGACGAGTTTTCGAGGCCATCCACGCGTGCGCGTGGTGTGCGCGTACGTGTGGACCTGTTTTCATCCCAAAGTTGATTTTTGAGTTTTAAAAGCCAAATTTCATACTTCTAAGCCTCTGATCTCACCATTTATGTCTTAAACCATTATGACATGCCTAGCTATTAAAAAGGGGCTAGTGAATGAGGTAACTTGCGAGTGAAGCAAGGGAAAAATGAATGATCAATGAGGATCAAAGATGATTATGTGAGATGTGGAGGATGGTGGTAGAAGTGCTTGTTATGCCATGGGCCGAAAGGCCGTATTTGTTAATGAGATGGCTGGTAGTGGCTAGCCACCACGTGCTCCAGGTGGAGGCTCGAGACTCTGCTGACCTTATGTCGTAAGTATGGCCGGGCACTGTGAAAGTTCCGGATGAGCTCGCCCTCGTGAATATACACCAGTGAGGGTGTTGGATATGGATAATGATTATGATCAAGTTTATGATGAGTATAACTCGAGTTGGGGATGCGCGATAGAGGGACAGTCCAATGGTTAGCTACCAGGACTTGTCAGGTTTGCTCTATAACCGACAGATGATATCATCAGTCACTAGGGACAGGCATTCATCATATGCATACTATATGAATTGTTTGAGATTGCCTACTTGACTGCATACTATTTGCTAATTGTCTAACTGCCTTAATTGCTCCTATTTGTAGATTTCTTGTTTGATATAATTGTGTTTGCTACATTATACTCCTGTTGGTGGTTGGGAGGTTTGAAGGAATTAGAAAGGGAAGTATTAGTTAGACTGAAGTATCTTTAGTCAGATACCCCTATATGGTTTAGCTTGTTTATAAGCTTTGATATTATCTGGAGGAAGTTCTAGGATTGCCTTTGGCTTTCCTCCAATATTATGTATTATATATGTGGAAGCTGTTACCATGCTGGGGACCTCTGGTTCTCACCCATGCGGATTTTGTGGTTTTCAGATGCAGGACGTGAGGTTTCTCGCTGAGGCATGCTGGAGACTTCTATAATTGCGAAGATCCTTTGTTCTCGGGACTATGTTTTGGTTTATATGTTTTGCTTAGATACTTTTATCTCCATTCAATAATACAAACTGTGATGACTCCTTTTATGGGAGATTTTGGAGAATAGGTTTTATGTATTTGTGTCCCTTTGGGTTTCCTTTGGGGTTTTCCTTATTTTTATCATATGTATATATTGCTATGCTCGGACCGGTTATCTTCACAGCCGGATCTTGAGTCTTGATATTCCTGTTTTTGACACTCCTTTGTATATATATAATCACGCGTTGGTTATCCTTGTTCGTTATGTTATCGATCGGAGTGTTGCGCTTTCGAGTTGCGATTTTTTTCGTTTACCCCTTTTTCTACAAAGGCTCCTAGTTATAATCAATCATTCATACTACTATACGTACTAAATTTTTATTTTAGAGGTCGTAATACCTTGCCATCTCTAAGTTATGACTTAAGCATAAGACTCTGTATGGTAGGGTGTTACATCAATCTTCTTGCATTGATTTTGACTAAGCTTTATGAAACACTTTCTTTGATTGTTGGTGAAATTCGACAAGGGAATCCTTCGATAAACCCTTTTAGTCCCTTTTGGGTTGTAAATTTGTGGCTCAAAATTGTTCTTGAACCTCGACTCACAGCCTCTGATTCTAAAGTTCCCAACACTCTAATTGATGGTATTCATCTTTTCCAATTTTTTGGAGAGACCAAAGATCATGTCTCCCATTGGTGCTTTTCGACACTTTGTTAGGATTATGTTCGACATAAAAAAATCACATTGTTTCTTATTTACCAAACCCATTCTCGTTTCAACCCAATGTTATTTCATGCCTTAACTCTTTTACTAGCACTCAGCCAGAGAATCAAGCAATGGTCGATGATATGTGGGCTAGAATCTTAACTCCTCAAATCCTCCCTATTGGCTTACCTCATCACTCATCCTGGGCTCTTAAAAAGAAATTAATTATTTATTCTCTCCAGTATGTAGCCCGACAGTTTGTCTTAGTCCAAGCCTTGCCTTCTCCTCTGTCTGTCGACCCTAAAACCCAAATGATTCACCATGAGGTGTCAAAAACCGAAGAATTTGACAAGATGTCATAGATAAATTACTAAAGGATGTCGACTCAATACCAATATCTGAATATCAATCGTAGTTTCTTGTCGACTCCTGGTCTTCATGAATGGTGGTCAAAGTACTTTTTTGCTCATTCAAATTTGTTGATCAAGCTCTCTTAAATCTAGTTTTTCCTATTGTATAGATAGCATCAAAGAAAATCAAAGGTGAGTATATAAAAAAATCTTTGATTTCTTTTCAAATACTTCGCAAGCATCACTCAACTTGCTTTACCATTTTGATTTCTTCAATTACTCAACAGACACCTATTACTCAAGTTGCTATTGACCTATAACCAATTGAGGAAAGCTGGCATATCGATGAAGACGCATCTCCCAAGAAACAAACCAAATAAGAGGGAGGTCGAAGTAGAGAAAGGTTGAGTGGTGTGGTGTAATCCTTACCTCAAAGAAGAATGGTCCTCTTGATATTTTGACGTGAGTTGAAATACCAAAAATTCAAAAAGTTTGACCTGCAATTTTAAAAGTATATACTTAATGATGTTTGTGGTAACTCAGAAATTTCACCTTATACCTGTAACTTTTTTTATTTTTCCTAATATGTTACAGTCGAAGCAATTTCAAAAATGAACTTCCTCTCAAGTTATTGATGTCAACAATCTTTTTGATCGAAAAGTGGATCAGTCAGTTCATGCTAAATAGAATTCCTTCGACTTATTCAAATTAAGACTGTTAATCCGTCTACTCTTGTTTTGACTTTGTTTAAAAATCTATCATCTACAGCATTTCATATTTTAACTTCTTTTTTATTGGTTTTTCTTTTGTTTAGATTTTAAAGTTTTTTTTAGTATTTTTAATATATTTTCCAATCCCCTGCTTGTCTCCTTAGGTTGGCAGTTGACCGTAGATTTCAGATGAATCGCTATAAGTCGATTAAGGATAAAATGAAATAAAAATCAAATAAAGAAAAACCGTGCTTCATACATTATTTAGTTATTTATTAATGTTCGTTGACTATATTACTTAATGTTAAGAAAAATTAATGTGATTATTTATTTTCTATATGGTTAAGGGTATACGAATAAGTCTTTAAAATGCGTTCGGTCAGAAATTAGTAAGAATACTTGGTGTTTATTTGGGTGCTATTATCTTAATAAAAAAAATTTAATAGAAAAATATCTTTTTTTTATTTTTTAGCGTATTTGAAAAATTTTTAGTAATAAAAGTAAAAGTACTAAAAAAATAAAAAAAATCATCTTTTTTTGAGAAGCTGTAATTTACATCTTTTCTTTAAAAGATTTTTTTCTTAAAAAAAGAGAGATTTTTCATATAATAAATACGCAAAAAAGTACTTTTACATTGTTATACCCAAGCATAATTGATAGATAAAAAGATCTTTTTACATGAGATACCCAAACATAAAATTACTTTTACTTTTCTATAAAATCTTTTAAAAAAAGATAACTCGAAAAAAGATCTTTTCTTAAAAGCTCACCCAAACAAGCCCCTTATAGTTCCAAGTAAGTTTGACTGAACCCATTAACAAACCAATAAACTAATAAACATGGTTAAGTACGATTTTGGTCCCTAATATAGAGGTTGAAATTTTTTTGCGTCTCCGGCCTTTGTTTTACCAACAAAATGATTCCGAAAGTTTAACTTAGTTTTAAAATCGTCATTTTTACCAAAATTTCAATTTTTATTACCAATTTACGCCTAATTAAAAAAAAAACGGGTTAAAGGGTTGAGGAACAGGGGAAGGGATCACGTAGGGGGAGGGGGTTTAGGGAAAAATAGGGAAAAGGAAAGGTGGGGAACAAAAGGAGAAGGAAATCCACTCGCCGTTGCTCTTCTGGGCTTGGCGGAGGTACTCAATGGTGGTAGGTTCTGGTTCGAAGCAAGAATAGGGGAAGGCTTCGGTGGTTTTATGATGGTGGGTGGAGAAGAGGCCGACAGTGATAGTGGAGCTCAAAGAAGATAGTGCAAACTGGAGGTGAGTCGAGGGAGGAAAAGAGGTCTTCGCGCTGTGACGGTGTCACTAGGGTAGTGCGAAAAGAAAAGAAGAAAAGGGTAGCAGCGCTGTGATGTCGGATCGGCCAGGGACAGTGAACAGAGGAGAAGAGAAAAGAAGAGAGGAAGAAGAAAAGAGAAAAGGAGGGTGGTTCGAATGGGTCGTCGGCTTCTGCTTCCATTCTTCTTCTACTTCTGCTTCCATTCTTCTTCTGCTTTTGCTTCTATTATGTTGTTGATTTCTGATTATTGTTGTTTCTGGTTACTTCTGCTCTTTCTCGTTCCTGCTCCTGCTTCTGCTTCTGCTTGATTACATTGTTTTTTTGTTTCATTATACAGATTTGTTCATCCATTATCTATTTTTTTAATGTTTATTACATTATTTTATTTTTTGTTGTTTCTGGTTTTGGTTCTACTCCTATTTGATTTTGGAGAAGAAGAAGAAGGGGTATTTTGGTCTGAAGGAGGATTTTAAAACTAAGTTAAATCTTTAGGACTATTTTATAGGCAAAAAAAGGTCGGAGACAAAAAAAAATTTCAGCCTCTATATTAGAAACCAGATAATGCAATGTTTAAAAGGTTCTCCATAATAATCAACAATTTAGACCTCGTGGAAAAATATTTCTCTAAAAAAGAACTTATAAAAAAGATTTTAAAAAATCTCACTAAGCAATGGAAGATAAAAAGCACTGTTGTTTAATAGAAGAATAATCTCAACAATATAACCTATGATAAATTGAGAAAAAAGCTACTGATGACTTATGAAACAACTAACATACTTAAAAATCGATAACGGAAGAAAAGAATAGCATTAAAGTCCAAAATTAAAAACCAAAGCAAAAGAAATAGAAAAAAACTTGTCCGAAGATGATGAGATTGGATTCTTTTTAAAATGTGATTGAGAAGTCTAATAAAAAGAGAAGACAGAAATCTGGTTCTTCATCATTAGGAAAGATAAAAAAGAACTGAGAAAGTTAATATGCCGTTATTGTAAGGAATAAGTGCATTTTAAATTTGAATATCATCTACCAAAAAGAGAGATGAAAGCAAAAAAAAGTACTAATGACATCATAAAAAAAATCTCAAAAATGATTAAAAAAATGAACAAAGAGCTTACCTTTGTCTAATGGCTAATGACAAGCAAGTTGAGGTAAATTACTCTAATCTCACAATTAATGAATTATATGGAATCATTTATAATTTAATTGAAAACTCTAGTAGACTTCTTTTTAAATATAATCAATATAAGAAAGAAAATAATAATTTAAAAAGTGAATCGTGATGCAGACAAACTTTTTTTAAATGATTTAAAAACTGAAAAAATGAGTTTTAAAAGCTGAAATTAAATTTCTTAAACCTAAATTATCAACTTCTAATTTTATTGATATTATAGCTGAAAATAAAATATTGAATGTGATGGATCTAATTGAACTTGAGAAGGGGGTTGAATCAAGTTGTCTTAAAACTTAAAGTTTCAAACTCTGTTTCAGCAGTAGCTGGAGTTGCAGGAGATTATTTCATTTTATCTCATATGCTGAACCAGTAAAAAGTAGGAAAGAGAAGATGAAGACCAGCATGTATGCTGGTTCGGATTCTTTGTGCAATGAATCCTACGTCCAGTCTCCACCATAAACCATGGTGGAATTTTCACTAATCATTCACAGATTATATACACAAATACTATTGAATTACTCCCTAATTCAACTAGTATCTACCCCTAAGCTTTCACCACCAAAGCTTAGCTTTCCATAGTGTTGTCCCAACTAGGAAGGGAAACTAATCCTAGTTCATACACCCAAATTACATCAGAAATCAGTGGCTCTTTTTCATCACTCTTGCCTTTTCACTCTTTGGATTTTCAACCTCACAAGATTAGCCTTTTCTCAAAACATAAAATGACACAAGATAGCCATAACAAAAAGATCAGAAATTAAGCTTGAGTAGAAGAAAAAGATTCCAACTCTATGTTAGAGATGGTGCTCTGAGTGTGTGCTCTCTTTTTTTTGCTCTGAAATGATGGAATGAAGCTCCTTATATATCTTCAAATTTGCTTCATTGTTGCATCTTCCTTTTGCTTGTCCTTGCTGTCTGTTGGAGTTGTTACAGCTAGCATGTGGTCCTTCTTCATCATGCTCCACTACCTCTACTGGATGAGGCGCTCGACCACTACCTTTGTGGTCCTTTTTTCTTTTCTTTCTTCCTTGGCATGCACTCCTTTTTCATTTTCTCTATTTCGTTTGTGTTTTGCTCAACCATGATCCATAGTGGTGCTCTGCTGATGTCCTAGAGTTAGTGGGTGTCCTAGTGTCCTTTCTTACTTTTACAGAGCCACACCTGTCCTTTCATGATATAGCTATCCTCTTATAACATTTAGCAAGACATATTCATTCAATTTGCTGAACGGTGCTTTGAGAGGTATTGGGATTGTTTATTTTACTTGGAGCACTAAGGAGCAAATGAGCATTAAGGAGCTTATGTTGGTTTGGGCTGGTGCAGCATGAATCTTGAATAATTGGGCCTACAATAATTAAAACACCCATTAAACAGCATTGGGCTTTCAACCCAAAGAAACGTTTGTCATCATTTGTAAACCCAAAATCAACTTAGACTTAACAATCTCCCCCTTGATGACAAACATGATAAAATAGAGAAATTAAAATCTAATTTGAATGAGTTAAGAACACTTCCCTTTGATGACATTTGGATTGTGAGTTGCTCTCCCTCAATGCTAGCATTACTCCCCCTTGATCATGGCTTACATCTGGACAAAGCTTAAAAATGGCCAAGACCAATATTTCAAAGCAATATATCATAGTAATAATGACACAGAGCAATTAACTCTAGGCTTGATACATAACATAAGACAAATTAAGTTAATTATAGCCCCACAAAGCATCATTATTCTTAACTATCACTATTAACCCCTAAGCCAAAGCTAACATTTCTTTTCTTTTCTCCCTCTTTTGTCATCAAGGGAGGAAAGGAAAAACCGGCACAAAATTTGTTAATGGCTGGTGCATAAAGTATAAGTAGCAGAGTAGTTAAGGTCTTTATAGTCATCCAAAAAAATAAGTTCAAAAGTAAATTGAGTCATAATCACAGATAAGATAAAAAGAGCTAGGCATCAGAGTTGGATTCATCAGAGGTTCCATCGTCCTCCCTTTTATTGTCAGAGGTTGTGAGGCCAACCTCGACATCCTCCACAAAGTCCCTCAGAATCTGAATCCTCCCCTTGGTTTTCTTGGGAGCATTATCCTCCAAAACTTGGTTCCTTTTGCGCTCGGCACCATGAGTGAAAAGATGGTCTGTCAGATTGATGAATTCTTCAAGCACATTCTTCAGAATGCGGGTCATGACCTTGATTGTGGTGGAGGTGGAAGGAGAGATCAGAGGATTTTCATCAACAGAGAAAACATCAGTGCTGTCATCAGTTCGGTGACGCCTGGGAGCTGTTTTCTTTACTGCACCACCCCTTTGATATATGAGTTACAATCTTTTGCAATTTCAGTCCCAAAATCAACATTGTAATATTGAAAATTTTTTGTAAGAAGCATGCCATAGAGTAAAGTATTTTTTATACTGACACAAGCATGCATATGTCTCATAAGCAAGTAAGCAAAAGAAATGGAAATTTTTGAAAGAAGTGCATACAAAACCAGTGTGTCACAAAATGAGACGTGTTGAAAAGAGCCGCTCTGAGGCAAAATGATGTGGTTTACAATCCTATACAGCTGGGTACGGACTGGACCAAGAGATTTATGAGTAGGAGTGTTACCTTCTAGGAGAGGGATATTGATGCAGACAGTGCTTAGGGCATCAAAGTAAGAAACATTGAGTGTCTCGTCCCACTTACCCGATGTGTAGACATCAGGTCCTCGGTCCTGATAATCTAGGACTTTGCCTAGGTGATATTTGTCAAGAATGATCACTTTGCCTTTAACAAAAGAAGCAATTCTCCCTTTTTTGTAGGACAGTTTGCTATAGAACTGCTTTACCAAATTAGGGTATATTTTCTCTTTGATGAAAATGATGGGTGTCCAACCTTGACATGCAAACAATGGGGTAAAGTTCAAACCTTTCCTACGGAGTTTGTCTAGATTGACAAGTTTAGAGGGACAGAGAGTACGCTTGTGAACATCTTTGTAGAAAAAACAGGTAGTTCATGAGAGACTGAAAATGACGATGATCAAAGGATTCATCGGGAAAATCAGTATAAAAGGACTTGTAAGCAATAGGATTTGAGAGTCTAAGTTCAGAAACAGGACGAAGATAAAAGTCAATGACTGTACCGCGAGTATGGCGAGTCTGAGTGGGGGAATTCTCTTCGTCTTCGTGAAGAGGCCTCTTACCTTTGGAGGAACTGGGTGTGGATGAACTTGGCTGAGAGGTATTTGGAGGAGGAGGAGGATTCGGGTGAGGAGCAACGCCAGGGCGGTGAGCAGTGGTCTTAGTGCGGGCCATGTCAGGAGAAGGGTTTGTGGTGATGGAGTTGATGAATGAGTGGGAGATTGTGATGGAGAAGAGGGTGTGTGATCAGAACGATGGGTGCCACTATGAGAGCCTCTACAGACAGCTCTCTTCTTTCGTGCCATATTTATAGAGCACTTGGTTGCAGAAGATGAAGAATTAGAGAAGAGTGTGAAAGGATGCATGTAGTGGGAAGTTAATATAGACGTGGGAGAGTGTAAAAGTTGCACCTTGAAAATAGATAAAAATGAAAGCTTTAAAAAAATTTGAAAAACCCTTGAAAGTTACAGTTATAACTTTCGTACATTTAAAACAAAAGACAAAAGGAAAACAAAAAGTGGATAAAAAGAAATTTAAAATGAGGCCCAAAAAGAGTGTAAAACTTACTGCCAAAAATGTGAGAAAGCAACAATGAAATGGGCCCAATGGATTCAATAAAGAAAGCCCATATGTCGTGAACTGCTCCAGCACCTGAGATCCATCATTCATTATGGTCAGGTTTGAATCCAGTAGCTTCATAGTGACTTAATGAAGTTTACTCATCATCTGCCAAAAAAATCTCACCGCAATTTATGAGACAAAACACAAAAGATCTCATTATCAGAGTCATTTAGAAAACAAAGATGAAGCAAGAATGCCAAGTTCAGTTCGTAACTTGCAGAACATCTCCTCTATCAATGGTTTGGTGAAAATATTAGCTAGCTGACCTTCAGAGTTAACAAACTGAATATCTAAATTTCCATTTTGCACATGTTCTCTTATAGAATGAAAACGAACTTCAATGTACTTTGTTCTTGAGTGTAAAATAGGATTTTTGGAAATATTAATAGCACTCATGTTGTCATAAAATAATGGAATATTAGATACATTTAGTTTATAGTCATCTAATTGAGTTTTCAGCCATAATAATTGAGAATAACAAGAGGAGGCTGCAATATACTCAGCTTCGGCTGTTGGAAGTGCCACTGTGGCTTGCTTCTTGCTAGACCAAACAATAAGTGATTTCCCAAGAAAGCAGCACATGCTACCTGTACTTCTTTTATCAATTCTGTCCCCAGCAAAATCTGCATCACAGAAACCCACTAATTGAAAGGAATCAGTCTTAGGAAACCATAAACCATAATCAGTGGTACCAAGCACATATCAGATGATTCTCTTGACAGCTGAGAGATGGGATTCCTTAGGCTTTGATTGAAACCTTGAGTATACTCCAATACTTTGGATGATATTAGGCCTTGAGGAGGTTAGATACATCAAAGATCCAATCATCCCTCTATAGCGTGTCTCATCAACATCTCTAACATGTTCATCCTTATCAAGCTTGAAATTAGGATGCATGGGGGTTTCCATTGGCTTAGCACATTCCAGCCTAAACTTCTTGACAAGTTCCTTTGCATATTTTTCTTGATGAATGAATATGCCCTCTGCAGTTTTCTTGATTTGCAAGCCTAGGAAGAAGTTGAGCTCTCCCATCATGCTCATATCAAATTCATTGGTCATAAACTTAGCAAAATCTGCACACAAATCCTCATTAGCCGAACCAAATATAATATCATCAACATAAACTTGCACAAGAATAAAATGATCATGATAATTCTTAATAAATAGAGTGGTGTCAGTGGCTCCTCTTTGAAAGTTGTTTTTTGATGAGCGGATAATTTATACGCTTTTTGGCATTGTTTTTAGGTAGTTTTTAGTAAGTTCAAGCTACTTTTAGGGATGTTTTCATTAGTTTTTATGTTAAATTCACATTTCTGGACTTTACTATGAGTTTGTGTGTTTTTCTGTGATTTCAGGTAATTTCTGGCTGAAATTGAGGGACTTGAGCAAAACTCTGAAAAAGGCTGACAAAAGGACTGCTGATGCTGTTGGAATCTGACCTCCCTGCACTCGAAATAGATTTTCTGGAGCTATAGAACTCCAAATGGGGCGCTCTCAACGGCGTTGGAAAGTCGACATCCAGAGCTTTCCAGCAATATATAATAGTCCATACTTTATTCAGAAATTGACGACGTAACTTGGCATTGAACGCCAAGTACATGCTGCTGTCTGGAGTTAAATGCCAGAAACACGTCATGATCCGGAGTTGAACGCCCAAAACACGTTATAACTCGGAGTTCAACTCCAAGAAAAGCCTCAGCTTGTGGAAAGACCAAGCTCAGCTCAAGCATACACCAAGTGGGCCCCGGAAGTGGATTTATACATCAATTACTTACTCATGTAAACCCTAGTAGCTAGTCTAGTATAAATAGGATAATTTACTATTCTATTAGATATCTTTTGACAGTTTAATCTTTTGGCCATTCGGTCTTTTGATCATTCAGGGGGCTGGCCATTCGGCCATGCCTGAACCTTTTACTTATGTATTTTCAACAGTGGAGTTTCTGCACACCATAGATTAAGGGTGTGGAGCTCTGCTGTACCTCAAGTTTCAATACAATTATTATTACTTTCTATTCAATTCTCTTCTATCCTTATTCCAAGATATACACGGTATTGAATGACTGTGACGAGCTTCAAACTCCTGAAGGCTGGGCGTGATGACAAGCGCAAAAGAATCAAGGGATTCTATTCCAACCTGATTGAGAACCGACAGATGATTAGCCGTGCTGTGACAGAGCATAGGAACGTTTTCACTGAGAGGATGGGATGTAGCCATTGACAACGGTGATGCCCTACATACAGCTTGCCATGGAAAAGAGTAGGAAGGATTGGATGAATGTAATAAGAAAATAGAGATACGAGAGGAGCATAGCATCTTCACACACTTATCTGAAATTCCCACTATTGCTTTACATAAGTATTTCTATCCTTTTTATTTTCTATTTATTTACTAATTTTCGAACTCACTATAAACCAATTTAATCTGCTTAACTGAGATTTACAAGGTGACCATAGCTTGCTTCATACCAACAATCTCTGTGGGATCGACTCTTACTCACGTAAGGTATTACTTGGATGACCCAGTACACTTGCTGGTTAAGTTGAACGGAGTTGTGTCCACACATAGGTGCCATAATAATGATTCCATACAACAACAAAAAATACTACATTGATGTGATCACAATTTCGTCCACCAAGTTTTTGGCGCCGTTGCCGGGGATTATTTGAATTATTACACTTGCTGGTTAAGTTGAACGGAGTTGTGAGCTTCTCTAACAGTGCCTGGAACTCTTTTATCACAATTTCGTCCACCAAGTTTTTGGCGCCGTTGCCGGGGATTGTTGAGTTTGAACAACTGACGGTTTATCTTGTTGCTCAGATTAGGTAATTTTCTTTTCAAATTTCTTTTCAAAAATCTTTTTCAAAATTTTTCTTTTCTTTTTCGTTTTTCTAAACTTTATTTTCGAAAAAATTAATAAAAAAATCATAAAATCATAAAAATCAAAAAATTATTTTGTGTTTCTTGTTTGAGTCTTGAGTCAATTTTTTATGTTTGGTGTCAATTGCATGCTTTAAAAAAATTTTCTTGCATTTTTCGAAATTCCATGCATTCATAGTGTTCTTCATGATCTTCAAGTTGTTCTTGACAAGTCTTCTTGTTTGATCTTGATGATTTCTTGTTTTGTGTTGTTTATTGTTTTTCATATGCATTTTTCGTTTGTTAGAGTCCATGCATTAAAGATTTCTAAGTTTGGTGTCTTGCATGTTTTCTTTGCATCAAAAATTTTTCAAAATTATGTTCTTGATGTTCATCAAGATCTTCAAAGTGTTCTTGGTGTTCATCTTGACATTCATAGTGTTCTTGCATGCATCTTGTGTTTTGATCCAAAATTTTCATGTTTTGGGTCATTTTTGTGTTTTTCTCTCTCATCATAAAAAAAATTCAAAAATAAAAAAAAATATCTTTTCCTTTTTTATCTCCTAATTTTCGAAAATTTGAGTTGACTTAGTCAAAAATTTTAAAAATTAGTTGTTTCTTACAAGTCAAGTCAAATTTTCAATTTTAAAAATCTTATCTTTTCAAAACTTTTTCAAAAATTAAATCTTTTCCTTTTTCCTTATTAATTTTTGAATTTTTTTTAAAATATTTTTCAAAATCTTTTTCTTATCTTTATATCATATTTTCGAAAATTAGCTAACAATTAATGTGATTGATTCAAAAAATTTGAAGTTTGTTACTTTCTTGTTAAGAAAGGTTCAATCTTTAAGTTCTAGAATCTTATCTTGTAGTTTCTTGTTAGTGAAGTAAGTAATTTTAGAATTTTTTGAATTAAATCTTTTTATCTTTTATCTTATCTTTTTCAAAAATTGTATTTTTTTCAAAAATTTGATTTCAAAAAAAATATCTTATCTATCTTCTTATCTTCTTATCTTTTTAAAATTAAAATTTCAAATCTTTTTCAATCAACTAACTAACTTTTTGTTTGTTTCTTATCTTTTTCAAAACCAACTAACTACTTCTCCCTCTCTAATTTCGAAAATATCTCACCCTTTTTCAAAATTCTTTTTAATTAATTAATTTATTTTAAATTTTAATTTTAATCTTATCTTATCTCTAATTTTCGAAAATTACTAATACCTTTTTAAAATTATTTTCGAATTCTCCCCTCTCTTTTCTTATTCTATTTAATTATTTATTTACTAACACCTCTCTTCACCTCTCTTCACCTAAATATCCGAAACCACTCTTCTTCATTCTTCTCCCCTTTCTTCTTCTACTAACATAAAGGAATCTCTATACTGTGACATAGAGGATTCCTCTTCTTTTCTTGTTTTCTTCTCTTTCATATGAGCAGGAACAGGGAAAAAGACACTCTTGTTGAAATTGATCTAGAACCTGAAAGGATTCTGAAGAGAAAATTAAGAGAAGCTAAGTTACAACTGAAGAGGAAATTAAGAGAAGCTAAATTAAATTATTCTAAAGGTAACCTTTCAGAAATTTTCGAACAAGAGGAAGAGATGGCCGAAAATAATAATAATAATGTAAGGAGAATGCTTGGTGACTTCACAAAGCCAACATCCAAATTTGATGGAAGAAGCATCTCCATTCCTGCCATTGGAGCCAATAACTTTGAGCTGAAACCTCAGCTAGTGCCTTAATGCAACAAAACTGCAAGTTTTATGGACTTCCATCTGAAGATCCTTATCAGTTTTTAACTGAGTTCTTGTAGATTTGTGAGACTATAAAGACGAATGGAGTTGATCCTGAAGTCTACAGACTCATGCTTTTCCCTTTTGCTGTGAGAGACAGAGCTAGAATATGGTTGGATTCACAACCTAAGGATAGTCTGGACTCCTGGGATAAGCTGGTCACTGCCTTCTTGGATAAATTCTTTCCTCCTCAAAAGCTGAGCAAGCTGAGAGTGGATGTTCAGACCTTCAAGCAAAAAGATGGTGAATCCCTCTATGAAGCTTGGGAAAGATACAAGCAGCTGACCAAGAGATGTCCATCTGACATGTTTTCAGAATGGACCATATTAGATATATTCTATTATGGTCTATCTGAATTTTCAAAAATGTCATTGGACCATTCTGCAGGTGGATCTATTCACCTAAAGAAAACGCCTGCAGAAGCTCAATAACTCATTGACATGGTTGCAAACAACTAATTCATGTAC
>NC_029780.3:18266102-18267062 GCF_000817695.3 Arachis duranensis | reverse complement strand
TAAAGAGGCAGCTTCTGAAGAAGCTTATGATCCTGAGAACCCTGCCATGGCAGAGGTTAATTATATGGGTGAACCTTATGGAAACACATATAATTCATCATGGAGAAATCATCCAAATTTCTCATGGAAGGATCAACAAAAGCCTCAACAAGGCTTTAACAATGGTGGACACAACAGGCTGAGCAATAGCAAGCCTTTTCCATCATCTTCTCAGCAACAGACAGAGAATTCTGAACAAAATACTTCTAATTTAGCCAATCTAGTCTCTAATCTGTCAAAAGCCACTTTCAGTTTCATGAGTGAAACAAGATCCTCCATCAGAAATCTGGAGGCACAAATGAGCCAGCTGAGTAAGAAAGTCATTAAAACTCCTCCCAGTATTCTCCCAAGCAATACAGAAGAGAATCCAAAAGGAGAGTGCAAGGCCATTGATGTGATCAATAAGGCCGAATGCACAAGGGAGGAGGAGGACGAAAATCCTAGTGAGGAAGACCTCCTGGGACGTCCCTCAAGCAAGAAGGAGTTCCCTATCAAGGATCCAAAGGAATCTGAGGCTCATATAGAGACCATAGAGATTCCTTTAAATCTCCTTCTGCCATTCATGAGCCCTAAAAACTATTCTTCCTCTGAAGAGGATGAAGATGTGACTGGAGAGCAAGTTGCTCAATATTTAGGAGCTATCATGAAGCTGAATGCCAAGTTGTTTGGTAATGAGACTTGGGAAAGTGAACCTCCCTTGCTCATTAATGAACTAGATACCTGGATTCAGTAAACTCTACCTCAAAAGAAACAAGATCCTGGCAAGTTTATAATACATTGTACCATAGGCACCATGACCTTTGAAAAAGCTCTATGTGATCTAGGGTCAGGGATAAATCTTATGCCACTCTCTGTAATGGAGAAGCTGGGGATCATTGAGGTACAACCTCCTTGTTCTCATTACAATTGGCAGACAAGTCA
>NC_029780.3:18262641-18265978 GCF_000817695.3 Arachis duranensis | reverse complement strand
GAAGGAAGAGGATGATTGCATCATCCTTGGAAGACCTTTCCTAGCCACAGCAGGAGCTGTAATAGATGTCAACAGAGGTGAATTAGTCCTTCAATTGAATGGGGACTACCTTGTGTTTAAGGCACATGGCCATCTCTCTGTGACAAAAGAGAGTAAGCATGAAGAGCTTCTCTCAGTTCAGAGTCAAGAAGAGCCCCCACAGTCAAACTCTAAGTTTGGTGTTGGGAGGCCACAACCAAACTCTAAGTTTGGTGTTAAGCTCCCATATCCAAACTCTAAGTTTGGTGTTGGGACTATACAACATTGACCTGATCACCTTTGTGGCTCCATGAGAGCCACTGTCAAGCTATTGACATTAAAGAAGCGCTTGTTGGGAGGTAACCCAATTTTAATTATCTAATTTTTATTTTATTTTATTTTATTGTTATTTTGTGTTTTATTAGGTACATGATCATGTGGAGTCATGAAAAAATCATAAAAATTAAAAACAGAAGCAAAAACAGCAGAAAAAAATTTGCACCCTGGAGGAAGCACAGGCTGGCGTTCAACGCCAGTAAGATGCATCTGGCTGGCGTTCAACGCCAGAATAGAGCATGAATCTGGCGCTGAACGCCAGGAATGTGCCTAGAGAAGAAAAGCTGGCGCTGAACGCCAGTAACAAGCATGAAACTGGCGTTCAACGCCAGAAACATGCTTTACATGGGCGTTGAACGCCCAGAATGTGCACCACACGGCGTTTAAACGCCAGAATGGTGTGCAAAGGCATTTTACATGCCTATATGGTGCAGGGATGGAATTCCTTGACACCTCAGGATCTGTGGACCCCACAGGATCCCCACCTACTATATTCCCACCTTACCTCCTAATCCTATTTTTGTGATTTGAATACCCCATGTCACAATTCCCAATATTCTTCACCAATCACCTCAATCCCTCTTCCCAATCACCCCCTTCACCACTCACATCCATCCACTCTTCCCCATAAACCCCACATACCTTCAAAAATTCAAAACCATTTTTCCACCCATTCCCACCTTAAATAGCCGAATAAACACTCCCCCCTCTCCCTATATATACCATTCCATTCTACTTCATTTTCACACAACACAACCCCTACTTCTATACCTTGGCCGAACTTACACTTCTCCTTCTCCTCCATATTCTCTTCTTTTTCTTCTCTTCTTTCTTCTCTTGCTCGAGGACGAGCAATATTTTAAGTTTGGTGTGGTCAAAGCACAATCTTTTTTATTTTCCACTACCATCAATGGCACCTAAGGCCGAAGAATCCTCTAGGAAAGGAAAAGGGAAGACAAAAGCTTCCACCTCCGAGTCATGGGAGATGGAAAGATTCATCTCCAAGAGCCATCAAGACCACTTCTATGATGTTGTGGCAAAGAAGAAGGTGATCCCTGAGGTCCCTTTCAAGCTCAAGAAAAATGAGTATCCGGAGATCCGACATGAGATCCGAAGAAGAGGTTGGGAAGTCCTAACCAACCCCAATGCATGGATCACTAGGAACCATGATCAAAGTATGAACCCGAATCCAAAGAATTATCTCACAATGGTTCGGGGGAAATACTTAGATTTTAGTCCAGAAAATGTGAGGTTGGTGTTTCACTTGCCCATGATGCAAGGAGATGAACGCCCCTACACTAAAAGGGTCAACTTTAATCAAAGGTTGGACCAAGTCTTAATGGACATATGTGTGGAAGGAGCTCAATGGAAGAGAGACTCCAAAGGCAAGCCAGTTCAACTAAGAAGATTGGACCTCAAGCCTATGGCTAAAGGATGGTTGGAGTTCATTCAACGCTCCATCATTCCTACTAGCAACCGATCTGAAGTTACTGTGGATCGGGCCATCATAATTCATAGCATCATGATTGGAGAGGAAGTAGAAGTTCATGAGGTTATCTCCAATGAAATCTACAAAATAGCCGACAAGCCCTCCACCATGGCAAGGCTAGCTTTTCCTCACTGTATTTGCCATCTATGTTACTCAGCTGGAGTTATCATAGAAGGAGACATCTCTATTGAAGAGGATAAGCCCATCACCAAGAAGAGGATGGAGCAAGCAAGAGAGACCCTTCACGGTTCTCAAGAGATACATGAGGAAGCTCATCATCAAGAAATCCCTGAGATGCCTCAAGGGATGCACTTTCCTCCCAACAACTATTGGGAGCAACTCAACACTTCCTTAGAAGATTTGAGCCACAATGTGGAACAATTAAGGGTGGAACATCAGGAGCACTCCCTCATTCTCCATGAAATAAGAGAGGATCAAAGAGCAATGAGGGAGGAGCAACAAAGGCAAGGAAGGGACATAGAAGAGCTTAAGGACATTGTTGGTCCTTCAAGAAGAAGACGCCACTAAGGTGGATTCATTCCTTGTTCTTATCTCTTTCTGTTTTTCGGTTTTTAATGTTGTGTTTATCTATGTTTTTTGTCTCTACTTCACGATCATTAGTATGTAGTAACTATGTCTTAAAACTATGAATAAATTCCATGAAATCTTTCACCTCTCTTAAATGAAAAACGTTTTAATTCAAAAGAACAAGAAGTACATGAATTTCGAATTTATCCTTGAATTTAATTTAATTATATTGATGTGGTGACAATACTTTTTGTTTTCTGAATGAATGATTGAACAGTGCATATGTATTTTGATATTGTTGTTTATGAATGTTAAAATTGTTGGCTCTTGAAAGAATGATGAACAAAGAGAAATGTTATTGATGATCTGAAAAATCATAAAATTGATTCTTGAAGCAAGAAAAAGCAGTGAAAAACAAAAGCTTGAGGAAAAAAAAGTGTGGCAAAAAAAATAGAAAGAAAAAGAAAAAGCAAGCAGAAAAAAGCCAATAGCCCTTAAAACCAAAAGGCAACGGTAAAAAGGATTCAAGGCTTTGAGCATCAATGGATAGAAGGGCCCAAGGAAATAAAATCCAGGCCTAAGCGGCTAAATCAAGCTGTCCCTAACCATGTGCTTGTGTCATGAAGGTCCAAGTGAAAAGCTTGAGACTGAATGGTCAAAGTCGTGATCCAAAGCAAAAAGAGTGTGCTTAAGAGCTGTGGACACCTCTAACTGGGGACTCTAGCAAAGCTGAGTCACAATCTAAAAAGGTTCACCCAGTCATGTGTCTGTGGCATTTGTGTATCTGGTGGTAATACTGGAAAACAAAATGCTTAGGGCCACGGCCAAGACTCATAAGTAGCTGTGTTCAAGAATCAACATGCTTAACTAGGAAAGTCAATAACACTATCCGAAATTCTAAGTCCCTAGAGAAGCCAATCATTCTAAACTTCAAAGGAAAAAGTAAGATGCCAAAACTGTTCAGAA
>NC_029780.3:18246361-18262489 GCF_000817695.3 Arachis duranensis | reverse complement strand
CTACTTTTAGGGATGTTTTCATTAGTTTTTATGTTAAATTCACATTTCTGGACTTTACTATGAGTTTGTGTGTTTTTCGGTGATTTCAGGTAATTTCTGGCTGAAATTGAGGGACTTGAGCAAAATTCTGAAAAAGGCTGACAAAAGGACTGCTGATGCTGTTGGAATCTGACCTCCCTGCACTCGAAATAGATTTTCTGGAGCTACAGAACTCTAAATGGCGCGCTCTCAACGGCATTGGAAAGTAGACATCTAGATATTTCCAGCAATATAGAATAGTCCATACTTTATTCGGAAATTGACGACGTAACTTGGCGTTGAACGCCAAGTACATGTTGCTGTCTGGAGTTAAACGCCAGAAACACGTCATGATTCGGAGTTGAACGCCCAAAACACGTTATAACTCGGAGTTCAACTCTAAGAAAAGTCTCAGCTCGTGGATAGACCAAGCTCAGCCCAAGCATACACCAAGTGGGCCCCGGAAGTGGATTTATGCATCAATTACTTACTCATGTAAACCCTAGTAGCTAGTCTAGTATAAATAGGATAATTTACTATTGTATTAGACATCTTTTGACAGTTTAATCTTTTGGCCATTCGGTCTTTTGATCATTCAGGGGGCTAGCCATTCGGCCATGCCTGAACATTTTACTTATGTATTTTCAACAGTGAAGTTTTTGCACACCATAGATTAAGGGTGTGGAGCTCTGCTGTACCTCAAGTTTCAATACAATTACTCCTGAAGGCTGGGCATTAGTAACAGACGCAAAAGAATCTAGGGATTCTATTCCAACCTGATTGAGAACCGACAGATGATTAGCCGTGCTGTGACAGAGCATAGGAATGTTTTCACTGAGAGGATGGGATGTAGCCATTGACAACAGTGATGCCCTACATACAGCTTGCCATGGAAAAGAGTAGGAAGGATTGGATGAATGTAATAAGAAAATAGAGATACGAGAGGAGCACAGCATCTTCACACACTTATCTGAAATTCCCACTATTGCTTTACATAAGTATTTCTATCCTTTTTATTTTCTATTTATTTACTAATTTTCGAACTCACCATAAACCAATTTAATCTGTCTAACTGAGATTTACAAGGTGACCATAGCTTGCTTCATACCAACAATCTCTGTGGGATCGACCCTTACTCACGTAAGGTATTACTTGGATGACCCAGTACACTTGCTGGTTAAGTTGAACGGAGTTGTGTCCACACATAGGTGCCATAATAATGATTCCATACAACAACAAAAAATACTACATTGATGTGATCACAATTTCGTCCACCATTTTTCAATAAAAATGAGCTAAGCCTCTCATACCAAGCTCTAGGAGCTTGTCTTAAACCATATAAGGCTTTGGCTAGTTTGAAAACATGGTTAGAAAACGTCTTGTTTTCAAACCCAGGTGGTTGAGCCACATAAACCTCTCTATCTATTATTCCATTGAGGAAAGCACACTTTATATCCATTTGGAATAGCTTGAAGCCACAATGAACAGCATATGCAAGGAGCAATCTGATGGCTTCTATTCGTGTTACAGGTGCAAAGGATTCATCGAAATCAATCCCTTCTTCTTAATCATATCCTTGAGCAACCAATCTAGCTTTGTTTCAAATAATGGTTCCATCTTCACCCAATTTGTTTCTGAAAATACATTTAATGCCAGTGACTTTCTTTCCATGTGAGTGAGGCACTAATGTCCAGACCTGATTTTTCTTAAACTGCTGCAGTTCCTCCTCCATAGCTAACATCCAAGATGGATCAGCAAGTGCTTCTTAGATGTTTTGAGCTTCAATCTTTGATATAAGAGCTAAGTTGTTGGATTCAGCTCTTTTCAAAGATGACCTAGTTGATATACTATTGGAAGGATCACCAATTATGAATTTCTCAGGATAGTTTTTCAGAAACTTCCATTCCCTGGGCCTTCTAGTTTGAGTTGAGGATTCAGGTTCCTCTTGATCAACAATAGCCTCTGCATCAGTGTTTTCAGCTGCGGCAGGAGATAATTCCAAATTGTCTCCTGCAGAATTGAAATTTTCACATCTAACAGGTGCAACTTCATGAGAACTTGGATTTTGTGGAACAAGTTCAGTGTTCTTAGGTAATTCAGCTTCAAAACCTGGACTATCATTAATGCAAACACTGGGAACATTGTTAGACTCACAAAATGTGATATGCATGGTTTCCTCAACAGTTTTGGCGTTCTTGTTATAAACTCTATAAGCATTACTAAGAGTGGAATAACCCAGAAAAATACCTTCATGTGTTTTAGGATCAAATTTTCCTAAATTTTCTTTGATATTCAGTATGAAACACTTGTAGCCAAACACATGAAAATAACTAAGATTGGGAGGATGCCCTTTCCAAAGTTCATATGGGGTTTTCTTCAAAAACTTCCTAATGATGGTTCTATTTAAAACATAGCAAGCTTTATTCACAGCTTCAGCCCATAAGAACTTGGGGATTTCATATTCACATAACATAGCTCTAGCCATTTTTTGTAAACTTCTATTTCTTCTTTCTACAACACCATTTTGTTGAGGTGTTCTTGGACAAAAGAAGTTATGTGATATGCCTTATTCATCACAAAAAGATTCAAAGTATTGATTTTCAAATTCTTTACCATGATCACTTCTAATTGAAACAATTTTTAAACCTTTTTCATTTTGAATCTTTTTGCTAAATTTCTCAAAAACAGAAAAAGCCTCATGTTTGTGAGCAAGAAAGAACACCCAATCAAATCTAGTATAGTCATCCACAATTACCATGTCATAAATCTTTCCTCCAAGACTTTGAGTCCTAGTTGGTCCAAACAGATCAAGATGCAACAACTCCAATAGTTTCTTAGTAGAGACATCTTCCTTGGGTCTGAAAGAAGTTTTTATTTGTTTACCCATTTGACAAGCATCACAAATGATGTCGTTATCAAATTTTATATTAGAAAGACCTCTAACTAAGCCTCTCTTTACAAGCTTAGAGATTTGGAACATGCTAGCATGTCCTAATCTCTTATGCCACATCCATTTTTCAGATTCCATTGAAGAGAAACAAGTTACATTTTGAACTTTTAGATCATCTAGAGTAATACCATAAACATTGTCATTTCTTTTGGCAACAAATAAAACAGCCCCTGTTTTCTCATTTATGACTCTACAGTCAGATTTCCTAAAGGTTACAGCATATCCAAGGTCACACAATTGACTTATGCTCAATAGATTATGCTTTAACCCATCAATTAAAAAGACACTATCAATGCAAGTTGAAAAATCTTTGCCAACCTTATTAATGGCAATTATTTTACCTTTACCATTATCTCTAAAAGAGACAAATCCTCCATCATACTTGTTGAGTTTAATGAAGAAAGTATCACTTCCGGTCATATGCCTTGAATATCTACTATCAAGATACCACATGTCCATTTTCTTCTTGAATGTAAGGCAAACCTGCATGTTCTTCAACTAACCTTAGGTATCCAAATCCATTTAGATCCTTTGATGTGAAATCTTCTTGGTTGCCCAAGAGCATTAAAATCATGAACAACTTTATATAATTTACTATCATTACCAAAAGACTTAAGAAAGATGAAATATTGAGGAGGATCATAACCATTTCTATTGCACTTATAGCAATGATTCTTGCCCACTAATTTCTGAGGTTTGCTAAATTCTTTTGGTTTGAAAAACTTAGAAGAGGAGGATTCAGATTTTTGAAAGTTTGGTTTGAAAACAGATTTATTTTCCTCTTTGAATCCAAGTCCAGATTTTTCAAACCCAAACCTTTGACAAGCAAGCAGTTTGTTTAGATTTTGAGAACCTTGAACAAACTTTACTAAGTCTTCATTCAAATTTTTATTTGTTCATTCAGCTTTTTGTTTTTAGAAATCAAATCAGTGGAAGCAGTAACTTCATACTTGAGTTTGAATTTCTCTAATTCAGCTCGCAAAGCACAATTGTCTTCTTTTAAAAACTTTTCATTACCAGTTTCGTTAGCCTTAACATTTTTCAAAAGAAGATCATTTTCTGTCCTCAATGCCTCATTTTCTTTCTTACATTTTGCATACTTATCCAAAAGTTTCTTAGAGTTCACAGAAATGTCTTTGATAATGTAGTGCAGTTCATCAATAGACAAGTCAGAGAGATCTACCTCATCTTCACCATTATGATCTGCCATCAAACATAGTTGAGCTTCTTGATCTGAGCTCTCTGAGCTGGTGTTATTCTCCAAGTCCTCTCATGTTGCCATCATCACCTTCTTTTTGTCTTTCTTAGATTTTTCACCTTTTTTAAGTTGAGGGCAATTTGACTTGAAGTGACCGGGTTCCTTACAGTGATGGCATGTGAACTTGACTTGATCTTTCTTGACGTCTTTGGAAGAAGAGCTTCTTTTGCCTTTGCTTTTGTATCTCAGTAGTCTTCTCATTTTTCTTGTAAAGAGCACCATTTCTTCATATGAAAAACTGTCATTAGATTCTTCTCCTTGGGGCTGTCATTCTTGATTTTAGTGCTATACTTTTCTTTTTGTCATCTTTGTCTTGAGACATGTGAGTGGTTTCTTAGGCCAACAGCTTGCCTCTTAGCTCATCATAGGTGATTTTGATCAAATCATTCTTTTCCAAGATGGCTGTGCTTTTTACTTTCCATTTCTTAGTAAGACTTCTCAGGATCTTTCTTACTAGAGTTTCTTCAGAGTAGTTCCTTCCCATGGCGTCCAGATTTTTGATGATTATTGAGAACCTTTCGAACATTTGATCGATGCTCTCATCCTCCTTCATACTGAACATTTTATACTCCTTCATCAGCATATAAATTCTGGTTTCCCTCACTTGCTTAGTGTCTTCATGAGTGAGTCTGAGCTTGTCCCATATTTCTTTAGCCGTTTACACCTTGACACTTTTCTGAACTCTTCAAAGCTGAATGCGCAGTGCATTAGGTTGATTGCCTTGGCATTGAGTTCAACCTTCTTCTTTTCTTCATCTGTCTATTCACTGTCTTCCTTTGCCACAACTTCTCCATCAGCATTCTATTTAGTGGGAACGTCTGGTCCGTTGAGAATGATCTTACAAATGTTGTAGTCGATTGATTGTACGAAGATTCTCATTCTTTCTTTCCAGTAAGAGTAGTTGCTGCCATTGAAGTAGGGAGTTCTATTATTAGACTGCCCTTCAGTGAGAGTGAAAGCCACGATGTTGGGACTAATGTTGTTGGCCATAGATCTTTGCTCCAAGCTGTGAAGCTTGACTCCTTGAGACCTTGCTCTGGATACCAATTGATGGATCTAGTTGAACTTGAGAAGGGGGTTGAATCAAGTTGACTTAAAACTTAAAGAGTCAAACTCTGTTTCAGTAGTAGCTCGAGTTGCAGGAGATTATTTCATTTTATCTCATACGCTGAACCAGTAAAGAGTAGGGAAGAGAAGATGAAGACCATCATGTATGCTGGTTCGGATTCTTTGTGCAATGAATCCTACGTTCAGTCTCCACCAAAAACCACGGTGGAATTTTCACTAATCATTCGCAGATTACATACACAAATACTATTGAATTACTCCCTAATTCAACTAGTATCTACCCCCTAAGCTTTCACCACCAAAGCTTAGCTTCTCATAGTGCTGTCTCAACTAGGAAGGGGAATCAAACAGATTCAATCTCACCAAGTGCTAACCCAACTTGGCAAGGAGAACTAATCCTAATTCATACACCCAAATTACATCAGAAATCAATGGCTCTTTTGCATCACTCTTGCCTTTTCACTCTTTGGCTTTTCAACCTCACAAGATTAGCCTTTTCTCAAAACAGAAAATGACACAAGATAGGCATAACAAAAAGATCAGAAATTAAGCTTGAGTAAAAGAAAAAGATTCCAACTCTGTGTTAGAGATGGTGCTCTGAGTGTGTGCTCTCTTTTTCTTGCTCTGAAATGATGGAATGAAGCTTTTTATATATCTTCAAATTTGTTTCATTGTTGCATCTTCCTTTTGCTTGTTCTTGCTGTCCGTTGGAGCTGTTACAGCTAGCATGTAGTCCTTCTTCATCATGCTCCACTACCTCTGCTGGATGAGGCGCTTGACCACTACCTCTGTGGTCCTTTTTTCTTTTCTTTCTTCCTTGGCATGCACTCCTTTTTCATTTTCTCCATTTCCCTGCTGCTGCTGCTATTTTCTCTTTGCTCGTTTGTGTTTTGCTCAACCATGCTTCATAGTGGTGCTCTACTGATGTTCTTGAGTTAGTGGGTGTCCTAGTGTCCTTTCTTGCTTTTACAGAGCCACACTTGTCCTTTCTTGATACAGCTGTCCTCTTATAGTATTTAGCAAGACATATTTATTCAATTTGCTGAACGGTGCTTTGAGAGGTATTGGGCTTGTTTATTTTATTTAGAGCACTAAGGAGCAAATGAGCAGTAAGGAGCTTATGCTGGTTTAGACTGGTGCAGCATGAATCTTGAATAATTGAGTCTGCAATAATTAAAACACCCATTAAACAGTATTGGAATTTTAACCCAAAAAAATGTTTGTCATCATTTGTAAACCCAAAATCAACTTAAACTTAACAGAATGAAACTATTTAAGTCTTTAAAACATGATTTAGCAAAATTTATTCACGGATAGAAAAATCTGAACAAATTAATGACTGATTAAAAATCAAACACTCAAAATATAGGTTAAAATATGTCGAAGAAAGCACATTTGTTTTTAAAACTTCTCAATCTAAGGCATCCTATTTATATGCTCTAAATAAGATAACTTAATGTAACTTTATTTCTTCAGCAAGAAAAAACACTTCATATAAGTATAATAGACATGGACATACATCTAAACCGTGCCTTTATCTTCTTAAATTTGTATGGTGATAAGTTGTATAAAGTAGTCAATGATTATAATGTCTTTGGGTAACTAAAGAGAACTTATATATAAAAAATCTAAATTTAGATACCTAAATTTTTTGGAAGCTCATACAAATTAGTCTAAAATTCAAGAAGAAAAAAAAATATATGGTATGTTGTGAGCGGATGTTCTAGACATATAGAAAATTTTATTTTTTTTCATCAAATTAACTAAATGATAGATTCATAATATTTAGTTATGATGGTAAAGATAAAATCGTAGTAATTGAAAAAGTTTATGATTTTGCAAAAATTTTGTGCAGTAACCTAAAATAATAACTGTCAATCAAAATTCAAAAAGAGAATTCTGTTATTTAATCATTGTTGGAGAATTCTACAAAAAACAATTTTATAAGAGATAATTCTAAATTATTTCTTGTCACGATAATAAATTTTAAATCTGAAAGTGATATTCATCTATTTGAAATTGATGCTGCTAAAAAAATAAAAAATTTTAAATATTATCCCAAAAAATTTATAATAGGAGATCTATTCAAATAACTACATTAGAAATAAATCATTTGTTCGTTTGATTTAAACAAATTATTATTCTAATTTTCCAACCATGTGCTACTAGTTTTGTCTTGCAGCGAGAAATGAGATTTTAAATTGATAGATGATGGGCTTAGCTAATTGTCACCTTAACTAGAATTAGGCTCATTGTTATTATTGGTCATCTTTTACTGATCCATCTTTGTTGTTTAATTTTGGGTTCAGTAAAGATCGAACTCTTAATTTTTTAGATTTAGAATTCTAATATTATGTCATGATATCATTCATTTTAAAAGTTTAAGCTGATGAAAAAAATAACACTGATTATATCTCTAATATTGAATCGGACATCTTTAAACTTGTACACATTGTATAAATTTTATGACGTATGCGATTGATAATTTTGTGCACTATGTAAATTAAATAGCAAACCAAATATACAAAGGAACAAATATATCCAGAAATACATAGAAAATATGGTATTTATTTTTTTTAAAAAATGCCATTTGTTACGCCAAAGTGCAAGCTGGTGGAAGTGCAGATCTTAGAGTAGTAACCAGGTTGCCACTTACCATGATGCAGGCAAAATTGCCGTTATAACGGCATAGTTCTGTTGCATTCTAGTTACTACTTGACTTTGACTACTTGTTACTACTGGTACTAATAATGTAACCCCATGAACCAAAATTATAACGGTAGTGAGTGAAAGACGTGAATAACCCTATGTGGCTTTGTTCCTAAATTTGGATGGGTCCGCGTTTCCATAAAATCGGTGAAAGGCCTCTCAAATTGTGGAGTTAACGGTGACACAGAAGCAGCTCCCATTTCTCTCTTCTTTGCAAAGAGAAGAGATCTGCGTTCTCCTCTCCCTTCGCAAATTTTCTTCAAGGCAAGCCTCCTCTCTCTCTCTCTCTCTCTCTCTCTCTCTGCACATCATAGATCTGTTCTCCATTTCAATTTCCGATTTCGTAATTCCTCTATTCTGGATCCTGTTTCTCGATTAGTGTGATCTTAATTTGAAATTCAAGATTCGATTCGTGTGCTTTCTCGATCCGCTTAGATAACGCGATTTGAATCAATTTTGGAATTGCATTCGTCAATTGCTTATGGTGTTATGATGATCCATTTCATCTGCGTATTTCATTTTTTTTAACATAAAAAAAAAAAATCAAATTTGGATGGGATGTGTTCATGATGTGATGACGGTTTCTGTTTTTTTGGGTTCAGAGTAGTTAAAAATGGGGCTGACTTTCACGAAGCTGTTCAGCCGGCTCTTCGCCAAGAAAGAGATGCGTATTCTCATGGTTGGACTTGACGCTGCTGGTAAGACCACCATTCTCTACAAGCTCAAGCTTGGAGAGATCGTCACCACCATTCCCACCATTGGTATGTTTCTCCCTTTCTTCCGTTATCTGTAAATCTGTTACTTATTTATATGGATCCATAGAATGCAGACAATTTAATTCAAATTGAACGAGCAACAATAACAACTGAACCTTGTCACGGTTTAGTGGAACGCCAAAAGTACCCTATCATATCTATGTTTGAATTATTTATGTTTAATTGAATTTGAATCAGCCAAATGACGTTAATTTGTTCCTTTTCTTTTTCATTATTAACTAGATCAAATGATTTGAGAACAATTTCTTATTTTTGACTTTGCAACACCTTTTTCCTTCTCAATCCTAACATGTATATTCTTTTTTCCTTTAGTTTAGTTGTTTCACTTTCACCATCTAAGCAAGCAGCTAAATCTTTATTTTGATTGTTGTTGTTTGGTTTTAGATCTACAATATGATTCAATTTTATATTAATGGCAAAGGAAAAAGTATATTATATAGGTAGTTCTTTATTATGTCCAATGAGATTGTCATATTGCCAATTTTTTTCTGATTCTAAGATATATATTGCTTAATCAATATCATTGTAGATATGATGATTATCCCATTCTTTGGGTGATTTATTATTTGTTTATTCGTTGCAGGGTTCAATGTGGAAACTGTGGAATACAAGAACATCAGCTTCACTGTCTGGGATGTTGGAGGCCAAGACAAGGTATTTTTCTTGCATTTTCTTGCATGCTTTTTAATGGCTTTTATAACATAGATTCTGCTTGAGCTACTATGCATGTGATGCTGTTTGCCTTTGTTTTGGATCAGTAAATTCAAGACACTATTTTCACTCGTCTAGTTACTATTGTTAACTATTCAATCACACATTTTAAGCTTGACTTTGGATATAATGTCTTAAGTGTTTGTGTCCTTTGGCACAATCTACCTTACTTTTGAGCTGTTGTTATGTTAGAATTTAGATGTGTTTGAATGATTTTAACGAAATACTTCTATCAATACTGTAGTAACAATTGATATGTTTTCCCCTTCAGATCCGTCCATTGTGGAGACATTACTTCCAAAACACACAAGGGCTTATTTTTGTGGTTGACAGCAATGACAGGGACCGTGTTGTTGAAGCAAGAGATGAGCTACATAGGATGTTGAATGAGGTAATGAGACTGATCCTTAATTGACTGGACACGAGCATGGTTTTAAGTTGAGATCCACATCTGCAATTGTGACCCTATCAACTACATTTCTTTTCTCCATTTTTTTTATCATGGCATGGTTGTAATTGAGAGTTTGCGACTGCAGAACTAGTTTTCTGCTTACATAGATTACTTGATTTGCCAGCTTATTTAGTTATTTCAGAATTCTGATACATTTCTGGATGCTTGTAATCTTTCCTTGGCAGGATGAGTTGAGGGATGCGGTGCTTCTAGTTTTTGCTAACAAACAAGATCTTCCAAATGCTATGAATGCTGCTGAGATAACTGATAAGCTTGGTCTTCATTCTCTCCGTCAGCGTCATTGGTAAGATCTAAAGTTATTGCTCTCAACATTCTGCTCCTCCCGGTTCTGGTTTTCACCACTAGTTATCACCATACATGCTCTAAACATGCAGGTATATCCAGAGCACATGTGCTACCTCTGGTGAAGGGCTTTACGAAGGACTTGACTGGCTCTCCAACAATATTGCAAACAAGGTTAATACACAATGTTTTTTTTTTTTCTTTTTTAAATACTGGATATGTGTATATCATTGAATTTTTAACTTATGCTTGTCCTCTGTGATTGCAGGCATAGAGTTCTACCAGTTATCATGAAGGACTCCAGTCAGTGGTTACGGTCTCGCATATCTGATTTTCTTGCCGTTCCTTTAGATTTTCATTGTTCGAGCATGTATTATTTTGTTTTGATAAAAGAACATCATTCGGTTACATAGCCCGAAGAATAATTTGACATTTTTTCCCTGTATAACCAAATATATAGAATTGTTACCCATTCATTTATGAAGCCAACTTAATCGTTGAAAGTGTCGTATTTGTTTTTTGAGGCATTCTTTCATCATGGATAAAAAAAATTTGTGCTCTATGGAGAAAGGGAGAGAGAAAACAATAGATAGATATGGTGAAAGGTGAAAGCGATTAGGTCTTTTTAAAGTTTTAAAAGAAAATGACTATCGGATAAATAAGAGATTTTTGAAGTATGATTCTTTCTTAAACCCGGAGGAAATTGTACCCTGATCTTTATATAGATGAAATTTCAACGTCACTTGGCCACTTCCAAGCAAAATTTGATTTTACTAGTAGGCAAACTGTTTTATAGAGCTTAGAGTTTCATTGACGGAGCTGTCAAAATTTCTTTCCCAAGCAATCTGTTATTTTTTCTTTTTGTCACCATTTCTACTTCTTAAGGACAATAAATATTAGGCTGATTTTTTTGGATATTGTATTGATATTGGAATCGGGGCGTGTTTTTCACCAGTCTGGTGTTAATTGTTTTTGGAAATGTATGGATTCAAATTGGATGGTGTGAATGATATAATAAAAATTGGATCGTCTAACTTCTTTGGTACGAGAATTTGATTTTTGTGGGGAAAATTTTGTTGGGCCCGATTAGAGCGTGGCTAATTTTTTTAAACTCGAAGCCCAACTCGGAGGATTCAAATTGTGGATTTCAGAATTTTTTAAATTGGAAATCCAAAAAGTTGGATCCGAATAGAATAAAAAAAAATTGGAGTGTATGTGTATCCGATTTGTATATATATATATACCGTCTTCACCAATTGCTCATCACTCTTCGTCTTCATCACTTTTTCTCATCTAGCTATTCTGCTACTGTAAATGAGTGAAAGTGAGTAATAGTGAGTAAAGAAGTTTAAAACGGATGATAGTTATTTTAAGAGTATATTATTATGGTTAAAGTTTTTATAGACATATGAGAGAGTGAGATTATATGTAAAAATCTGTTTGATGTTGTTCATTTTACACTATCTTTTGAAGATTTAAAGGATGTGATCAGTGAAAAATAGATCTTCAAATATTAAAAAGAGTGTTATATATTTTGTAAAGACATCTTGTATCAATATTTGGTGGGTTTCTTCAGTTTCAAATGAAGTATGTCACTGTTGAAGTGAGCATGCAGGAAATGTTTTCAATTTATTTTCAAATTCGATCATAGGTGTTGTTGATTGAGATATATATTGAGTTTGGACAATCTCAAGACAACCGGAATATCAAATAGGAAGATTACAGTAATAGTAAAGAGGAGTTTGAGAGCAACTATAAGATTGTTGATTCAAATAAAGACAATAATCAATTTGATGGGAATATAGAAGCAGACATGGTGGTAGTGATAAATGCACTAAAAAATCAGCATTTATTTGAGGAGTCATCTTTTATGCGCATGTTGGATCTGGATGTCATGTATGCACTGAAATTTTTTAAATATCTGAATGCGGATATGTAATTTGGATATTTGTATGGTAGATTAATATTGTAGATTTAATTAAGTTTGTAGATTAATAATATGATTTGTAGAACATAAGATTATTATTATAATAAATATATAGTTGTAATATTTTTTTTTATTTATTCGTTATTTGTAATTATAATTAATTTTATAATTATAATAAATTTTATTTATTCATTCGTTATTTATTCATTATTCGTAATTATAATTAATTTTAGAAGTATTTAAATAAATTAAAAACACAACTTATGTATTTATATATTAAAATTGTTGTGCTTGTTGATTTTATTTGGTGGTGGTGTTATATCAGAGGCTCGCTTCTGTGTGGCAGATGATAAATTTGTTATTGGGATGAAGTTTAGTATTAGGAAGGTTGTGATTATGGCGATCAAGAATTATATCATCCGTAGAAGTGTTGATTATTGGGTGTATGAGTTGGAACCAATGACACTCTATGTGAAATGTACGCAATATGACACAAGTTGTAATTGACTAATTAGAATTAGCATGATCTGTAAGAAGTATTATTTGGTGATAAAAAGGTACAATGCTCTAATAGAGAGACACTGAATATTATCGGATATATTGTCGGATTTAGTATCGAATTTTAGCGACAGATTTAGCACCAGTTTTACTAACGATTTCGAGTGAAAAATTTGTCACTCAAAAATATTAATGTTGGATTAGAAATTCTATCATTAAATCTGATGGTAAGGTGTGACGCAAAATTTTATCAACATGAATTAGACATGTATCCATTTAAATTTTTGTTATTATTAATTTGATGATTTTATGAATTTCTTTTTAATAAGTATGTAATTTTTATTGACAGAACGTATATGAACATAATAATGAGATCAATAATCTCAATTATTTTTATGTTATTTACAAAAAATAAATTAGCAATAACACATTTACGAGATTTTTTTAGAAATGAAAGGTTTTGTTTTTTCTTTTTTTAAACAGAAAGCTCAATATAGCTAGAGGAAACAACGAGAATACAGAAAAAAACATAACAAAATTAAAATATTCAATTAATAATTTTTTTTTAGAATTGTCATCAACTGATATACGGTTAACATCATTCTACTTTTGATAACTCTTAAGCGAACTGTTGATATCTTTCACGACACTTGTTCTTTGTTTTTGAAAATTATTTCATTCTTTTCCAACAAAACCTTTCAAATAAATATAAAAAGATCAATCAACTACTTCTTTCACACGTCTTTTTTTATAGGTATTATCTATCAAAGACAATCAACCAAAAATACTATACCTACCAAGTAAATTCACAATAAAAAAATAAATAATAATTATTGTCAACTTTTATTTACATAATATACAAGTATTATCATTATCATCAATAACATTTAATCTACACATTTTTTTTTAATACTAACCAAAATAAATCAAGCAAATAATTCAATTTTAATGATACCAAACTTTTTTAAATAACACTAATAAAACTGTAACTTGTTAATTGTGAAATTTTACAGAAATATTTCTACCTACAACCTGAATAAAAGAATTAATAAAATAAATATTTATTTTATTAAATTTTTACATAACTCAATTTTGTTTGGTTTAATTACTCTGTTGGTCCCTATAGTTTTGTAAAATTTTTAATTAGGTCCTGTACTTTTTTTCCTTTTAATTGAGTCCTTGAATTAATTTTTTTTTAAATTGGATTCCTACACTCTTCTTTCCTTTTATTTGGGTCTCTGCACCAATTTTTTTTTATTTTTAGTTTGATCTCTATAAAATTAAGTCAATTAATGCCAAGAGGACCTAATTGAAAAAAAAAATTGGTGCAGAGATTTAATTAAAAAAAATATAGAGACCAAATTGAAAATTACGTAAAACTATAAGACTAACAAAATACTTAAACCATTCTTTTTACAGTTATTAATTTGATTGACAGTAAAATTCATGGAGATGGTGGTTGGTGCTGCAATGTGACTGACAGCGCCACAGAGATAGGGCAAAGAGGATGGTCATTAGTTGTTGGTGGATTGAAAATGGTTTACTCTTCCACATCATTAAAATATATTGAGAGGCTGAACTTTTAAAAAATAACCAGGATCAATTTTCCTTCTCTTTATAACAATTTTTAAATTTTAAATAAAATAAATTAATTTAAAATGTGACATATATTGATTAGAAAGATTAAATTTTCTTGATTACTCTCACAATGACTAATAATATAACTCCTTTTTTATCCTCAAATCCACATGAAAGTAGAATGGCAAATCAAAGAAAGCTATTTAACAAGACCATAACTCTGGTAGCCAAGCTTATAGTATAGGGACTATGGGTGGCTTATAGTTGACCATCGAATGAAAAGTGACACTTATCACAGTCCAAACTTTGATCTTGTATCTAGTTAGACAGGAAATCATGCTTATGAGTATTTCAATGTAACCAATCAATAGTTTTTCACAATAGAGATAAATTTGGAAATATGAGGAAGAAAAAGTATAAAAAAAACAACGAAAATAGTAAGACGCAAAAAATAATAAATAATATGAATAATAGAATTAAAAAAATAAAATTAAAATTATAAAATTAATTATTTTTAATTTTAATTTTAAAATTTAAAAAATAAAAATTAGCAGTTACACCTAATTATTACGCTAATTTTCTTCCTCCATTTGTCATCTCTAATCTTCAGAGGCACCAAGGTGCTGCTTCACTTCCCCGGTTCGACGCCGCCCAGCCTCTACTCGATTCTCCCATCCGCCCGCCAACGCTGCCAAGCATTTTTGCAAACGTTTGATCGCTCTGCAGCAGCCCAATGCGTCATTCTTTGTGCTACCATCTGCGTGCCAACCTTGCAATCTCTCTGGCAGCCTCGCCTTTACTATTGCAGCTCACTATCACCGTCACAACAACGAGGACCACCTCGATGTCAACACATTATTCAAAGTCATACAGAATTTTCACTCCGTTCTCGCCTCCACGGCTTTAACTACAAGATTTTATGGCGGTTCTCGCTTCTTTCTTCCCTCCTTCTTCCGCTATCTTCGCCATGAACCTCACAATGCTACATAGTATAGATCCAAACAGCTATGTCTATAGCAACATGCTGGACGCACAGATGATACTATGAGAAAGTATGCAGCGAAAGTTTTATATATGCATGTGGATGTTTATTTTTCATGAAATAAGATGTTTATTTTTAATGTAAATAAAATGTTTGTTCTTCATACAAATGGGATGTTTATTTTTAATACAGCACTCGAGGTTTGTGAGTTGTGACAGCAAAAGATGGTGGTACTAGAGAGGAGAGGGAGTTTGGATTAAAAAGAAGTGTAATTAGATTTAAAAGGGAGAATAGTTAAAATTTCCAATAATAAAGATAAAAGAATATTTTTTTAACTTAAATTGGGGTGGTTTATATATTTTTTAAATTTTCAATAGGCTAAAAAATTAGCTCATTATTCACATTGTTTAAATTTTTTATTATCTACTTCACGAAACCCAGAAAGAAAAACCAAACGCTATAGATAATTTTTGTAGTAAGATTGGACAAACGACTACACCAGTGGAACAATTTTTTCATTGGGGTGGGGGTTTTGAAGTCCAGCAAACAAACATAAGTGAGCAAGACAAAAAATGAATCGAATATACTGTTGTAGTTGTAAACTTAAAGCCGAAGTTCCATGCTGTTTGCATGGAATACTGGTATTTCTCTGAAATTGTGAAACCTTATTATGGGTTGATTGACCAATTAGTCCAATTCTATACTGGGCATTGGGTTTGGACACATGTAGAACTCTAGTAATGATTTTCTTATGTTTTTAGAAAAATTACTCTATTGAATCCTTAAGAAGATTTAATGATTAAAAAAGATGTTTAATATTAAAATTATTAAAAAGATCAAATTTTTTATAATATTTATAATATTTAAAAAAATATTTTTTATTAAAAAAACATATATCT
>NC_029780.3:18240451-18246259 GCF_000817695.3 Arachis duranensis | reverse complement strand
ACAGTATTTTAAAAGTAATTTTTCTTATTTTTTTTATTTTTCCATTTCATTTTATTTGTGTGTCTTTTCCTTATATTTATTAGTTAACCAAAACTTGACAAAACAATTATGGTGCTTAACAAATCTATGACACCCTTGATTCGTCAATCCGTAAAAATATTAACATCAGGACGCATAACTGGGGACCGAAGACATACCACAAAGTAATTCCTTACTTTGATTCATCCTTTTTTTTTTCGTACATCATTGCCCAAAAATATTACAATGGCAACAAAAATCACACTTACAGAAACAAAATAGACAAGTTTATAACCAAAACCGAAGAACAAAAAATTACAAAAATACTGAAATGTAGACCTCGCTTAGGCTCTGCTATTTCCAATGCTAAAAGAACTTCCCTTTTGTTTTGTTGTACCTGAAGGCGCTCAATTATATAAGCTGCAGAGGGTGCTGGCGTGCAGCTATATAGTGAAGTTGAGCAGCCTCCGGTAAAGCCACAACAAAGGGGTCCGCATCTTTTTGCTTCTTGTAGTCAAGCGAAGAGTCATTGTATATATCCCACCACTTCTGCACCAGCTTCTTTATGTCCTCTCTCTGCATATTCTCTTCTTTTCCTGTGTACCTCCATGGCTTTGATCCCTGAAACAAACATAAACTAATCATGAGTTCACACAATTCTACCAAATTAATTATAACAAAAAAAAAACCGAGATAAAAGAAAAGAGTTTTGTCTATGCCATTGTCTTCAATGTCCTAAATGTGAAGAAAAAAAAGGGTAAATTAATATTTATTTACTTCATGTTCAATATCTAATTTAATTTTTTTCTATTTTTATCCTAAAATAATTAAAATATGTAAAAGTAAATGTTTAATTTAGTTATTAAAACTATAAATTTGATACCATCCCTAATTTTTCATAACCTTATTTAATTTATTTTTTAAAATTTTATTTCATAATTTAATTTAATTGTATAACAAAATTTAATTTTAAAAAAATTGCCATGAATCAATATTTTTAATAAAAAGAATTAATTAGTATTATTAGTAAACAATGACAATCAACGAGGAAATCCAAAAAGCGATCAGAATCTGATGCACATACCGCAGCACAATAATGGACAACCTTAACTTTTTGAAGGTACACATTCTGAGGGTGACGCCAGAGTATAGCAAGGACAAGGTTGTAGTCCAAAGGAATTGGCTTATAAATGTTCCTGAAATACATATTAAGAAAATCCTGCTCAGCAAACGGGGTAGGCGTGGTGACTTGAAGTGTTGGGAGCAAGTGATGGTAGGTTTGAATGCTAGGCTCAAACACAAACATGCCAGCGTTGAAGTAAAGGGAAGGTGGTTGGCCCAACTCCTCAATTGGCCACTTCACTTTCTGAGGGCACTGTTGGCAGTAACCGATCTTGTATTGTGGTGTGTGGCTCCATGTCTTCTCGCAAAAGCAGTCCATCACAGCGTACAAGTTTCCATCAGGAACATCAAACAGCTCATCAATGTTTTCGTAAACTTGAATGTCTCCGTCCAAGTAAATCATCTTCTTGTATTCCATAAACTGTAACATCATTATCAACAAACCCTCAATACTTGGTCAAATGTTAAATTCACTTTAAATGAAAATTTTCTTAGGATTTTTTATTCACAGCTCTTTTTGGATATCAAATTGTCAGGTTGTTCTCTATGTAGATCCTTTACCAATCCTCTCGCTTAAAACTCTATTTACCCTAATTCACCTCTCACTAAAATTATATTAATTCTATGCATTAAAGGTATTTATATGTTATATTGTCATTGCAAGAAATATATCTACATGTTCTCTTTAAATATTTAAAAAAATAGTATATATCTACTAAAATTAACTACTAAAATTAGATAATATATATTATTGTACGTATTTATATATTGTTTACCTTATTTTTAATATATATTTTATATTTTAATATATTAATTTTAATAGTTGATTTTTAACATACATCTAACCAACATATTTAATTATTTTGTAAATTAAATACATACCTATAGACGCAATGTTTTTTTTTTTTTGGTGTCATATATAGGCTCAACGTTTTTAATCAACAGAAATACATAGGCTCTAAAAAAAGTTAAAAAATAAAAAATAGAAGCCCTTAATAATTTAAGATGTATATAGCAGTCACAAAAAAAATTATTTAATGTCAATATTACATAAATTACTCAAATTAAATAATATTACATAAATATCTTCAATCATATTTATATATAAATCAAATTAAACTAATTCGAATTACACAATATAATAATAGTAAATCAAAACACATGCGTTCTACTTATAGAAGAACATTATTTTAAGTATAAATCGAATTGGTTAAATTTAAATTATACATTATAGTATTAAATAGAATCAATGTGATGTAAATTAGTATAGAATAATATAAATCGAATAAGCTTTATTCGATTTACTACTTGTGATAGATTATTGACATTTACTACTTTTATTAACTTTAAAACATAAATATCAATAAAAAAATATCCCTATTTGAATTCAAATAAAATATCAAAAAGACCAAAACAAATAAAAATAGAAATTCAATTTTTGTGTTTTAGTTGAAATTTCAGAAAATTTATACTTTTATAAACTTATGAATTTAAAACGGAATATTAAACAATTTCTAAAAATTCATTAAAAATTATCCTTTGACTCATTAGCATCTAAAAAATTATTACCGAAATTTTTTATGTTAAAAAAATTAATATAAAGTATAACCCTCCATAGTGGCATAGGAGTTAAAACTTGAATTTTTTTTAGAATAAAAATAACATATAGTTATACATTATATAATAACCAACTATATGTATATAATATGTAATTTGACTAACTATATTTATACTGTATTTTTATTTCTCAAATGGCATATTGTGTACATATAGTTGGTCATTTTATAATATATAACTATTTGTTAATTCTGACTCTAAAAAAAATTCAAATTTTAACTTCTATGTCATCTTTGAGAACTATACTTTATATTAACTTTTTTATCATCAAAAATTTTGGTAATAATTTTTTAGATGCTAATGAGTCAAATAATAATTTTTAATGAATTTTGAGAAAGTATTTAATGTTTCGTTTTAAATTCATAAGTTTATAAAAATGTATATTTTTTGAAATTTGAACTAAAATACAATAGTTAAATTTTTATTCTTATTCGTTTTAATTTTTTTAATATTTTATTTGAATCTAAATGAAAGTAATTTTTTATTGACATTTATGTTTTAAAGTTAATTGTTTATATTAATTTAAAAGTACTAAATATCAATAATTCTGTTATAAATAGTAAATCGAATCAAATCATTTGTATTATTTCATACTAATTCGATGATTCGATTTAGTATTATAATATATAATTCGAATTTAACCAATTCGATATATATTTAAAACAATGTTCTTACTAATTGGAACCATATATTTCGATTTACTATTATATTATACTATATTATATAATCCAAATTAGTTTAATTTGATTTATATAAAAATATAATTAAAAAATACTATATAACATTATTTAATTTGAATGATTCATATAATATTAACATTAATTTAATTTATATAAGTGTTTTACTCTAAAATTCATCGACAAATTAACTTTTCTTTTAAGTGAACATATTAATTAGTTTATTAAGAAGTATACCATTCCTGGCAAAATGCCGGAGAAGTATTTTTCATAATTATAAGTAAAACTGATATTCCGTATTTATTTTGACAAATGTTAGATAATTAATATTGGAAAAGTATGAGGCAATGGAATATTTGTATGCGTACAATGAAGATTTAGAGAGTATTAGAGATATAACCATTAATGTTACTTTTTTATATTTAAATTAATATTTTTTAATTAAAAGTGTTGACCCTTTATTTAACGTATAAAATCTAGAAAATAAACTATAACCTTCGGTTGCCTTTACACGAAGTCAATAATAAAAATAGTTAGATAATTTAACAAACTTAACTTAATTTTTATTAACCGTTTTTAACTATGGCGTCAATATGCGAGTCTCCATTTAACAACATACCTCCCAAATACGTAGTTTGGAGTAGGTGATGACGTAGTAGGCCATGGCAAACTGTGTGTGATTCTCAGGTGGATAAAGAGGTTCGATCTGACGAACAATGCATCCTTGAGACTCCAATATCCTACGGTGCTCTTCTGGTACATCAGGTAGAACAGCGACCACCAATGGGTACGCACTCTTCACCTTCCTCAACCCTTTTGCCAAACCCACCACACCTTTCACGTAATCACCGTTCCCTGCCAGGAACGTCACGTATGCACAACTCGTAACACTCGCCTGTTTTGTGATCCCTGCCGCACCGGATTTCACACTGCCTTGAACTAGTTCTGGGGTAGCCATGTGTAACTAATTGAAGAGAACAATGAAACAGAAAGAGAGCACTGCACAACAATGTTTTGTTTTCAGGTTGATTGTCAACTCTTTCCTAGCATGTTCGGAAGAGGGAGGGTGTATATATAGAACAACGAAATGGGTTCTACGGTTATACCGTTGTTTATTCTGATCTTACAATAATCCTTTACTAAATTAACAATTAGCATTTTTTCACCTTAATCACATGTTGTAGCTGTTAGTGGTGTGCATGGTATTTTAGGGCCTAATTTGGTGTGATTTTATCGGGTCTAGAGTCGGGTAAGAGTCTTAAAAATAGACCTGGTCATTATTTCGGGTTGGGTCCGCTCGGGTCACCCGAAGTCGGCTCACTGGCCCGATCATCATACACAATTGATATTTTGTGTTATTAGTGATGGATGGTGGCTATTCTTATGTGAAATTTAAGTATTGTAAACGTTAATATTTTGTGTTATTAGTTATTATAAGACTAGAAGTTAATGTTTTATGTTTAAAATGCATAAGATTTTAGACTAATGCATAATATTGTGTTATTTGTATTGATTTAAATATTTGGTGTTATTATACAATATTAGTATTAATTATGATTATGCTTTAATTTTAGAGAAGAGTTGGTTCTTGTTTTTCTAAGTAAATTTTACCATATCAAATAATAGTTGGAATCTTGAAAATTTGGATCATGGCCCGAAGGTGTATATGTTTCATCGGGTTTAGGGTCGGGTTCAGATCTAATAAATAGGCCCGATATATATTTCAGACCGGATCTGAATCACATCAAACCCAATTTTACCCAACCCATGACACCTCTAGTAGCTGTTTATTACAATTTATTGAATCTAAGGTTTCAGTTTATTTGTTAAACAATTTGAAGAAATAAAATATTTCAACCACAAGGGTAGGGCGTGGTCCCTTAACAAATTTAAATGGTAGGAGGTTGGATCACCATTACCATCGAGTATGGTCATGGTTCAAAACTTTACCTTAAAGTTTTATGCTAATGGTCATGATTTAAAATTGTAACCTAAAGTTTAATGAAATAAATATGATTATAGTTATATCCATGTTTATCATCTTGGCCAAAAAAAAAAAATTATGACTTTAGCTTTGAAAACCGTGATCAATGACTACACTCGTACTATTTATTGTTAAAAATGGTGACTTATTATATATGAAAATAGTGATTATAGCTCAAAATGTGATAATATGCCAAAAATATTATACAGAATATAGTGCATTTCAGTGTCAATCATGTAACCCTTATTAACCAAAGATTTCATAATAAGATACTTTGACAATATTTTATTCACGTTGATATGACTGTCGGTACAAATAGTCTCTCGTATAGTGAGAGAAGAAGATCGGATCTATAGCATTCATTTTCTCCGTTTAAAGAAATTTTATACC
>NC_029780.3:18212488-18240436 GCF_000817695.3 Arachis duranensis | reverse complement strand
ATATGATTAAAGTTAATTAACGTAAGAGGAAATGAATATGTAATTATTCTATCATTTTGACAAATAATAAATCGCAACATCTCCTCCCCCTCTCACACGAATAGAAAAAAACTTATAATTTAGAATTACTAACCCACACAAAAATAGTTACTAATAACCCGTAAAAAAATTATATAATTTTCATTTTAAATGTTCATAACTTTTAAGATAATATTGGAATTTCCAGAAAGTGCAAAAAAATATTTAGAGAAAGATAAATAAATAAAATGCTACATGAATAATTTTTTTAGACAATTATATTAACATTTTTTCATAAAAAAGAGAGAAAATAGGATATACACCAATTTCCTAGTATAATATATTAATGTCTTTTTCTTCCTCGTATAAAAAATTATTAGTAATATTAGAAAGACAAAGTCATAATTTATTTTATTTAACTTTATTTATTATTGTAATAATTAATAAAAATTAAATAAAATAAGTTTTTATTGTTTTTGGCTATTTTTTATTATCAAATATTTCTGATAAAAAAATATATCTCTTCTTTCTGAAAGTAATTGTTGATATAATTATTCATAAAAAAATTTAATGTACGATTTCTTTAAATTAAAAGCTACACTACATAGTTGTTCTTAAAATGTATAAAAAACAAACACATCATTGTTCTTAAAATATCATTACTGTTGGACAATCTTTTAGTTGTATGAATATGATTGCTCAAAACAAGTTTTTGTCATGTGTTTTTAAAGGGATCTGTAACCACCAAGTAGAGTGGACTTGACAAGTGAAGTATAGTTTGTCTTCATTTAAATTCGAGTCTAAATAATAACTAGATCTATTTTTGTGATTTTTATTTGATTCTCAATTCGGTAAACTCTTATTATTTTTAGGTTATATTAAAACTGGGTCTAAACCGATAAAATTCAAGTTTTGATCAATTTTATTTCAAAAAATTATGATACACTTATTTATAAAGAAGAAAAAGACATATTTGTTATCGAGAAATTGATATTCAAATTTAAATATGAATTTGTTCATAAATTCTAATTTCAAGTTTCTTTTATCTAATTTTTATTCAACAAGTGTAATTAAAAATAAAATAATAAACTTATAATTAATATAACATAATATTAGAATTAATTTAAAATATATATACATTTTTTAATTCTCTTAAAATACACATAGATAAAGTGAAGTCGGATTCGCCTTGATCCGACTTTAAATATTAATCGAGTCTATTTTTAAGACTCTTACATAACTCTAAATCCGATAAAATCGTGCCAAATTAATCTTTAAAATGTTTAAATTCAAACCGAATCTTCGAATTAAATCATACCGTATACACACCTACCAACAAACAAGAGGGACATCTAATTTGTGGTTCACCATCTCTCCTAATGGGATCCCTTCCTATTATTTAGATGTGACACTAAAGAATATCTTTTAGAAAAAAATTTTAAGTATATCAATTATATCAATATTTTAATAATTTTAACTGTTAATTTTAATTATAAAAAATATATAATATATTAATTAAAATTAATAATTAGAATTTTTAAAATATCAATATTTTGGATACATTTAAAAACTTTCCTATCTTTTAAGGGTTATGTGGTTACCCTACATGGTAGTTACCTAGATATTGGATCTAGTGGTTCAGATATGCGGACTTAAAGTCTAAAATGGGGCCTTATGTCAAGTTCAATAATTTCTCATCTACTAAAGATCTAAATTCATCTCAGGAATTTTATAATAAATATTTATTTATTAAAAACTTTTAAAAATTATTTTTATCAAATAAACTAATTTTTTTGTTTTTAATTAAACTTTTATAATAAATTTTTATCATAAAATATTAAATTCTAAAAATATTATTATAAAAAAATTAATCTGTTTAAAATAATAAAAGAACATGTTCATATTCTAACTCAAAAATATAGCTAAGCCTAAAATAAAGGTCTTAAGAGATTTGATTTTATTTATATTTACTCAATTTTATAGAAGTTGAATACAATGACAGCAATACAATTATATTTATCTAAATAAATAACTAATTTTTAAGATATCTTTCATTTATCTAAAAAGGAGATTTCAACAATTTTTCTAGTAAAAGAAAACGACTAACTTAAGTATCAAAGCCCTTTACAGATATCACCTCATCTCTTCACGAGGAATTCGAATCGGATGGCGACACCATTAGAAATTAAACATTATCCTAAAAAGAATTTGGACCTATTTTACTTTTAGGTCCAAAAGCAACTTAATTTTAGGTAATCTCAAAACAAGACCAATTTATTTGATAAAAATAATTTTTAAAAATTTATAGATAATCAAAATTTATTAAAGACTAAAACATTTTATTTAAAATTTTTTAAGGATCAATTTGGTGTATTAACTCTTGAGCTTTCCAAAGTTCATTCTTGACTAATGCTGATCATGCAATACAGCAATAGATTTTGTTTTTGGAGAAAAGAAAGAAAGATAGTGTTTGTTTTAATATGATGATAAATTTATACGTATTAGTATAATAAAATTGTAGACAAATAATAATATAATATGTGTCCTATATTTTTTGCATCAACATTTAGTTTTTTCTTTAAATTTATCAAATTTTAAAATCTACTAACTTTAATTTTAAATTTTTAAATTTTAAATAATTTTAAAAACAAAACAAAAACCACATCTTAAAAATTTTTTTTTGTCTTCTCCCCTTTTCTCATCTGAGAAACCGCAACCACGATGACGGCCTCCAACACACTAATTTTGGTGTTGGTGGAAAATTACCAAGCAACGAGTCGTGTATCCAATCTCATGGCAGAAAAAGGAGAGAAGATGAAGAATAGTTTTTTTTTCTTTTTCATATGTGGTTTTTGTTTTATTATTTAAATAATTCTAAATTTGAAAATACAAAATTAAATTAATTGAATTTTGAATTTTTATAAATTTAAAAGGGTCATTTTTTGTCAAATATAAAAATAAGAATATTTAGATTTTTTGTAAAATTGAATAAAATTATTTTTACTTTTTAATAAATTATAAAAATATTTTAGCAAAGATAATGATATGATATATTTTTTAAATAAATAAATGTTAATATAGATCATATATTTTATGTGTCGTATTTTGTTTTGTTCACATTTTTATTATATTGGTACGGATAATTTTATTGTTGTAACAAAGCAAACACAAAAAACAAAAAAGAAAGAGAGAAAGAAACACCATATATATGTTGTATATAAAATACATGTGCACACTAATACGATGCAGCATTTTGTTATTCATCAATCTTGTATCTAGTTCGACAGGAAACCATGCTTATGAGTATTTCAATGTAAGTAATCAATAGTTTTTCACAATAGAGACAAATTTGGTAATATCAGAAAAAGCAAAGGCTATATAACCATGCTTATTGATTATCAATGCTAATAATTATTATACTGTATGCTAATAATTATATATAACACAAGCATTATCACTAGCTACCTGCTACCGTGCATACTTTTATACTATTCATTGCACATAATATTATAATTTTATTATCTCTATAATTATACAAAAGTAAATAAATTAAAATTTATATATAATTTAACAATACTGTAAAAAAAATTTAACTAAAAATTATTAATAATAATTTTTTTATATTTGCAATGCATTGAATATATTAAAAACTTAAAAACTTTCTATTATTATACTTTTAACCTCTATTTTTAGAATACAAATTAACTAAATTCATAATTTAATTAATTTTAAATGATGTAAAATATTATTTTTATTATTCAATAATAATGTAATTTTTTTTTTAAATTTCTATGTATTTATTTTATTATTATCGGTTTAAACAGTTGAACCATTAATCCAGTGACTCAATAATAATTTGACCGTATTAATTGTCAATTCAGTTCTAATAACTATCTAATTTGTATTTATATGTTTTAAAATTTACACATATATATTAATAAATTTTATTTATTAAAAATAATTTAATATTTATACTAACTAAGTAATAACTAAAAATATTAAAAATTAATAGACCTGAAATTTTTGTTCTCTGAAATTGTAAAAACTCTAATTACGGGTGAATTGACCAATTAGTCCAACTCTATATAGTGGGCATTGGGTTTAGACATAGGTAGAACTCTATATAGGGATGTTCGCGGTGCGGTTTGGTTCGATTTTTGAAGGAAAAGCCATTCGATCCGATCGTTTAATTAAGTTACGGTTCGGTTTGATTCGTTTTTTTTTTCAATATCATCTAAATCAAACCAAACCAATTCAATTTTAGTTTGGTTCAGTTTGTTCGGTTTTTTCAATCAAATAAAAAAAAAATCTACCATACTATTATGCAAAGTCATAACATTGAAATCGACCAACCGAAATACACAATAGGTAACAAAGTCTTGATCTAATGAAATATAACGACAACAGAATTCAAATACGACAATTAAAGAAGTTTAATAGTTCAACAATCAACACAACTGAAAATAAAAATAAATTGTCATTAAACTGATAGCAAAGTTATGGTGTCTTCTCCAACAAAATAGCTAAACTTCTTAATGCAAACCAACCTAAAATAAAAAAAAAACAGTTACATAATAAGAACAAGAAGAACAACAACAATAATAATTAAGGAACTGGAGGCAATCCAGTATCGTCCATATTCTCACTTGAACTGGCGTCAAACTACATAAACAAATACAATAAATCAAGGACAGAACAAGCAATAAAAGTTTAAATCATTAAGCAGCAGCCATCAATAAACAAGCAATAAATTGAACAAAACCAGATAATCTTAACAATAAATCAATCACAGAAACAAGTAGCTGAAGTTTAGATCATTAAGCAGCAATAAACAAGCACAGAACTAGCAATAAACAAGCACTTTTACCAGCAATAAACAAGCACAGAACCAGCAATAAATCAAGCACAGAACCAGCAAAAAAAAAAGCACTTTTACCAGCATTAAATAAGCACAAAACCAGCAATAAACAAGCACTTTTACCAGCAATAAATCAAGCACAAAACCAGCAATAAACAAGCACAGAACCATCAATAAACAAGCAGCTGAAGTTTAAATCATTAAGCACAGAACCAGCACTGAATAACTGATAAACTGATAAACTGATAAATCAATAGACTGATAAACTGAACAATAAACAATAAATCAGCAATAAACAATAAATTAGCAATAAACAATAAATCAATAAACTGATAAGTTATAACCCTAGGCCTAAACTGAACAACAAATCAGCAAAGTTTACCTGAATAGATGGCTCGGCCTCCATATGCACTTGAATCGGACAATCGGTGGCTGGGTGGGTGGGCTCCAGAAACGCTGCTGGGTGGACTGGAGGCGGCGAGGTCGGACGTGGCGAGGTCGTGGGTGGGCTCCAGAAACGCTGCTGGGTGGACTGGAGGCGGCACCGGCGATGGGGTTCTCCTCCGTTCGACGGTGGGATTTGGAGGAACTAAGGAAGGCTTTGATCTGGGATTTGGAGAGGGAAGCTGTCACGCATGGGTTTGGCCGTCTGGGGAAAGAGAAGGATCAAGGACGCATTTGGGGGACAGGGGGAGTGGGGGTGTGGCCGTCTCACACTCTCACGTCTGGGTCTGGGTCTGGGTCTGGGGGGTGGGGTAGGTTTAAATTTTTAGGGTTTTGAGAAGAACCGGTTCGGTTCGATTCGGTTCGGTTAGGATTTTGGTGGTGAGAATCGAAAACCGAACCAAACCAAAAAAATAGCAACACATCATTTTTCGATTTTTTCAATTTTCGATTAATTCGATTTTTAGTTTTTTTTGGTTCGATTCTTCGGTTTAATTTGGTCCGGATCGATTTTGAACGCCCCTAAACTCTAGTAATGATTTTTATTTTTCTTCATTTCATTATTTATTTGTCTTTTCCTTATATTTATTAGTTAACCAAAACATGACAAAAGAATGATGGTGCTTAACAAATCTATTACACCCTAACACGGTCATAATGCTGGTCAACACGCCTTCTACCTTCCACGTGTCACTCTCTGATTCATCAATCACAAAGTAATTACTTGATTCATCCTTTTCTTTCATACAACATTGCCCAAAAATATTACAATGGCAACAAAAATCACACTTACGGAAGCAAAATAGACAAAACTGAAGAACAAAAAATTACAAAATATAGAGCTCGCTTAAGCTCTGCTATTTCCAATGCTAAAAGAACTTCCCTTTTGTTTTGTTGTAGCTGAAGGCGCTCAATTAAGCTGCAGAGGGTGCAGCTATACAGTGAAGTTGATGAGCAGCCTCCGATAAAGCCCCAACAAAGGGGTCCACATCTGGCTTCTTGTAGTCAAGCGAAGAGTCATTATATATATCCCACCACTTCTGTACCAGCTTCTTTATGTCCTCTCTCTGCATATTCTCTTCCTTTCCTGTGTACCTCCATGGCTTTGATCCCTGAAACAAACATAAACTAATCATGAGTTCACACAATTCTACCAAATTAATTATAACCAAAAAATTAACCGAGATAAAAGAAAAGAGTTTTGTCTATGCCATTGTCTTCAATGTCCTAAATGTGAAGAAAAAAAAGGGTAAATTAATATTTATTTAGTTCATGTTCAATATCTATTTTTTTTCTATTTTTATTCTAAAATAATTAAAATATATAAAACTAAAAATCTGATACCTTCCCTAATTTTTCATAACATTATTTGATGTATTATTTAAAATTTTATTTCGTAATTTAATGTAATTGTATAACAAAATGTAATTTAAAAAAATTGCTAAGAACCAACATTTTTAATAAAAAGAATTAATTAGTATTAGTAATGTAACGCAAAAATAAACAAATAAAACTCAAACCTGAATTAAACATGTCGACAGAAAAATAAAATGAATTGTATACAATAACAATCAACGACAAGTCCAAAAAGCGAGCGATCAGAATGACAGAATCTTATGCACATACCGCAGCACAATAGTGGACAACCTTAACTTTTTGAAGGTCCACATTCTGAGGGTGACGCCAGAGCATAGCAAGGACAAGGTTGTAGTCCAAAGGAATTGGCTTATAAATGTTCCTGAAATACATATTAAGAAAATCCTGCTCCGCAAACGGGGTAGGCGTGGTGACTTGAAGTGTTGCGAGCAAGTCATGGTAGGTTTGAATGCTAGGTTCAAACACAAACATGCCAGCGTTGAAGTAAAGGGAAGGTGGTTGGCCCAAATCCTCAATTGGCCACTTCACTTTCTCAGGGCACTGTTGACAGTAACCGATCTTGTATTGCGGTGTGTGGCTCCATGTCTTCTCACAGAAGCAGTCCATCACAGCGTACAAGTTTCCATCAGGAACATCAAACAGCTCGTCAATGTTTACGTAAACTTGAATGTCTCCGTCCAAGTAAATCATCTTCTTGTATTCCATAAACTGTAACATCATTGTCAACAAACCCTCAAAACTTAGGAAAATGCTAAATTCACTTCAAATGAACATTTTCTTAGGATTTTTTTTTCACAGCTCTTTTTGGATATCAAATTATCAGGTAGTTCTCTATGTATTTTTTAATTAAAACTGTTGACTCTTTTTATTTTAATTTATAGGATCTAGAAAATGAACGTATAAAAATTTACCTCCCAAATACGTAGTTTGGAGTAGTTGATGACGTAGTAGGCCATGGCAAACTGTGTGTGGTTCTCAGGTGGATAAAGAGGTTCGATCTGACGAACAATGCATCCTTGAGACTCCAATATCCTACGGTGCTCTTCTGGTACATCTGGTAGAACAGCGACCACCAATGGGTACGCACTCTTCACCTTCCTCAACCCTTTTGCCAAACCCACCACACCTTTCACGTAATCACCGTTCCCTGCCAGGAACGTCACGTACGCACAACTAGGAACACTCGCCTGTTTCGTGATCCCTGCCGCACCGGATTTCATACTGCCCTGAGCTAGTTCTAGGGGAGCCATGTGTAACTGATTGAAGAGAACAATGAAACAGAAAAAGAGCACTGCACAACTAACAATGTTTTGTTTTCAGGTTGATTGGCAACTCTTTCCGAGCATGTCCGGAAGAGGGAGGGTGTATATATAGAACAACGAAATGGGTTATACGGTTATACCGTTGTTTGTTGTGATGTGAACACGTGTGTTGTTGGATGATCCAACGGGGAGTAGTTATGGCTTTTGAGAACGTTCCGGAGAAGAGTCCCTGTTGAGAAATTGGAATAGTTTCATGGAAGACACTAGAAGGTACTGCATTGTTTATTTATTACCATGGAAGTTGGCAATTCGCCAAAGATTTATTGTAGTAGCTAGGGGAAGAAAACAATACAATAATCCCTTGCTAAATTAATAAGGAAAAGTATAAGGAAAAGTATAGGATATCAATATAGAATTTGNTATTTATAAAAACACTTTTATAAATACAATTATATATACAAATTGACAAAAATTAACAAAAATATTATTAACACGTAGTGGAATTGAATTAACAATTAGCTTTTTTTTTTTCTTTTCACTTGAATCACATGTAGCTGTTTATTACATTTTATTGAATCGAAGTTTATATTCTATTTGTTAAATAATTTTAAAAAATGAAATATTTTAACTACAAGGGTACGGCGTGGTCCCTCAACAAATTGAAGTGGTCGGAGGTATGATCACCATTACCATCGAGTAGGGTCATTGGACTCAAGGTTCAATACTGTAGCTAAAGTTTTATGCTAATGGTCATAGTTTAAAATTGTGACCTAAAGTTTAACGAAATAAATATGATTATAGTTATGGCCATGTTTTTCATCTTGGCAGAAAACAATTATGATTTTCGCTTTGAAAACTGTGACCATTATACTATGACTATACTCGTATTGTTTATAGTTAAAAACGTGATTTATTACAAAATAGTGATTATAGTTCGAATGTCACAGTTCTAAATCGTGACAACATGCTAAAAATATTATACAGAATATTGTGTATTTCAGTGTCAATCATATAAATAAGTAATCAAAGAATTCATAATAAAATACTTAGGCATTATTATAATTCGGTCTCATTATCGACGGCCGTTCTGACGCTCGTCGTAAGGTGGGAGTTTACCAAGCTAATGTGCTAAAACTGGTAGGACTGCACATGGATCGGATAATATCCGCATATCTGCGGTAATTATCCGCATCTGATCCGAATTTTACAGATATTATCCGATCTGCAGAACCATCGGATCGGATCGGATCCGATTCGCACTGTGATAGGATCGGATTGCGGATTCGACAGTAATATCCGCGGATCTGATCCGCAAATCCACATATCCACACATCACATATAAATAGCATAGTTTAAGGAAGTAAACCTTAATGTGATATGAATTTTAGTGTGTTATTTTATGAATTTTATGAATTTTTTGTTTTTAATTTTTTATGTTGTACTTCAAGTTAGAATAATTAAACTTAAATATTGTGTTATTATTTTGTTTTTGTTATTCAATAGAACTATTATTGATAATATTTTAGAAGTAAATAGTTTTTTTGAATTATGCGGATATACCCGATATTCGATCCGATCCGATCCGCAAGTATGCGGATCGGATCGGATCGGATCCGGCCTAAAAAAATGCGCATATCGTATTCGATCCGATCCGTGTACAGCCCTACTTAAACGCTCTTTTATCATCTTCAGCGTGTTTGCCAAACACACTCTTAAACTCACATTATGGAACAAATGTGCCGCAATACCGATTAAGGTTCTCTTCCACGTTAATCCCACCCCACGAGGTGGCCAATTCGCAGAAGCTGCCAGCGAGATGGGCCAATTCGTTGCTGCTGCCCCTGAGTTGGACCAACTCGTGTGCGATTAGTGCTGTGCGGATCGGATAGGATAGAATTTTAGGCTATATCCAATCCGATCCGATCCGTGTCCAGCCCTAAAAACTGGTTAATTTTTTTGAGGTATATACCGTTACCGTCAATAAACTTTGGCTCAAGATCTCTATATTTTTTTATTATTACTGACAACTCCAAGTGTTGATAATTTAGTCTAAAATTTTCAATACCCATTTTACTTATGCACTTTTATCGACAGTAAATCCGTTAGTAAAATTAATTAACTACGATTTGATTATCGGTAGAATTAGTCTCCTTTGCAGCAAGAACAGAGGATTGAATCTAGGTTTCATTTTCTCCATTTGAAGAAATTATATACTTTGCAGTTGAACCCCAAAAAATAAAATTTACACTGTTTGATAAACGTGAGAAGGAATGAATATGCGTGTGATTATTCTATGATTTTGATAAATAAAAAGTCGCAACATTTTTGCCCTCCAAATATATTTTCCACACCAAAGCATTCTCCTCGAAACAAATCATGGGACAAGATGAGCAATAATAGTTTGGGTCCCAAAAATTACTTCCAAATAGCAAAAATTATACACCTACTATTGTCAAATTGGACTCTATCATAAAATTTCAATTCCCTCAAGTCTTTGTTGGTTTTTTTCTCTCCTTTGTGAGGTCCAAATCCAACATTTTGGGGTGTATTCTTATGCCCTGATGTCACAACCCTAATTCAAATTTTGGGAGTCAATTTGAGAGAAAGAGAGTAGCCACCAAAGAGAAAGAGAAGGGGGAAAACAAAATTTTTGTATTTGCCCAAAGCAGTAAATTTCAAATAGCAATATCTCAGTTGTTCACCGTTGGATCGGCTTGAAATTTAAACTGCCTGTTTCTATCATTTTTTTTCTTCATTCTGGTTGGTGGAGATGTTGATTGGAGATTCGCAGTGAGAGAAATTGGCTTCGCAAGAGAGAAATTAGGTTTTTCATTTTTACACAGAGCAGCAATCTTGAAATGATAATTTCTCATTCATTCACCATTGGATTGACATGAAATTTGGATTGTAAATTTTCACATCTTGTTCTTCATTCTGAACGGTGGATATTTTTATTGGAGGTCTGCAGAAGAAGAAATTGGCTTCGATAGCAGCTCTATTTTTTGGGTATATTTCCTCTTCTTGCTTCTTACTTGTGAGCTTTGGTGCTTTGATGTTTTGGTTGGTTATATGCACGTTTTTTTTGCTTTGTTTGAGACTCTCTTATACCTCATTTGATTATAGTGGAGCTATTTTATTGGTCTGGACGATCGTGGTTTTTACCTCTCACATTGAGGGGGTTTTCCACGTTAAAATCTCGGTGTGTTCTTGTTATTGCTTTACTTGCTATATTTGTTTGTTATAGTTGCTGCCATATTGTGTTGTGAGTGCTTCCATATTATTCTTGTGTTGGATATTTGTGTTGTTTCCGCTACTAGGCTCTTTCATACTAGTATCAGAGCTTGTTGGTATTTTTTCTGGGCTTGTGATTCTCTGAACAATGGAAGCTAATACTAATACTAGTAGGATGATCACTCTTAATGGTCCTAATTATGATTTGTGGAAGTCAAAGATGGAAGATTTGCTTTATGTCAAAAATTTTCATCAACCAGTTTTTGGTACAGAGAAGTCTAATGATAAATCTGATGATGATTAGACTTTGTTGCATAGACAAGTTTGTGGATATATTAGGTAGTGGGTTGACGATAATGTGTTGAACCATATTATTGGAGAGACACATGCTCGGACCCTTTGGATTAAACTTGAATAGTTGTATGCTTGGAAAACTAGGGATAACAAGATATTTTTGATCAAGCAGTTGTTGGCTTTGAAATATACAGATGGGACATCAATGACATATCACTTGAATAATTTCCAAGGAATTATGAATCAGTTATCTTCCATGGGTATCAAGTTTGATGAAGAGGTTCAAGGATTGTTACTTCTTGACTTCTTACCAGACCGTGGGAAATTCTCAAAATGTCATTGTCTAATTCTGCTTCTGATGGTGTAATCTCTATGGATCTTGCCAAGAGCAGTGTTTTGAATGAAGAGATGAGAAGAAAGTCACAAGGTACATCGACTACACATTTAGATGTTCTTATTTCTGAGTCTAGGGGGAGAAACAAAAGTCGAGGTCCTAAAAGTAGAGATCAAAGCAGAAGCAAGTCTCGAGGAAAGTATAAGAATATTGAGTATCATCATTATGGTCAAAAGGGACACATGAAGAAATTTTGTTGGCAGCTAAAGAAGGAGAAAGCCAAGGCAAGTAAAGACAAGAGCACAAATAAAGATGATGGCAGCAAGGAAGACAAGGTTAATGTAACTTGTGATAATTTTCTTATTGTTGAGGAGTTTGAATCTGTTAACCTTGTTGATAGTAGAACTAGTTGGGTGATTGATAGTGGTGCTTCTATTCATGTTACATCTAGGAGGAATTTGTTTACATCTTATACTCCTGGTGATTTTGGTGATGTGAAAATGGCTCATCAAGGTGTTGCAAAATGTGCTGGTGTTGGACAAGTTTGCTTAGAAACCTCCAACGGTACCAAGTTGATTTTGAAGCGTGTGAAGCATGTTCCAGATATCCGGTTGAACTTACTTTTTGTTAGTAAGTTGTGTGATGAAGACTTGGATAGCTCATTCTCTCGTGATAGTTGGAAGCTCACCAATGGTTCCATGGTTGTTGCTAGAGGTATTCGACACTCTACTCTTTATTTAACTCAAGCAAAGATTGTGAAAGATGTTGTTAATGCTGCTGAGTTTGTTGATGAAACTGATTTATGGCATAAGAGATTATGTCATATGAGTGAGAAGGGCATGAATATGTTATCCAAGAGAAATCTTTTATCTGGTTGTAAGGTTGCTTTACAAAAGTGCAACCATTGCTTTGCTGGGAAAACAGGGTTTCTTTCAAGAGTCATCCACCTTCAAGGAAGCCAGAGATACTTGACTTGGTGCATTCTGATGTATGTGGGCCGATGAAGACAAGAACACTTGGGGGATCTATCTATTTTGTAACCTTTATTGATGATCATTCTAGGGAATTATGGGTTTACACTTTGAAGACCAAAGATCAAGTTTTGAACGTGTTCAAGCAATTTCAAGTTTCTGTTGAAAGAGAAACTAGAAAGAAGTTGAAATGTATTCGTACTGACAATGGTGGTGAGTACTCAGATCCATTTGATGCTTATTGTAAAGAGCATGGTATAAGACATTAGAAGACTCCTCCGAAGACTCCTCAGTTGAATGGCTTGGCTGAAAGGATGAGCAGAACATTGGTTGAAAGAGTTAAGTACTTATTGTCACAGTCTGGATTGGCAAAACCCTTTTGGGGTGAAGCTTTGAGCACTGTTGTTCATGTCTTGAACCGGACACCATGTGTTCCCTTGCAATTTGAAGTTCCAGGGAAGGTATGGTCAGGTAAAGATGTTTCTTATGACCATTTAAGAGTCTTTGAATGTAAAGCTTTTGTTCATATTCCCAAAGATAAGAGATCTAAGCTTGATGTAAAGACTAGGCAGTGTATTTTTATTGGCTATAGTATAGATGAGTTTGGTTACAGATTTTATGATCCTGTTAGCAAGAACGTAATTCGGAGTAGAGATGTTGTCTTTGTTGAAGACCAAACATTGAAGGATGTTAATAATGCGGAGAAGCCAATGGTTCAGCCTAGTAATGATTTTTCTGACTTGGATATTACTTCCTCTATGTCTATGGTAGAAGATGGTAGAGTTGAAGCTCAAAATAATGAGCATGATACAAGTGTAGGTGAAGATGGAACAGTTGATCCGATACTTGATGAAGTTGGTAATGATGATCAAGATGAAGAACCAGTTTTGGAAATTCCTGCAAATGCACTCAGAAGGTCTACAAGAGAGAGGAAGCCTTCGTCAAGGTATTTTCGACATGAGTTTGTTTTGTTGATTGACGGGGGAGAACCTAAATGCTTTGGAGAGGCTGTTGAAGATGAAATCAAAGTTCAATGGCTTGAAGCTATGCAAGAAGAAATGAAGTCCTTGCTTGAGAATGATACCTATGAGTTAGTGAAGCTACTGAAGGGCGTTGATTATGAGGAGCTCTTTTCTCCTGTTGTGAGGATGTCATCCATTCATGCTGTGCTTGGATTAGCAGTGTCTCTTGATTTGGAGATTGAGCAAATGAATGTGAAGACAGTTTTTCTTCATGGTGATTTAGATAAGGAGATCTACATGGAGCAATCGGAGGGCTTTGTTGTTAAAGGAAAGGAAAATTTTGTGTGCAAAATTAAGAAGAGTCTTTATGGGTTGAAGCAAGCTCCAAGACAGTAGTACAAGAAGTTTAAATCTGTTATGGGGAAGCATGGTTACCATAAGACAACTTCAAATCATTGTGTATTTGTGCCAAAATTTTCTGATGATGATTTTATCATTCTTTTGCTTTATGTGGATGATATTTTGATTGTGGGCAAGAATGCTTTGAGGATTAATGAGTTGAAGAAACAGTTGAGCAAGTTCTTTGCTATGAAGGACTTGGGTCCTGCCAAACAAATTTTGGGCATGACTATTACTCATTATAGAGATTCCAAGAAGCTTTATTTGTCATAGGAGAAGTACATAAAGAAGGTGTTTCAAAGGTTTGGCATGAATGATGCCAAATGTGTTGCTAGTTCTTTTGCTCCTCATTTTAAGTTGAGCACTAAGCAGTGTCCAATCACTGATGAAGAAAAACAAGCAATGGGTGAAATTCCTTATGCCTCAGCTTTTGGAAGCTTGATGTATGCTATGGTGTGTACTAGACCAGATATTGCTCATGCGGTTGGTACTGTGAGTCGTTTTCTCTCTAATCCATGTAAAGAACATTGGAATGTTGTTAAATGGATTATGAGATATCTCAAAGGTACAACTAACTTGAGTTTGAGTTTTGGTGGTGAGAAACCTTTGCTAGTTGGCTTTATTGATGCAGACATGGTAGGAGATATTGATTCTCGAAAGTCTACTTCAGGTTATTTGGTCAAGTTTGTAGGGGGAGCTATTTCATGGCAGTCAAAGCTACAAAAGTGCGTTGCACTTTCTACCACAGAGGCAGAGTTTATTACAGCAACTGAAGCATGTAAAGAGTTGTTGTGGATGAAGAAGTTTCTTGCAGCACTTGGTTTCAAGCAAGACCGTTATGTGTTATTGTGTGATAGCCAACGTGCTATTCATCTTGCCAAGAATTCTACTTTTTATCCAAGATCTAAACATATTGATGTTTGGTATCACTGGATACGGGATGTGTTAGATTCCAAGTTGTTGGAACTTGAGAAAGTTCACACTGATGACAATGGTGCTGATATGATGACAAAAGCATTGTCAAGAGAAAAGTTTGAAACATGTTGTTTGATCGCCAGAATGGCAATGGCCTCTACCTAGTCTAGAAGGGGGAGATTTGTTGGCTTTTTTCTCCTTTGTGAAGCCCAAGCCCAACATTTTGGGGGTGTATTCTTGCGCTCTAGTGTCACAACCCTAATTCAGATTTTGGGAGTCAATTTGAGAGAAAGAGAGTAGCCACAAAAGAGAAAGAGAAGGGGGAAAACAGAATTTCTGTTTTTGCCCAAAGCAGTAAATTTCAAATGGCAGTTTCTGAGTTGTTCACCGTTGGATCGACCTGAAATTTAAACTGCCTGTTCCTATCATTTTGGTCTTCATTCTGGTCGGTGGAGATGTTGATTGGAGATTTGCAGTGAGAGAAATTGGCTTCGCAAGAGAGAAATTAGGTTTTTCATTTTTACACAGAGCAGCAATCTTGAAACGGCAGTTTCTCATTCTTTCATCGTTGGATTGATGTGAAATTTGAATTGTAGATTTTTCACATCGTGTTCTTCATTCTGAACGGTGGAGAGTTTTATTGGAGGTCTGCAGAAGGAGAAATTGGCTTCGATAGCAGCTCTATTTTTTGGGTATATTTTATCTTCTTGCTTCTTATTTGTGAGCTTTGGTGCTTTGATGTTTTGGCTGGTTATATGCACATTTTTGTGCTTTGTTTGAGACTCTCTTGTACCTTATTTGATTATAGTGGAGCTATTTCATTGGTCTGGACGACCCGTGATTTTTACCTCTCACATTGAAGGGGTTTTCCACGTTAAAATCTCGATGTGTTCTTCTTATTGCTTTACTTGCTATATTTGCTTGTTATAATTGCTGCCATATTGTGTTGTGAGCGCTTTCATATTGTTCTTGTGTTGGATATTTGTGTCGTTTCCACTGTTAGGCTCTTTTAATCTTCTGTTGGAGCTTTTGCGTTTTTCTTGAATCACAAAAAGAGAGAATTTCTTTTTTAATTTTAAAATTGGAGATTTTTTTGTGTGCGTTACATTTGTCCTCGAATCACAGTCAAATTATTTGATTCCATTTAAAACTGCCACCAAAACTATCGCAATCTAGCATTTTAGCAGTATTTCTGAAAACCGCTGGTATATGAAATTGAAGGCCGCCATATGCTGCTTCTGGCGTAGTGAGTAGCATCTGTCTATTATTCTCTATCTTTGATATTGCAGATTGCATAATCAACTTATAAGGTCATATATATTTCGTCTTTAAGAAATGTGTCAGTGTAACGATGGTCGTATATATTAAAACATCTATTAGACAAGATAAAAAATAAATAAATAAAATGTGCAAACAAATTTTTTGTATAATATTTCTCTTTCTTCCTTTTAAATGTAACTGTTGATATAATAATTATGTATTCTGTTAGGATGAACATCACCCATACTATTCATAATAATAAGTACTATAAATAATAAACATCTCATGTCATAAAATTACTTAATCTAAAAGTTTAAATTAATTTTGGGGTTCACCAAGGATCAAATTCTTGACCTTTCAGATTTAGAACGTCATGATACCACTTATCCTAAAAACTTACGCTAATGAAAAAAGATAATACTAATGGTTATATCTTTAATACTGAATCGGATATCCCTAAACCTCTATTGTACACATTGTACAAATATTTCATTGGCTTTTTATATTTCTTCAATAATTATTTATAAAAAAAATTTAACGTAAGATTTCTTTAAATTAAAAGCTAAACTATATAGTTGTTCATAGAAAGTATAGAAAACAAACATATATAGTTGTTCTTAAAATTTCATTATTGTTGGACAATCTTGAAGTTGTATGAATAAGACTGCTGAACAAGTTTTTGTCACGTGTTTTTAAAGTATGTGTAACCAGCAGGCGAGAGGTACATCTATTTTGTGGTTCACACCTCTGCCAATGGGATCCCTTCTTATTTAGATGTGACACTGACGAAATATCTTTCAATGGTTGTGTGGTCAGAACTTTTGCTTTTCATATTAGAGTTACAATGGTATTTTTTATAAATATAGATTGATAAGTTAATATTCTCAAACGTAGAATCGTTTAATTAGAAAAATAAAAATAGAATAGTCTAATTTGTTAGAGATACAGAAATCAGATTATTCGATTTGTAGAGATAAAAAAATTGGACCATTTAATTTGTGAGGGGTGCAAAAATCAATCTGTCTGATTTGTGTTAAAAAAATAAAAATTTAAAATATAAAAATTAGACCATTTAATTCGTGTACTTCGAATCATCCGATTTATGTATCTTCTACAATTTTATAAAACACAAAAAATTACTATATTTAAATATATCACTACTTTTATTTCTATATAAAAAAAAAGCCCGTGTGGTCGCTCCACATGGTGGTTACCTTATGTCAAGCTCCATAATTTTAATTTCTCTTCTATATATTCCTCTTGAGATTGTTGTTGTGTTGTTTTTTCTTGTAGCTTTGAATGTACTACATACTACGTTTATGTAAAAATTTCATTATTTCAATGCAATGGCGATGCCACTTTTATATGTTCAACAAGTGTAATAATCCGTGTCATACACGTAATAAGATTAAAATTATAATTTTAAATTTTTTTGTTAAGATTAATTTGAATTATAATAATTTGATTAATAAAAATATAACATATTATGTATTATTTGTTTTTTTTAATCTAGTATTAAATATATTAACTCTAAAATAGTTATTAATTAGTTTTAGTAATTTACTTTTTTCAATAAATCAAACATACATACTCAATGTGACCATAAATAACCTAATAATACTTAGACCCACCAACAAATTTTTATATGTTGTTTTACTGTCAAGTAAGAACATATCAAAATCAGCTCAAAATAAATAATAAATTATTAGAGAATTCTAATGTACAAAATTCTCTAATAAACAATAAATAATTTAAACCCACTAAAAAATAACTCAACATTTTTTTTTGATACCTGCAAAACATATACCTGAAATAATATTATATCAATGTTAGTATACAGTTTTACAATCATCGACCGTATTTACTATACATGACTCATTCTTGAAAGTTATTCTACATACGTGTGCAGTTGAAAAATAAATTACTGGACTTTATTTTATTTTTCTAAATTACTATATTATTCATTAAATTCTACTTGTAATATAATTGTATTATTGTAATATAATTATAATAAAGATATTTTTCTAAAATAAATTTAGATGAGAGAATACTGCTTTTATTTTGGAGAAAAAATGAATTCATGAGAAATTGACACTTCACTTTAATTGGTTGATAATAAATCCAGTTTTAGTATATTTCTCATTATTATATATTTTTCTCTAATCATATATCCACTGTTTTCTTTCTTTCATTTAGACATTTTGAACCTGGGTTTAACTTATCGTAGTTCTCACTTCTCAGTCATTCTATTAGATGTAGTTGATAACTATTGAAATTTTTTGATTAACATATGAGAAAAATATATTATTATATGATAGAATTAATATGAATATATTTTGTTATTAAATATACAAAGTTAATGTAAAATAAAATTACACATAAAAAAGCAAAGAAAATAAAATTAAAATAGCAAAAACGATAAAAAGATTATTTTTATAATTTTTTGGTCATTTTTATGTATAAAAGATTAGAAAATAACAAAAATTTGTCATTTTTATGTATAGAAGATTAGAAAATAATAAACTTTTGACTAAATTAATTTTGTATTTGTTGTATTCAATTTAAATAAGTAATAAATTATATTATTTTAATTTATTCCTTAAATTTATATATTATAAAAATCAAATCAATATACATAATTTTAAATTGTGTGATACTTAAATATCTAATCAAATCAATTAGTTGATATAATTAATGCATCATAATGAATTGTATTTAATGAGTTAAACAAAATAAATTAAGAAACACTCTCATAAACATGCTAGTTGACTCTATCATTAAATGTAAAAAATCAATTTTCATATAATAGAATCAATAATATAATAGACGGCGAGAAAGAGAAAGATAAACATTTTAGATCCTTGATTGTTTCATTTGGATGTTGTAATGTGGGTATCACATTATTTTACTAATTCTACCCTATAGACCTTTTTGCAACTTTATTTCAGTATCAATAGAATTTCACTACCTTTTAATAATAAATTAAAATCTAAAATAAAATTGAAAAAAGGTAAAGAATATAAAATTATTTATTGAAATTTTATTTTATTTTTTGTTATTATAACAGGTATTTTTATTTAATATACCAACACCATACAAAATTAATTGTAAAAAAAGTATAAAATATAAATAATATACTGAATTAAGAGATAAAATTATATTTATTATCTCATTTTTACTTTTACTAGCACAATAGAATTGCTTTTGATTTTTTATATGGAGAAGAAAATGTAACAATACAATAATGTGGAGAAGAGAGATGTTTTACATATACATGGTGTTAGCAGAAAACGGACCCTCCATTTTGAGTTTGAAAAAAATAAAAAAAAGTAAAAAATTCTAATCGGAGGGTCCGTTTTGATTTAAAAAGAAAATAAAAAAGAAAACAAAACTAATCGGACGGTCCGATTTGTAATTTCGAAAATAAAAAAATTTTAATGTTGAAATCGGACCGTCTGATTTTCATTTTAACAAATTAAAAAAAATAAAAAATACAAATCGGACCCTACGATTTGGTGTTTATTTTCTCTTCAAGCAAGTCAAACCCTCCGATTTGTAGTTTATTTTTTTTATCAAACAAATCGGACCGTCTGATTTGAATAAAACACCATATAAAAAAAACACCTAATTTTCCAGTAACAATGTATTACACATATATTTAACCAATATAAAAAAAAATTAGCCCAATAGAATATCATATACTCAACATAATTTAAGATGCAAATTATAATTAATTATACTTTTTATTTTAAAATTAATCTTAATATAAATAAAAAAATTTAATATATTAAATAAATTAATAGAATAATATAAGTTAACTATTTTTTTGATTATTTTTGTTGTTTTTTCTGATTACCTTTAAAATTATAATTTTTTTAATTTGACCGTGAAATAAAATTAGAATTGTTGGTCTACACAATAAAAAAATAATACTATGTAATTACATTTCATATCCTCATTATATATTTTATAGGTTATTTGATTATTATTTAATTATTTAATAAAAGAAAGACGAAAAATTAATTTCAAACAACAACAACAACAATAATAATAATAATAATAGAATTAGTTACTTAGATAAATAAAAGTATAAAATGTGTTAATATTTTAATTGATTTTTATTTTAATTTATGTTTAAGAACTAATTATCAAAATAGATATTCAGTACAAAATTTTTCAATTTACTGATAAATATTAAAGTGGAATTGAAAAAAATAGAGATATAACCTAATGTATTGAATATTAATTTGATATAATTATAGTGAAGATATTTTTTAAATTAGTATAATTATGTATTATTTATTAAATATTAATTATAATATAATTATAATAAATATATTTTTATAAAATAATTTAGAATTTAGAATAAGAAAGTTCATTTTAAAGGGAAAACGGAGTCACGAGAGATTGCCAACTCACCTTCATTAATTAAAAAAAACCCAATTTTAGTATATTAAGTAAATTCTATATGTGCCCATAATGTGTGAACCATCACCATCCTATGTAGTGGCCCTACTAACTGTGATTGAACAAATTAAATGTACGGAAATTAAAGCAATAAGGTTCGTATTTGTGGCCATGATGATCTTTATAAGTACTCCACAGTGTGTGCGTGGTACCACACACACACACACACATATATATATATATATATATTAAAATTAGTAGTTGAAATAAATGCAAATGGGGTTCGATCATTTTGCCAATGGTAGTGTGGTATGGAAAGAGAATCACCATGATGGAGAGACATCAATGTACAAATAGAGAGGATAAAGTTAATTATGTATGGTTCTTTATTGTAAAATGAGAGGAACAAATTTGGAGTTTTAAATCCTCACGTTATCACTTAAAAACGTATCACTCCTCTAAAAGCAGAAAAATCTAGGACCACAAGACTTGAAGTAATAAGACAGTACACAATTCTAATTATTTATTTTTTAATAATTTTTTTTTGAACAAGTAAGTTCAACAAAATAAAGTGTAGCGATAAAATCTTAAATAAAGTCTCAAACACCAATAACCAGCAACATATAATCTGAAGAGTATTTCTAGTATTATTTTCGACATTATTATCAACAACTAAAGGGATCTATATTACTCTATTTTCTATAACTGATCATAGATTTGTAAAATACCTCTTTTACTCCAGTTTTTTTGTTATTAAAGATCCCTCGTTTCTCTCTAGCCAGACATTTTAAATAAATGCAAAAAAGTATATGAGCCACTTATTACGCTCCTCTTTCTTGTTAACGACACTTGTCCAACTTTTAAAATGTTCTTTCAATGAATCCAAAATAGACGACATCCTCCCAAGCTTAAATAGTCATTCACATCACACCTGTCAGGTAAACTCACAATTAAAAAACAAGTGATAGATATGTTCAACATCTTTTTTACACAATACATGTTATCATCGTGGCTAATAATTCCTAGTCTATGCAATCTTTCTTTGATATTTACTCCTCTTATCAAAACAAATTAGATAAATAGCTCCACATGCGGCGAAACCAAATCTTTTCATAATGGTCTAGTAAAATTATAGCTGGTGATATCATTCGAGAGTGTTTCAAAGTGCAACACCTGCACAAAAGAGTTAGTTAAAAAAATGCCCTCTTGTCAAACTTTCATACAACTCTATCTTGCATATCACATGCTATCTTTACAGACCATAAAATCTCATGCAACTGGTCCACTAATTCCAACTTCCATTGGAATAATTCTCGCCTCCACTAAGAATTCCAAATCCACTCTAACCCATCCCAAAACCCACAATCCCCTATAACAGATTCTCTTTGATTTGAAACAGAAAAGAGTCTCGAAAAAATCATCTTTAGCGAACTATTTTATAACCAAACATCTTTTCAAAATCGAGTCTTCCTTCTATCGATTAGTGTTTTAATTTGGATAATTTGTAATTGTATAAACCAAATATATATATATTATTTTGTAAGGTCCCACATCGGTTGAGGAGAGGAACGAAGCATGTTTTATAAGGGTGCGGATACCTCTCCCTAGTATGACGTGTTTTGACGAGTGAGTGTAGAGGGTTTCGACTATTATCCCTATCGTCAAAGGCAAAATCATGAAGTCTTGTGTGCCAAAACGGACAATATCGCATTAGCAAATGGTCTGGGCTATTACATATAAGAGTATACCAAGATTTATAAAACTAAGGTACTTTTAGAAAAGGATTTATGTTATACTTAATTAATTAAATCAGTTAATTTAGCATATGATGACAATTCAAGAAGCCGGCGGAGGAAAAATTGGCGTCTAATTAAATCAAAGAAAATGTTTCAGATCAGATACAAAGTGATTTTTCTTTCAAGATAAAGTATTCATCACTAATTGTTTTCATTTCATAATTAATCCAATGTATAAATTAAATTTACATATTTAATAAGCACAAACTCTTAAGTTGCAGATACATGTGAATTTTTATACACATACAAAATTGAGGATACAAATTACATAAAGCGCTTTTAATAATCATCATAAAATTAAATAGTTCTTAATTGTTAATAGGTTATACTTATATATGTTTCTCTTCTTAACCTCCACATTTTATTATATATAAAAAGGTAAACCTCAAAATAACTTCTAAATTTTCAATGAAGTTTTAAATTAGTTCTTGAATTTTTAAACATCTCGATTCGTGTTTTGAATTTTCACTTTATAATTTATATTAGTCTCTCAAATATTTTGTATTAACAGTATGTTAACATAAATATTAAATGAATAATTAATACTACGTATTAGAATATAATTCGACCATAAATAAGAAGATGATTGATAATTATTAATGATTAAAAGAAGGGAGGTTGAATCTTAGGTTAGTTTTAATTTTGCTTTTAAACCTTAAATTCTATTGAAAAATTTTGAGTAAAAAACAAAAAAAAAATTAGTTTTATCTTTTAATGCGGTAGGAGCCAAAATAGAATTACATGTAAGGTGTGTTATAGTGAAGTGTTTTTGAATAGTAGAACCAAAAATAGAGATGAAAAAGAGAAATAACACACAGATGTATCTTAGTTCACCTACTCAATACAATATAGCCTACATACAGTCTCCATCACAACAATGACGGAATTTTACTATCTTTCAATAGAATTATATTCACCAATTCTCCATAGGATTCTAACTAATCCTATCTGAGACAAATTCAGTTTTTAGCCCAATCAGATTTGACTAGAAACTAACCCTAACTTTCAACAATAACAACTTGTAAGAGAATTCCCTCAAGATCATGACAACAAAACAGAAAAACTAACAAAAAGGATTTGAAATAAACTTTGACTTTTTCTCCAAATCTAACTATCTATCTTTTTGCACTCAATGACTTTTACTTACAAATCTCACCATTTGTCTTTTACCATTGAAACACAGAAAGACTAGATTGAGATAATGAGATACTCAATAAAAATCATGAAGGAGAAGAATAAACAGCTCAGTGAGTTATGGAAACCCAAATGTTGTGCCCTCACTCCTTACTCCAATCCTTGGTCGTTCATCCATTTAATAGAAGAATGAAGCTTCCTAAACTTGAAACCTTTATTCAGCACTTGTTTGACTTCTCTTCTCCAAAAATCAGAAGTAGCAGCGTCGTGACAAAGGAGAGAGAGGGTATAAGTAGTGACCAAATCAAACATGTAACCATACCTTCAATCTTCTCTTCCAACCTTTTTCATCTTGCTTGTTGGCGAATTTGAACCGTGTATTCTTGCTGATGAGTTTGGAAAACTCTTATTTAATTTTGATGATGAATAAACATTATTAAATATTTAATTACAAAATTATTAATTTGATCTTAATTCATATTTGCTTAATTAATAATTTTGTTGTGCAGATTTTGTGTTGGGCCGAAAATAAAATTCTGGTCTAAGCCCAATTATAAGCCCTGCTACATGTTTCTCATGCTATGAAGCTGAATTATTAATTGGGCCAGAATTGATGCAAGCCCAAAATGAATGCTTTCTTATGTGCTCAATGCTTGATCTAAAAATTTACCAGGAAAGCAAATGTTATAAGTGGGCCAAAATTCAATAGCCCAATTTGTTTTATGCATGCCATGATCCAAAAGAAAAATGAAATTGGGGGGCACAATGGTTAAAATAATAAAAACCCAAGACATTGAATCTTGGTTGCATGCTTCCAACGGACTTCACACTTTAACTTGTGAAGGAACTCAAATTTTATCAAGTTAAGTTAATGCAGTCCTTGGAAATATGAGAGAGAAAAGGTTAAAGTGATTTGATGGCAATTAATGGTAGCTTACACGCTACTACACAAAGCATGGAGAAGTGCACCTAATTACTTTATTCATCATAACACTCATAGCTTTGCTTTTATTTTCTCTTTCTTCTCTCTCTCTTTCTCTTCTCTTCGGTCATTAACCAGGAATCCATGGAAGCTACATTAAGCTACTATCACCGAAAAGAAGGAGTTGCATGCATCAAGGCCATCAAGTTAATGATGGCAAGAAAAAGAAAACCAAAAGTATGTTGTGGCTGAGATTATCACCAAAAAGTGGTAAGATTTGGTGAGGTAATCTCGGATCTTTCATACTCAAAAAGAAGGATGAAGATTCAGCCAGTAAGGTGAGATTCTTGAAGCATGACTTGTCTTTGATCTGCTCAACCACCACAGGAAGTAGCTAGAGTGGCAAAGTGATGGTTGAGGCAGAGATTGAAGCAGATGAAGTCATCATCATCATGAAGCATCAAGGGCCAGAAATCCATCTTAGAGAGGAAGCCAAGGATGGAGAGCTCGTTCTTGGAGAGCAAGCCAAGGATGGAGAGCTCGGATTGATGAAGAGTGGTGATTAAGAAAGGACTAGAGGTAATTGCATGTTGGGTTTTGCATGGTTATCTCTTCTCTCTCTATGTGGCCGAACCGGTTCTGTTTCTTGAAGGAGGAAGAAGTTGGGTTAGGTGTTGGCTTCAAGTGTGGAGGCTTCTCTCTTCTTTAAAAAGGGAGAACAACCACTGTTTGGAGCAAGGAGTAAGATTTGAGAGTGCAAGGCACAGAGTTCTCAGAGCTACCTAAGCTAGCAGTTCTTCTTCTCCTTCAATGTTTTCTGTTTAGTATTTTTCTGTTTAATTTTGTCATGTCTTGAGTCTCATGGAAAAAGGCAAACAATGAGGTTTGTAAGAAAAAGCCAGAGTAAAAAAAGGCAGTGAGTGCAAAATTAAAAGAAAAAGACATAGATGTCCTTAGAGGTCCTTTGTACATCTGTGTTGTGTTTCATGATTCTGTGGGAATCCCCTTGCAAGTTGGGTTAGCACTTAGTAGTTGAAAGCATGGCAGTGACCAAGTCAAGTTCAGGATTAGGGAATTAGATTCTGGACTTGTCCCAGATAGGAAGGGTAGTTCCTAGGAAGAGACTGGATGTAGGCTGCACTGCACTTAGCAGCTGAACCAGGATATATCTGGGTGTAATCTTCTATCTCTCTTCCTTCTTCAATTCTGTTGTTACTGTTCAGATGAAATTCAGATGAAAATTCAAAAATGTCTCGTGTCAAGTGACGAGACAAAATGAAAATGTCTCGTGGCTTGGGACGAGCTAAAAACAGAAAAGCTTCCTCTAAGTCCAGCAAGTGTTAACAAGCAAAAAAGGGGGCTAAGATTCAACCCCCCCTTCTCTTAGCCACTGAAACCATCAATTGGTGACAGAGCTTGGTCTCAAAGAGATCAAGCTTTGCAGCTTGGAGTAAAGATCCCCATGGCGGAAAATAGTGGCGCAAATGTGGTGTCTTACAATCTGACTGAAGGTCAATCAAGCAACAGACCTCCCCTTTTCAATGAGAAAAATTATACCTATTGGAAGGAGAGGATGAAGATATTTGTACAGGCAGTAGATTACAGACTTTGGAAGATTATTCTTGAAGGGCCTCAATTTCCAACTACCACAAGTGCTGAAGGGGTAGTCTCTCTCAAACCCGAAGTAAGATGGACCGAGGAAGATAGGAAGAAGGTAGAGTTAAATGCCAAGGCAGTAAACCTGCTCAACTGTGCTATCAGCTTTGAGGAGTACCGACGGGTATCACGATGCACAACGGCAAAGAAAATCTGGGACAAGCTACAAATTACTCATGAAGGAACCACCATTGTAAAGAAGACTCGGACAGACATGTTGAATAGAGAATATGAAATGTTTACAATGAAGGAAGGAGAGTCTATTGATGAACTGTTTGAACGGTTCAACACTATCATTGTTGGCTTAGATGTTCTGGGAATTTCACATTCAGAATCTGTGCTAGTAAGAAGAGTGTTGAGATGTCTTACAAAAGAGTGGGAAACAAAAGCTTTAATTATTTTAGAGAGTAGTAGCTTAGATTCCATGACACTTGATGATTTGAGAGGAAATCTTCTTGCTTTTGAAAACTCCTATTTGAAAAAAGATTCAAAAAAGAAAGGAATTGCCTTTTCTTCTGTGACTAACCCTCTGGATGATGAATCCAGTGATAACTCTTCTGAAAATGAGTTTGTGTTGTTTGCAAAAAAATTCAAGAAAATGATGAAACTCAGAGGCAAAGGCAGCAGCTCAAGGAGGATGAAGAAGGACCTTAGCAAAGTAATCTGTTACAATTGCAAGGAAATGGGGCATTTTAAATCTGATTGTCCCAAGTTAAAAAAGGAGGAAAAGCCAAAAAGGGGAAAGAAAAAGGGACGGATGGCTTCATGGGAAGATTTGAAAAATGACTCAGATGATGATGATGAAGAGTCTGAGACTAAGTCACAGCCTTGTCTCATGGCAAATGAGGTAGAGCAGGTATCCTTTCAAAACCCTAACACTGAAGACCTTCATCTTATGATAGATCACCTTTCTGAGAAAATAAGATGTTTTCTAACTGAGAATCAAGATCTTGAACAACAAAATTTCATTCTTAAAGCTGAAAATGATTTTCTCAAAGAAAAACTAAGAGAGACCGAAACTACTTGTGATCTTGTGGAAGAGAATAAGCAGTTAAAAGCCCAAGTTAGAAGCTGTGAAAGTGACCATTCTGTCCTTGCATATGTGAATTGTTTTAAGCAAAATGAAGAGTTGCTCAAAGAGGTTAAAAGACTTAAGGAAGACTTAGCTAAGTTCACCCAAAGTTCTGAAAATTTGAATCAAATCTTGGCTAGTTAAAAACTTCTTTATGATAAAGCTGGGTTGGGATTTTATAAATCTGAAAAATCACATTTTGAAAACATTGCTTCATCTTCAAATGATGTAAAGTATCAAGACCCAACTTACTTTAACAAAACAGCAACTCCAAGATTTTGTAGACTATGTAACCGAAGTGGTCATTTTCCAGTTCAATGTTTCTTTGGTGAAAGAATGATTGGTAACAAAGTTTACAAAGTTGTTTTTGATTACAATAATTTGGGACATAAGAGATGGTTTAACGTGAAAGGATCCAAGAAAATTTGGATACCTAAGGTCACTTGAGCTTATTTTGTAGGTATGCCTAGCATCCAAGAAAAAGGAAAATATGTGGTACATGGATAGCGGATGCTCTAGGCATATGACCGGAAAGACAACATTCTTCATAAAGCTTGATGAATATGATGGAGGACTTGTCACTTTCGGTGATGATGCAAAATGAAAAATAGTGGCTGTTGGGAAAGTGGGTAAAAA
>NC_029780.3:18199276-18212356 GCF_000817695.3 Arachis duranensis | reverse complement strand
CAACAATGTGTATGGATTAACTCTTGAGGATTTAAAGGAACAAAATGTAACATGCTTTACCTCTCTTGAATCTGAAAAATGACTTTGGCATAGAAAGTTGGGACATGCTGGCATGTACCAAATTTCTAAGCTAGTCAAAAAGAATTTGGTTAGAGGAATTCCAAACATCAAGTTTGATAAGGATCTTACTTGTGATGCTTGCCAATTGGGCAAACAAGTAAAATCCTCTTTTAAATTAAAAGACGGAATCTCAACCAAAAGGCCATTGGAGATGTTACATATTGATCTTTTTGGTCCTACTAGAACTCAAAGTTTAGGAGGTAAACACTATGGTCTTGTGGTGGTTGATGATTACTCTAGATTTGGTTGGGTACTTTTCCTTGCTCATAAGAACGATGCATTTTATGCTTTCTCCACCCTTTGCAAGAAAATTCAAAACGAAAAAGATTTGAAAATTGCCCATTTGAGAAGTGATCATGGAAGAGAATTTGAAAATCAAGACTCTGAAAAATTCTGTGATGACTTAGGGATTTCTCATAATTTTTCATGCCCTAGAACCCCCCCAGCAAAATGGGGTGGTTGAAAGAAGGAATCGAAGCCTTCAAGAAATGACTAGGGCCATGCTATGTGAGAATGGAATTCCTAAATTTTTATGGGCTGAAGCTGTGAACACAGCATGTTATATTTTGAATAGAACAATCATTAGAAAAGGGTTAAAGAAAACTCCTTATGAGCTATGGAAAGGAACCCCTCCAAATCTTAAGTATTTTCATGTTTTTGGATGTAAATGCTTTGTGCTTAATAATAAAGAAAATCTTGGAAAGTTTGATCCAAAATCCTATGAAGGAATGTTTGTTGGATATTCCATCACAAGCAAGGCCTATAGAGTTTATCTCAAAGAGTATAAAACCATAGAGGAATCCATACATGTTACCTTTTGTGATTCTAACTTAATTCCCAGTATTGTAAAGGATAATGATTCAGATTGTGAAGAGGATGGAACAAGTAAAGAAAATCCCAAATCTGTGCAAAATGAAGAATCTGTCAGCTCGGTTTTGTCTCGTCAGATTGGAGGAGATATTTCCATTTTGTCTCCTGAGGAGACACGAGCAACTAAAACAATGAGACCACCAAAAGTTCATCAAAGTTCTACACCTGTCCGAAAGCCTAGAGAATGGAAGTCTATGAGGGGTTATCCTCATGACTTCATCATTGGTGATCCCTCTCAAGGAATAACAACAAGATTCTCCACCAAAAGGCAAACCGAACCTAGCAATTTTTCTCTCTTGTCACAAATGGAGCCAAACAATGTCAAGCAAGCCCTTGAAGATCCATCATGGGTTAAGGCCATGCAAGAGGAGCTTGCTCAATTTGACAAGAATGAGGTTTGGACATTAGTACCTCATCCGGATGGTAAGAAGGTAACGGGTACTAAATGGGTATTTAAAAATAAACTTGGTGAGGATGGACAAGTTGTTCGTAACAAGGCTAGATTAGTGGCCCAAGGTTACGATCAAGAAGAAGGAATAGATTTTGATGAGTCTTTTGCTCCGGTAGCTAGAATGGAAGCAATTAGGTTACTTCTTGCCTATGCTGCCCATAAAGGTTTCAAAATGTTTCAAATGGATGTCAAATGTGCTTTCCTTAATGGCTTTATTGATAGAGAAGTATATGTGGCTCAACTCCCCGATTTTGAACATAAAGATTTTTCAAATCATGTTTTTAAACTCTCAAAGGCCCTTTATGGCCTTAGGCAAGCTCCAAGAGCTTGGTATGAAAGGCTTAGTGCCTTCCTATTAGAAAATCATTTTCAAAGGGGAACCACTGACACTACTTTGTTCATTAAAGCTTCTAATGATGACATCCTTCTTGTTCAAGTTTATGTTGATGATATTGTGTTTGGATCGGCCAATGAGTCCTTGTGTGAAGAATTTGGAAAACTCATGACTAGTGAGTTTGAAATGAGTTTAATGGGAGAGCTAACTTTCTTTCTTGGCCTCCAAATTAAACAAATTCCTAGTGGTACCTTTATTCACCAAGGAAAGTATGCAAAAGAATTGATAAAGAAATTTGGCTTAGAAAATTCCAAACCAATGAAAACACCAATGCATCCTAACACTAAACTTGAAAAGGATGATGATGGCCAAAATGTGGATGAGACACGATATAGGGGAATGATCGGCTCACTAATGTATCTTACTTCCTCTAGACCGGATATTGTTCAAAGTGTGGGTGTATGTTCAAGATTTCAATCTCACCCAAAAGAATCCCATTTATCAGCAGTTAAACGCATCATTAGATATATTAAGGGAACATGTGATTATGGCTTGTGGTATCCAAAATCTGATGATTTTTGTGCAGTAGGGTTTTGTGATGCAGATTATGCGGGAGATATAGTGGATAGAAGGAGCACTTCCGGCATGTGTTGCTTCCTTGGAAGCTCACTCAACATGTGGTCAAGTAAGAAACAAGCCACAGTGGCTCTATCCACAGCTGAAGCTGAATATATATCCGCATCTGCTTGTTGTTCACAATTAATTTGGTTAAAAACTCAATTGGAAGATTACAAATTAAAAATCAATAGCATACCCTTATTTTGTGATAATATGAGTGCTATAAACATTTCAAAAAATCCTGTTCTGCACTCAAGAACCAAGCACATTGAGATAAAATATCATTTCATTAGAGAACATGTGCAAAAGGAAACTATTGATATTCAATTTGTAAAATCTGAAGACCAAATTGCTGATATTTTTACAAAACCCCTCTGAAGATAGATTCTGTACCTTGAGAAAAAGTTTGGGAATGTTTGATTTATGTTTCATTGATAATTTGTGAAATTCTGATTCTGTCCAGTTTTATCTCGTAGGAATAAACGAGACAAAAACAAGGCATATTGAAGGAGCTATGATTAAGGGGGAGGCTGCGCAGACTTTGTTTCTGATGGGCCCCACAAAATCAAGTTTGACCCCTCATTGATTTTTTATTGATCCCACATTTTATGATGATCAAATCTTTTGATTGTCATTTCAAATCTCATTGGAAGTGGTTATTGTCAAATCAAATCCCTCTCTCCATCTAATCCCTTGATTTTAGGAAACCACCTTTTTTCAAAAACCCTTGGTTAATAACCGCACCATTATGGTTATTAACTTCCCCATCATCTCTCTCCACTCCACATTTATTGCACCATTAACCTCCTTCTCTCCTCACTCTCTTTCGGCACTCCCACCCTTTCATATTCAACGTCTCCATTCATCCTACCATGAAAAAGAAAACGGCACAAAAGAGAAGTGGCCGAACCCCCATTCCTAAAATTCCACCTTTTTCATCACCTCAAACTCATACACATATCCATCTTCATTCTACCTCCTCATCTACTCAAACACCTCCTTCCAAAAGAACCGAAACCATGCGCCGCAAGGTTATCGCTCACAAATCTTCAGGAAGAGGAAAGAACAAGGAACCTAGTGTTCAAGAAGAAGAAGAGGAATCACATACATCACCACCATCATCACCACCGAAAAGACATACTCCACACACAAAAAGCTCTCAGAAAAAGTCGAAAAGCTTTGTTCTGCATGATACAAGAGAGCCTGCAAATTTGGAGTTGCTTGATTTCAAGAACAAATTTCACAAAACTCACTCCTATTTTGATCCCTCTCGGTTCTACTCATGTGCTTTCTATGAATTTCATAAAGAGGTTTTGCTGAAACGTCCTCTCTGTCTTTCTTACTTGGTAAATCTTGAGAAACTGGCTACCAAAGGAATCAACTTTTCCCCCATGTTTGATGCTCTGAAGTGGACTCCACTGATTCACATTCAGAAATTTGTATACCTGGGGCTGGTCCGGGAATTCTATACAAACATGCGCTTGATTGATCGCTCAATTCATTCTTACGTGAAGCGTGTTTACATGACCCTTAATCCTCAAACCATAGGCGCTGCCCTTGGGTATGAAGATGAAAGGCCAAAAGTTTACATGGTTGATAAATAGGATGATCAAGTTGGCATTGCACAACAAACAGTCTTGCAACACATCTGTGCAAATCTCTCTGGTTTGGATGGACTAATCCCAACTCATCGAGCACTCGGCCCTGAGAACTCTCTGTTGCACCGTATCATCACTCATATTCTCACTCCTCAAGGCGGTTCTCACCACAGAGTAACAGTTTCTGATTCTATCATTTTATTTGCTCTTCTTACTTCTTCCCAAATTTCATTTGCTTATATTATGATACGTCATATGTTGGAAGCAGTGAAAAGTACCAAAAAGGCTAATCTTCCTTATGGAATGTTTCTCACATGTATATTTGAGTATTTTAAGGTTGATTTGACTAATGAATCTGTTGAGAACAAGGTTTCAATGATTAAAGGAGGGGGAATCTCGGGCAAGAAAAGTAAAAAATCTGTTCCTTCTGAACCATCTCTCAGTGATCCGGAGAGCCATCCTGAAACCTCAACTGTCACTGCATCAATTCGGGAAGTTCTCAATGAGATGCGCAACATGTCGAAGTTGATGTTCAAATCCCACAAGACTGCCAGAAAATTGGAATATGAACAGGAAAGGGCTTGGAAGAAATGTCATGACAGAGTTGGTTTCATGATAAAGAGCTTTGATGATGAAATGGGCACAGGGGATTTTGAAGCTGATTCCGGTTCAGAATTCAATCTTTCTGATGATTGATGACTATTTGTTTACTTTTATTTGATATTGGCTCCATTAGGCTCAATCTATTTTTTGTATGAGCATGACTTGAAACTCCCTGCTCTGTGATACTTTGATACACTCTTGTTACTTTTGTTATGGATATTTTGTTGTGTTCTTCATATTTTGTGCAGGTGCCCCCAATGATGACAAAAGGGGGAGGAAAGTTAGTTTCCAAAATTGAAATTGGAAAACAAAGAAAAACAGGGGCTGGAACAGAGGATGAGAACAGGGGATGAAATTTTCAAATTGAAAATTCATGATCACCTTTGTTCAAAGAATGCATGTTGTTATTGCATTTACTATGGTTGCTGCTGAAACTGCATTTAGTTTATCATGATTAGTTAATTCTCATTTGGCATTTGGTTTATAATAATGATTGATTTATTTTGATGCCTGGCTGTTGATTCATCTTTGATAAACTTGTTGGTTTGAAAATTTGTTTTTGGCAGTTCCTTTAAAATATGATATCTAACAGCTGCCATGTTTTGTTCATGTGTGATTCAAAAATATTTTCTCTACTTGAATGATATGGCTCTGATACTTTGACTGGAAAATTATTGAATTTTTTGAACAACACTGTTTGTGCTTAGTTGATGTGTCTATTAAGCAGAAAATCAAACTTGTGATAGCAAATAAGTTTTGTATATCATTCTAATATTCTCATAAATCAAGCATTCAACATTTCAAAATTAATATGTTGAATAACATTGTTACTTGTAGCTTGATTTAAATATCACTGGATTAGTGCTTCCCATGGTAAAATAGCATACATCAAGGGGGAGCCATGTGACATTTAGAAAGGGGGAGAAATTCAAAATCAAAGGGAGTACTCTTTACTCAATCTTTAAATTTCTTTCCATTTTAATTTTAATAATGTTTGTCATCAAGGGGGAGATTGATGAGTTTGGAAAACTCTTATTTAATTTTGATGATGAACAAAAATTATTAAATATTTAATTACAAAATTATTAATTTGATCTTAATTCATATTTGCTTAATTAATAATTTTGTTGTGCAAATTTTGTGTTGGGCCGAAAATAAAATTCTGGTCTAAGCCCAATTATAAGCCCTGCTACATGTTTCTCATGCTATGAAGCTGAATTATTAATTGGGCCAGAATTGATGCAAGCCCAAAATGAATGCTTTCTTATGTGCTCAATGCTTGATCCAAAAATTTACCAGGAAAGCAAATGTTATAAGTGGGCCAAAATTCAATAGCCCAATTTGTTTTATGCATGCCATGATCCGAAAGAAAAATGAAATTGGGGCACAATGGTTAAAATAATAAAAACCCAAGACATTGAATCTTGGTTGCATGCTTCCAACGGACTTCACACTTTAACTTGTGAAGGAACTCAAATTTTATCAAGTTAAGTTAATGCAGTCCTTGGAAATATGAGAGAGAAAAGGTTAAAGTGATTTGATGGCAATTAATGGTAGCTTACACGCTACTACACAAAGCATGGAGAAGTGCACCTAATTACTTTATTCATCATAACACTCATAGCTTTGCTTTTATTTTCTCTTTCTTCTCTCTCTCTTTCACTTCTCTTCGGTCATTAACCAGGAATTCATGGAAGCTACATTAAGCTACTATCACCGAAAAGAAGGAGTTGCATGCATCAAGGCCATCAAGTTAATGATGGCAAGAAAAAGAAAACCAAAAGTATGTTGTGGCTGAGATTATCACCAAAAAGTGGTAAGATTTGGTGAGGTAATCTCGGATCATTCATATTAAAAAAGAAGGATGAAGATTCGGCCAGCAAGGTGAGATTCTTGAAGCATGGCTTGTCTTTGATTCTGCTCAACCACCACAGGAAGTAGCTAGAGTGGCAAAGTGATGGTTGAGGCAGAAATTGAAGCAGATGAAGTCATCATCATCATGAAGCATCAAGGGCCAGAAATTCATCTTGGAGAGGAAGCCAAGGATGGAGAGCTCGGATTGATGAAGAGTGATGATCAAGAAAGGACTAGAGGTAATTGCATGTTGGGTTTTGCATGGTTATCTCTTCTCTCTCTATGTGGCCGAACCAGTTCTGTTTCTTGAAGGAGAAAGAAGTTGGTTTGGGTGTTGGCTTCAAGTGTAGAGGCTTCTCTCTTCTTTAAAAAGGGAGAACAGCCACTGTTTGGAGCAAGGAGTAAGATTTGAGAGTGCAAGGCACAGAGTTCTCAGAGCTACCTAAGCTAGCAGTTCTTCTTCTCCTTCAATGTTTTCTGTTTAGTATTTTTCTGTTTAATTTTGTCATGTCTTGAGTCTCATAGAAAAAGGCAAACAGTGAGGTTTGTATGAAAAAGCCATAGAGCGGAAAAAGGCAGAGAGTGTAAAATTAAAAGAAAAAGCCATAGATGTCTTAGAGTTCCTTTGACATCTGTGTTGTGTTTCATGATTCTGTGGGAATCCCCTTGTAAGTTGGGTTAGCACTTTACAATTTGTAATCTGGATGATTATAGTGAAATTCCATCATTGTTGTGATGGAGACTGGATGTAGGCTGCACTGCACTTAGCAGCTGAACCAGGATATATCTGGGTGTAATCTTCTATCTCTCTTCCTTCTTCAATTCTGTTGTTACTGTTCAGATGAAAATTCAAAAATGTCTCGTGTCAAGTGACGAGACAAAATGAAAATGTCTCGTGGCTTGGGACGAGCTAAAAACAGAAAAGCTTTCTCTAAGTCCAGCAAGTGTTAACAAGCAAAAAAGGGGGCTAAGATTCAACCCCCCCTTCTCTTAGCCACTGAGACCATCACTTGCTTTGACTCCAAGTCAAATTCTTGAACGCTGATTCACAGCAGAGCACTATTGCTTTATTTTCTTCATTTTCCGGATCAGTGCTTATAACACAGAGGAGTTTATTTTCTTCAACCCACCCTAAATAATTTTTATAAAAATTAAAAATATATGGGAGTTAATTATCATAGAAGGATCACTAATAAGAATAATAATTGTACTTGCACTACAAGAAAAATACCCATTCAGCCACATTTTTAAGCTACATTTAAAAAGCGTAGCCTATTCATAGAATAGGCTACACTTTTCTTCGTGTTGCCTTTTTATATGAGAAAAAGATACACAATTGTGACATGATTTAAAAAGTGTAGCCTTAGGTATTTTAGAAATCACTTATAAAGCGTAGCCGTAGGTTGATATTTATAGGTTCACTTTTTGTATCAAATGAGACACTTTTAGAGAGTAGCCTATTTATTAAGTTTTGGGTGCATTTTAAAAGTGATGCCTAATGTGTCTAGAGCAAAAAATTTGACACTTAGTGAATTTTTTCCTTCTTTTCCCTGAAAGCAAAGTAACACTTAGTAAAATTTTTATCATTTCCCTCCACAAGCAAACTCATACACTAAGTAAAATTTTTATCCATTATTATTCCCTCTAAAGCACCTTCATCGTTGTCTTTCAGAAACCCTCACTGCACCGTCGCAAGGAAGAAACCTTGCCTCACTCCAAAGCTCACCATCGTCGCCCCTCACTCACTCTCTTCACTCTCGCCATTGACTCTCTCACTCTCGCTCTCATCATTGACCCTCTCACTCTCGCCATTGACCGTCGTCGCCCCCACACACCACTCACCCGCACTCAACACTCTCCGCATTGCTGCACTACTGACCGTCGCTGTGCCGCCCTCACCATTGTCGCTGCGCCGCCCTCACCACCGTCATCACCCCCAAATCAGAGAAAAGCGTTTGCCATCACAACTCACCACTCACGGCGTCACCACTCACCACTCCAGGAAGGCTCTACGCTCACTCATCTTTCCCACTCATCTTCATCGTTGCTTCTCTTCGCTGCGCGGTCACATCATGAAGACTCTGCGCTCAACTGAAAGCTTTCTTCATTCGCGAGGTTAGGGTTCTAATTTTAGGTTTCAATTTGGGAGTTTTGGTACAATAATCTGTGACATCATGAATTGATGAACATGCATGCTATTGTTGCAGCGCAGGAGAACTCGTGAATTTAGGGGTTTTATTCTATTAACACAGGTGAGTTTGGCCATGATTAGTTGCTCCGCAGGAATACCAAGATGAGTTGCTTATTATGTTTGTTGCTTATTATTAGTTTTCTTTTTCTTTCAATTGTACTAATTAATAGTTTCAAGTACTGTGTAGTTCCAATTCTTATTATTAGGTCTCAATTGCTATGGTCGTCTTGTAAATCTCAGTCAGGCGGATTCTAATAGTTATAATGGTTTTCGAAAATAATAATAAATAAGCATAAAATAAAGATAGAGATACTTATGTAAATCATTGGTGGGAATTTAAGATAAGTGTATGGAGATGCTTTGTCCCTGTTGAATCTCTGCTTTCCTACTACCTTCCTTCAATCCTTCATACTCCTTTCCATGGCAAGCTGTATGTAGGGCATCACCGTTGTCAATGGCTACATCCCATCCTCTCAGTGAAAATGGTCCAAATGCTCTGTCACAGCACGGCTAATCATCTGTCGGTTCTCGATCATGTCGGAATAGAATCCATTGATTCTTTTGCGTCTGTCACCACGCCCAACAATCGCGAGTTTGAAGCTCGTCACAGTCATTCAATCCCTGAATCCTACTCGGAATACCACATACAAGGTTTAGACTTTCCGGATTCTCAAGAATGGCCGCCAATAATTCTAGCTTATACCACGAAGATTCTGATTAAGGAATCCAAGAGATATTCGTTCGTTCTGAGGTATAACGGAAGTGGTTGTCAGTCACGCGTTCATAGATGAGAATGATGATGAGTGTCACGGATAATCACATCCGTCATGTTGAAGTGCAACGAATATCTTAGAATAAGAACAAGATGAATTGAATAAAAGATGGTAGTAATTGAATTAAAACTTGAGGTACAGCAGAGCTCCACACCCTTAATCTATGGTGTGTAGAAACTCCACCGTTGAAAATACATAAGTGATGGTCCAGGCATGGCCGAATGGCCAGCCCCCAAATGTGACCAAAGATGTAAAATCCCATATGATAGATACCCAGCTATATTCCAAAAGATGTCTAATACAATAGTAAAATGCCCTATTTATACTAGACTAGTTACTAGAGTTTACAGAAATAAGTCTAAATGCAGAAATTTACTTCCGGGGTCCACTTTGGTGTGTGCTTGGGCTGAACTTGAGCTTTACACATGCAGATGCTTCTCTTGAAGTTAAATGCCAAGTTGTAACGTGTTTTTGGCGTTTAACTCTAGTTTGTGACGTGTTTCTGGCGTTTTACTCCAGAATGCAGCATGGAACTGGCGTTAAACGCCAGTTTGCGTCATCTAAACTCAAAACAAATATGAACTATTATATATTTCTGGAAAGCTCTGGATGTCTACTTTCCAACGCCATTGATAGCGCGCCATTTGAAGTTTTGTAGCTCCAGAAAATTCATTTCGAGTGCAGGGAGGTCAGAATCCAACAGCATCAGCAGTCCTTTGTCAGCATGAATCAGATTTTTGCTCAAGTCCCTCAATTTCAGCCAGAAAATACCTGAAATTACAAAAAAATATACAAACTTATAGTAAAGTCCAGAAATGTGAATTTTTCATGAAAACTAATGAAATCATCCCTAAAAGTAGCTAGATCCTACAAAAAACTACCTAAAAACAATGTCAAAAAGCGTATAAATTATCCGCTCATCAAGGGTTATAGGTTCTTTTTTGGGTACTGATTCGCCAAAAATAGATTAAGCAAGGGGATTCATGTTTGGTCCATCAATTGCATTGGTGATATTGGTGCAAAATTGATATATCTGTCTCAATTCATTTTTAATTTATAATTTAGGTTGATAATTCTCATTTTACTGTTTGAAGCAATGCCGTTTTCCCCTTTTGCACTTGAAATTAAGCTGATTGGCATGATTTTGTGAATTTTACATTCAGCTTTAATGAGAATAATAAAAAACCAACAAGTTGAGAAGAGAAAAAGTAAGTGATCAATCAAATAGATACTGTGGTATTGTATCTTATTTATTTAATTTAATGAGCAGGCTTATTATCTTATGAATCTACTCTGAATTCTGTTTGAGTGAACATTTTTATTTTACTGTATGAATAGTACATGATAGGAGTTAAAGTTAATTTTTTGCGTTTATATTTCTTGCTTCGTTTGAATTTGCTTTTTGATTTTGCATCTTGCTTCAGCTCCCATTTTGGAGGTAGCTTTGTGTGTGTGTCTAGATGTATTACTACTGATTTACTAAATATATCAGATTAGTTTACATTTAGAATTATTTCAAGTTCTCTGTGTCCTACTACTTCAGAATGCTGTGCTGAAATCTAAGGATGTCTCTGCATGTTCCTCTTTTGTAAAAGGGAGAGATTAAGCATCAAATTCTAAACAGTATTATCAAGGATTCGGTAAGATTAATAGAGATCAAAAGCAATGAACTTATCCTGTGACCTACAGGTCATGGTAGTAGCCTCATTCATTGGGGTAATAGTTTATGCAATAGCTGCTATTTTTGTAGTATGTCAGTTCAAAACTAACTAGTATTTTGCTACTAAGTAAAGGGAATATTTGCACTGATAGAGACACAATACACAATACACAATGCACATATATATATATCCAAATCAGTTAGATATATCTATGTTTATGAGTTACAAAATATAAATCTGATTAACTTGTTTCTAAATTCTTATTAACAAGTATAGACTTTTTTGACCTGTCCTTCTCTTGTGGTTTTTCTGCTGATATATATAGTTCAAATTCAGCTTTTATCTTAGTTAAAGTAAGTAATCAAACAAGTTCTCCTGGTTCTGTTCACATTGATAATTTGGATAAGGTGAGCTTTTTATAGCCCTTTTATTCTGTTTCTTCTGAACTTCCATCTTTGGTTAATAAATTGCTTACTCTCCTTTATTTAGTGAAGCTTTCATGGCCTAAGACATTGGTCAATAAGTGGTTGAATATCAAGTGCAAAACTGATAACTTTCAAGCAGATGATGATGTTGATGATGATGTCCTTTATCAAGATAATTGACCAATTTTTCACATGGCTTCAATGCAATCTAGGACTCTAGAATTGGGATTCTTAGCTTTCATTTAAAAAGATTGTTTTTTATTTACTTTTTAAATGGCTAGATTAGTTAACTATACATATATCTTTCCAATAATACACCCTCAATTCTGTTTAGCTTTTGTGAGCAATGTTCTTTTCTTTTATTTCTTTGTTTATTTAATTTACCCTTAGTTATGTTGTTTTCCAGCTTCTATGGTTTTTCCTACCATTATTGGTACCCCAAAAAAAATTTTTTTGTTTTGTTTTGTTGTGTTGTATTTGATTGAGTGACATGATTAAATAACAGTGGAAAGAGCACAGTTTTATTTACTTTATGGTTTTTCCTTTTGCATTTGGGATATTGGTGCAAAATTGATATATCTGTCTCAATTCATTTTTAATTTTACAATTTATGTAACACCCTACCATACATAGTCTTATGCTTAAGTCATAATTCAGAGATGGCAAGGTATTACGACCTCTAAAATAAAAATTTAGTACGTATAGTAGTATGAATGATTGATTATAACTAGGAGCCTTTATAGAAAAAGGGGTAAACAAAAATCGCAACTCAAAAGCGCAATATTCTGATCGATAACGTAATGAACAAGGATAGCCAACGCGATATTATATATATATATACAAAGGAGTATCAAAAACAGGAATATCAAGACTCAAAATCTGGCTGCGAAGATAACCGGTCCGAGCATAGCAATATATATACATATGATAAAATAAGGAAAACCCCAAAGGAAACCCAAAGGGACAGAAACACATAAAACCTATTCTCCAAAATCTCCCATAAGAGGAGTCATCACAGTTTGTATTATTTAATGGAGATAAAAGTATCTAAGCAAAACATATAAACTAAACAGAGTCCCCAAGAACAAAGGATCTTCGCTAATCTAGAAGTCTCCAGCAAGCCTCAGCGAGAAACCTCACGTCCTGCATCTGAAAACCACAAAATCCGCATGGGTGAGAACCAGAGGTTCCCAGCATGGTAATAGCTTCCACATATATAATACATAATAATAGAGGAAAGCCTAAGGCAATCCTAGAACTTCCTCCAGATAATATCAAAGCTTATAAACAAGCTAAACCATATAAAGGCATCTGAATAAGGATTCTTCAGTCTAAAATAATACTTCCCTTCCAATTCCTTCAAACCTACCAACTACCAGCAGGAGTATAATGTAGCAAACACAGTTATATCAAACAAGAAATATACAAATAGGAACAAAAAAGGCATTTAGACAATTAGCAAGTAATATGCAGTCAAATAGGCAATCTCAAACAATTCATATAGTATGCATATGATGAATGCCTGTCCCTAGTGGCTGATGATATCATCTGTCGGTTATAGAGCCAACCCGACAAGTCCTGG
>NC_029780.3:18164978-18199266 GCF_000817695.3 Arachis duranensis | reverse complement strand
ATAAACTTGATCATAATCATGATCTATATCCATCACCTTCACTGGTGAATATTTACGGGGGCGAGCTCATCCGGGTCTTTCACAGTGCCCGGCCACACTTATGACATAGGGTCAAAAGAGCTTCGAGTCTCATCCTGGAGCACGTGGTGGCTAGCCACTGCTTCCTCCCAGGGAAACTCTCATCTCCAACAGTGGAAGTGCAACATTCACAATTCATTCAACAGCATATATGCATTTATTCATAGCCATAATCATGGCTCTGCCGTAACACAGCAATAATCTAGCCATCCGGCTTATGGTTAAATCCATAACCAGCCAATTCATAAACAATTACGGCCCTTCGGCTAATGGCATAACAAGCACTTCCACCACCATCCTCCACATCTCACATAATCATCAATAATCCTCATTGATTATTCATTTTCCCCTTGCTTCACTCGCAAGTTACCACATCCACTAGCTCCTTCTCTCATAGCTAGGCATATCATGATGATTCAAGACATAAATGGTGAGATCGGAGGCTTAAAAGTATGAAATTTGGCTTTCAAAACTCAAAAATCAACTTTGGGATGAAAACAGAGCCACGCGTACGCGCGGATGGCCACAAAAACTCATCGGCGCGTAGACGCCCCTTCACGCGGACGTGCACATTCAAAAATTAGTCAACGGCGCGCACGCGTCAACCACGCGTACGCGTGGGTACTCTTGTGCCTGAGGCACAAAACTGGCACAACTCTGGCACAACTCTGGCACAACTCTCTGGAAAATAGCTGGGCATTGGATGCAGCCCATCGGCGCGCCCGCGCACATCACGCGCACGCGTGGATGGCGCTTTCTGGAAGAACGGCACGTACGCACCATGCGCGCCTATGTGCGGGGGTTACTCTGCTAAAATTTTTCTAAGTTAAAAACTGCAGAATTCACAGATTCAACCCCCAATCTTCCGACGGACATAACTTCCTCATTTTAAATTGTTTTTCACCCGTTCTTCGAACGGCATGGACATCCCGGATCCAATTTCATTTCTAAACAGATTTGGCACAAAACAGAGATCCGTAGTCCAAGTTATGTCCCGTCAAAGTATGCCAAAAAATTATGTTTTTCATAAAAATCACAAAGTGCCATTTTCAAAACAAGCCATTTTCAACTATTTTCAAAACCAATCAAAACATGCCAATTTCATCCTTTTTCTTTGAAATCAATCAATATATATCAAATTCAACATCAAGCCTCCTCAACGCACACATTGACACATTACCACAATTTACAAAATCACTATCCCATCATTCTAGCCCACTTCACCCAAGTGGCTCAAACCCAAACATATTGACATATCATATACTCTTCCTCATGCCAATTTTTAACAACACCAATTCCAATTAACCATCATTATACATAATCAATATCGTATTCACCATCAACATGATTCAACCCACAATTCAACGATAACCAATCATCAAGCATATATCACAACATGCATATATCTCATACATCATACTATCAAGGCATCAATAATCATCATCACATATATGACCACATCATATATCTCAACCATTCAACAACACCAACAATTCAATGCCTATCTTAAGGTCTCTAGCCTAAGTATTTCCTACCACATTACATATTAGATACGGGAAACCGAAACCATACCTTAGCCGATTTCCCAAGCTCAACCGGAGCACTTCCAAATCACTTATCCACAACCTCTCAAGGCCTCAACACCTCCAAGAACAGATTTTTCACCACCAAAGCCCTTTTCAAGCTTTTCAATATCACCAATCAAGCTTCAACATCCACATATACACAACCTAAGCCACAACCATCATACCCATACACAACATCTCAAAATCCAAACATCATAGAACCACAAAATACACTAGGTTTGAGAATCTTACCAGACCCAAGGTCCAAGGAGACAAGATTAACCTTCTCCTTCAAGAGAGTTGGGTCCTATAACATCAAAGAGCCCAAAATCTCAACATTTTTGCTCATGAAACTCGAAATCAAGGCTAGAAATTCGAAGAGCAAAACGTGACCTACCTCAAGATTAATTGTATGGGTTTTGTAGAGCTCTCCGCAGTGAACGCGTGGCAGCAAACGGTGCGACAATCGGAGCTCTAGATCAAAAGTTATGGTGGTTTGAAGATCAAGTGAGAGATAGAAGTTTGAGAGAGTATTCTTCTCCTCCCTCACTCCATTTCAGAGTGTGTGTGTAACAAATGAGGAGAGAGAGTGTTGAAAACTAGGGTTTTTGTTTAGTTTAGTTGGGCCAAGGGTCCACTTTGGGTCCGGTTGGCCCGGTTTGGCCCGTTCGGTCCAATCTAGGTCCAAATTCTACAAAATTGGTACCGAAATTCTCGTCTCAACCTCCTCTATCACATTTAGCTATAAAAATCACATTTTGGGCTTTCTAAAATAAATTTTCATTTATGGGTTAATTAGCCGTTAATTAACTGGGTCTTATATTCTACCCACCTAATTGGGAATTTTGCCCACAAAATTCAAATGCAATTACCTGAGAATAAGTGCGGATAATCCGTTCGCATCTCCGACTCAAGTTCCCAAGTGTGGTCTTCAACACCGCCTCGACTCCATGCCACTTTGACTAATGAAACCTCTTTTCCACGCAACCGTTTGATACTAGTATCATCAATTCTGACCGGAGCCACTGGAAGCGTCAAATCTTCCCTTAACTGAACCGATTCAGGTTCCAATACATGGCTAGTATCAGGAGTGTACTTCTGAAGCTGCAACATGTGAAACACGTTGTGTAGGTTCGAAAGATGAGGTGGTAGAGCCATCCGATACGCCACCGGTCCAATCCTTTCCAGGATCTGAAATGGACCAATGTATCGAGGATTCAACTTCTTTGCTTTAATCGCCCTACCTACTCCCGTAGTCGGAGTAACCTTAAGGAAAACATGGTCTCCTTCCTCAAATTCTAAGGGCTTTCGCCTCTTATCGGCGTAACTCTTTTGACGACTCTGCACCGTAAGCATCCTATCTCAGATTTTCTTGACTTGTTCGGTAGTCTCAGCTATCATTTCCGACCCCAATAAGCCTTTCTCTCCAGCTTCATACCAACATAGCGGAGATTGACATTTCCTCCCATACAAGGCCTCATACGGAGCCATTCCGATGCTCGCATGATAACTATTATTGTATGCAAACTCCACCAATAGCATATACCGATTCCAACTCATCGGTTGGTCCAAAACACAAGCTCTCAACATATCCTCTAGTGTTTGGATCGTCCTCTCGGATTGACCATCTGTTTGAGGATGGTAAGCCGTGCTCAAGCTTAATCGGGTTCCAAAAGCTTTCTGTAATGCACCCCAAAACCTTGAAGTGAAACGAGGATCTCTATCAGAGATTATAGTAGCAGGTACACCATGAAGTCTCACAATCTCCTTTATGTATAACCGTGCTAGCTCCTCGAGAGTGTAAGTCATACGAATGGGTAAAAAGTGAGCTGACTTCGTCAGTCGGTCCACAATCACCCAAATAGCATCAAAACCAGCTCTAGTCCTTGGCAATCCCGACACAAAGTCCATTGCAATACTTTCCCACTTCCATTGTGGAATCTCTAAAGGTTGAACATCCCGGAAGGTCTTTGATGTTCAATCTTTACCTTTTGGCAAGTTAAGCACTTTGAAACATATTCCGCCACATCATTCTTCATACCCGGCCACCAAAACATCGCCTTTAAATCATGGTACATCTTAGTACTTCCCGGATGAATGGAGAATCTGCTTTTGTGTGCCTCCTTTAAGATATCCTGCCTCAAAGTGCCAACATTCGGCACAATGATCCTACCCTTGAACCTCCATAACCCATCTTTTTCTTCCGACACTCTCCATTGTTTTCCTTGCTCAATGGCCGGTAACACCTTCCATAATGCTTCATCATTTTGATGAGCCTTTAGGAGTTCGGACTTAAAGTCACTTGAGATTTCTAATCGGCTCAAACACAAAGTTTTGGATACTTCTCGAGCACCAATTTTCAGACTCTCGAATCCCTTGAGCAACTTCTCCTCTTGAAGCATCATCCAAGCCACATATAATGACTTCCGACTTAACGCATCCGCCACTACATTCGCCTTTCCCGGATGGTAATTCAACTCAAAGTCGTAGTCCTTCAATAATTCCATCCATCTCCTCTGCCTCACGTTAAGCTCTTTCTGATCAAAGAGGTACTTCAAGCTCTTATGATTAGAGAAAACTTGGAACTTAACCCCATAGAGATAATGCCTCCACACCTTCAAGGCAAACACAACCGCAGCGAGTTCTAAATCATGCGTAGGGTAATTAACTTCATGTGGCCTCAACTGCCGTAAGGCATATGCCACCACATTATGATGCTGCATCAGCACGCACCCTAAACCCTTTAATGAGGCATCACAGTACACCTCAAATGGCTTGTTCGGCTCAGGTAACACTAACACAGGTGCAGTGGTCAACTTTTTCTTCAATGTCTGAAAACTCTCCTCGCACTCAGGAGTCCAAACAAACGGAGTGTCTTTGCGGGTTAACTTTGTCATTGGCAAGGCTATCTGTGAAAAGCCCTTGATAAACCTTCGGTAATAGCCAGCTAAACCCAGAAAACTCCTTATCTCTGTTACGGTGGTTGGTTGCTTCCAATCCATCACAGCCTCAACCTTAGTTGGATCTACGGCTATTCCCTTCTTACTCACCACGTGACCCAAAAACTTCACCTCACTCTTCCAAAACTCACACTTAGACAGTTTTGCATAAAGTTTCTTCTCCTTTAAAATCCGCAACACGGTCCTCAAGTTTTCCGCATGCTCTTCTTCAGTCTTGGAGTAAATCAGTATGTCGTCAATGAAGACAACAACAAATTTATCCAGAAACAGACGAAAAACTCTGTTCATGTAATCCATGAATACCGCAGGAGCGTTCGTCAACCCAAAGGACATTACAGTGTACTCGTAATGACCATAACGAGTTCTGAAAGCGGTCTTAGAGATATCCTCACCCCTCACCCTTATTTGGTGATAACCGGATCACAAATCGATCTTGGAGAAAACTCTAGCTCCTTGTAACTGATCCATGAGATCATCAATTCTCGGCAATGGGTACTTATTCTTTATTGTAACCTTGTTCAGCTGCCTGTAATCCACATAGAGCCGCATACTCCCATCTTTCTTCTTTACCAGTAGCACTGGCGCACCCCATGGAGAGACACTTGGTCGTATAAAATTCTTACCCAGCAAATCCTCTAACTGAGACTTTAGCTCGTTCATCTCTAACGGTGACATCCTATAATGAGCACTTGAGATTGGTCCCGCCTCGGGTACCAACTCAATAGCAAACTCAACCTCTCGGTTAGGTGGAAACTCATCAATATCATCGGGAAACACTTCCGGAAACTCACACACAACCGGAATCTGTTCCAACCATTGATCATCACCCGAAATGCCCGCGGTTAACTACAGAATACCCTGACACTCGATTCCAGAACAATTCAGCATCATCGAATTCAAGTAATAATTATTCACCACAACCGGCCTTTCTGTATCTTCCGACATAAAGTACACCGACTTTGTAGAACAATCAAGATGAACATGGTTCTTAGATAACCAGTCCAATCCCAAGATAAGATCAAGACCGATCATCGGCAAGCAAACTAAATTATGAACAAAATCACGCTGCTTGAACCTAAAGGAAACTTCTGGGCATCCTAGCCTAGTCACCATGGCTTCATGGGTAGCATTATATACTTTTAGGTCATAACCTAAGGTTACGATCTTCAATCCTAACTCATGGGCTTTCTCAAATGCAATGAACGAATGTGATGCTCCCGAATCAAATAAAGCATTTAAAGTTTGACCAGCCATTTCACAGTTACCACGAATGAGTGTCTTAGATCCCTCGGCACCTATAGATGAGGTGGTGAACACCCGACCAGTCTGTTGTGCTTTCCCAGCACCTTGTTTCTGTTTCTCCGGACAACTTGCGGCTTTATGCCCCGCCTTTCCACAATTTTAGCACAAACCCCATCCGGCCTTGCATGGTGCTCCCAGATGGTGACTCCCACATCTAGTACAAGCTTGATCATTTTGAGGCTGCTTCCCAAACTTCTTCCCTTGGGAGTTGTTGTTGTTGTTGGGCCTCCTGAAAGAGCTTCCCCTCTTGAAAGATGGACCTCTAGGTGCAAAGCTCTTCCCTCGGTTCTGTGGGAATGATCCTTTGTGACTCCCTTTCTCAGCGGTTGCCCTTTTCACGCACTCTTCAGCAAGCCTACACTTGTTTACCAACTCGGAGAAAGTCCTAATCTCCATTGGTCCCACTGAACTGAAAATATCACTCCGGAGTCCTCCTTCATACTTAACACACTTCCATTCTTCATATTCCATCGGAGTCCCTTGGCACATACGAGAGAACCTGAACAGCTCTTCAAACTTGTCAGTATACTCTGATACGGACATGGTACCCTGCTTCAGCTGTAACAATTCAAGCTCCTTGGCCGTCCTAGCATAAGTCGGAAAGTACTTCTTATAGAACTCCTCTTGGAAGACATTCCAGGTGATATAGTCATCACCCTGCTGCAAAAGACGTCGGATACCTTGCCACTAATGCGACGCTTCACCAATGAGCATATAGGTAGCAAACTCGACACGCTATCCTTCAGGTACCACTTGTGCTTGCAGTGCTCGCTCTATAGCCTGAAACCATGTATCAGCCTCAGTCGGGCTAGCAGTTCCCTTGAACTTAGGTGGATTAACCTTCAAAAGTTTGCCAGTGTCATCGGGCCCTGAACTCCACTCCATCATTACCATGGTTGTTCATCTGTTGACCAAGAGCCTCAGTAGTGGCTTGCATAGCAGCAGCCATGTTCTCCAACGGAGTCATAAAGTTCACCGGGTCATTAGGGTTATTCTCCGATGCACGAACATTGGTACGACCTCTACCACGGTCTCTACTGCATCCACGAGGTGCCATCTGGTCCCTATACACACCAAACAATCAATATTAAGTTTATCAGTCTCAATATCGGAAGTCTAGTGCTTCAAAGTCCCAAATGCATGCTCATGAACGTTTATGCCAATTATATCAAGCAGATATACTAATAGCACATAACACACATACAGAGAATGCACAAAAGCATAGTCAGTCCGTCCCTCAGGCTCTACAGGAACGAACTGCTCTGATACCATAATGTAACACCCTACCATACAGAGTCTTATGCTTAAGTCATAATTCAGAGATGGCAAGGTATTACGACCTCTAAAATAAAAATTTAGTACGTATAGTAGTATGAATGATTGATTATAACTAGGAGCCTTTATAGAAAAAGGAGTAAACAAAAATCGCAACTCGAAAGCGCAATATTCCGATCGATAACGTAATGAACAAGGATAGCCAACGCGACATTATATATATATATATATATATATATACAAAGGAGTATCAAAAACAGGAATATCAAGACTCAAAATCCGGCTGCGAATATAACCAGTCCGAGCATAGCAATATATATACATATGATAAAATAAGGAAAACTCCAAAGGAAACCCAAAGGGACACAAACACATAAAACCTATTCTCCAAAATCTCCCATAAGAGGAGTCATCACAGTTTGTATTATTTAATGGAGATAAAAGTATCTAAGCAAAACATATAAACTAAACAGAGTCCCCAAGAACAAAGGATTTTCGCTAATCCAGAAGTCTCCAGCAGGCCTCAGCGAGAAACCTCACGTCCTGCATCTGAAAACCACAAAATCCGCATGGGTGAGAACCAGAGGTTCCCAGCATGGTAACAGCTTCCACATATATAATACATAATAATAGAGGAAAGCTGAAGGCAATCCTAGAACTTCCTCCAGATAATATCAAAGCTTATAAACAAGCTAAACCATATAAGGGCATCTGACTAAGGATTCTTCAGTCTAAAATAATACTTCCCTTCCAATTCCTTCAAACCTCCCAACCACCAGTAGGAGTATAATGTAGCAAACACAGTTATATCAAACAAGAAATATACAAATAGGAACAAATAAGGCATTTAGACAATTAGCAAGTAATATGCAGTCGAATAGGCAATCTCAAACAATTCATATAATATGCATATGATGAATGCCTGTCCCTAGTGGCTAATGATATCATCTGTCAGTTATAGAGCCAACCCGACAAGTCCTGGTAGCTAACCATTGGACTTACCCTCTGTCACGCATCCCCAACTCGAGTTATACTCGTCATAAACTTGATCATAATCATGATCTATATCCATCACCTTCACTGGTGAATATTTACGGGGGCGAGCTCATCCGGGTTTTTCACAGTGCCCGACCAAACTTATGACATAGGGTCAAAAGAGCTTCGAGTCTCAACCTGGAGCACGTGGTGGCTAGCCACTGCTTCCTCCCAGGGAAACTCTCATCTCCAACAGTGGAAGTGCAACATTCACAATTCATTCAACAGCATATATGCATTTATACATAGCCATAATCATGGCTCCGCCGTAACACGGCAATAATCTAGCCATCCGGCTCATGATTAAATCCGTAACCAGCCAATTCATAAACAATTACGGCTCTTCGGCCAATGGTATAACAAGCACTTCCACCACCATCCTCCACATCTCACATAATCATCAATGATCCTCATTGATTATTCATTTTCCCCTTGCTTCACTCGCAAGTTACCACATCCACTAGCTCCTTCTCTCATAGTTAGGCATATCATAATGATTCAAGACATAAATGGTGAGATCGGAGGCTTAGAAGTATGAAATTTGGCTTTCAAAACTCAAAAATCAACTTTGGGATGAAAACAGGGCCACGCGTACGCGCACTCCACGCGCACGTGCGTATGGCCACAAAAACTCATCGGCGCGTAGGCGCCCTTCATGCGGACGCGCACATTCAAAAATTAGTCAACGGCGCGCACGCGTCAACCATGCGTACGCGTGGGTACTCTTGTGCCCCAGGCACAAAACTGGCACAACTCTCTGGAAAATTGCTGGGCATTGGGTGCAGCCCATCGGCGCGCCCGCGCACATCACGCGCATGCGTGGATGGCGCTTTCTGGAAGAACGGCGCGTACGTGCCATGCGCGCCTACGCGCGGGGGTTACTCTGCTAAAATTTTTCTAAGTTAAAAACTGCAGAATTCACAGATTCAACCCCCAATCTTCCGACGGACATAACTTCCTCATTTTAAATCGTTTTTCACCCGTTCTTCGAACGGCATGAACATCCCGAATCCAATTTCATTTCTAAACAGATTTGGCACAAAACAGAGATCCGTAGTCCAAGTTATGTCCCGTCAAAGTATGCCCAAAAACCATATTTTTCATAAAAATCACAAAGTGCCATTTTCAAAACAAGCCATTTTCAACTATTTTCAAAGCCAATCAAAACATGCCAATTTCATCCCTTTTCTTTGAAATCAATCAATATATATTAAATTCAACATCAAGCCTCCTCAACTCACACATTGACACATTACCACAATTTACAAAATCATTATCCCATCATTCTAGCCCACTTCACCCAAGTGGCTCAAACTCAAACACATTGACATATCATATACTCTCCCTCATGCCAATTTTCAACAACACCATTTCCAATAAACTATCATTATACGTAATCAATATCATAATCACCATCAACATGGTTTCACTCACAATTCAACCTTAATCAATAATCAAGCATATATCACAACATGCATATTTCTCATACATCATACTATCAAGGCATCAATAATCATCATCACATATATGACCACATCATATATCTCAATCATTCAACAACACCAACAATTCAATGCCTATCTTAGGGTCTCTAGCCTAAGTATTTCCTACCACATTACATATTAGATACGGGAAACCGAAACCATACCTTAGCCGATTTTCCAAGCTCAACTGGAGCACTTCCAAATCACTTATCCACAAGCTCTCAAGGCCTCAACACCTCCAAGAACAGATTTTTCATCATCAAACCCTTTTTAAGCTTTTCAATATCACCAATCAAGCTTCAATATTCACATATACACAACCTAAGCCACAATCATCATACCCATACACAACATCTCAAACCCAAACATCATAAAACAACAAAAATACACTAGGGTTGAGAATCTTACCACACCCAAGGTCCAAGGAGACAAGATTAACCTTCTCCTTCAAGAGAGTTGGGTCCTATAACATCAAAGAGCCCAAAATCTCAACATTTTTGCTCATGAAACTCGAAATTAAGGCTATAAATTCGAAGAGAAAAACGTGACTTAACTCAAGATTAATTGTATGGGTTTTGTAGAGCTCTCTACGGTGAATGCGTGGCCACAAACGGTGCGACAATCGGAGCTCTAGATCAAAAGTTATGGTGGTTTGAAGATCAAGTGAGAGATAGAAGTTTGAGAGAGTATTCTTCTCCTCCCTCACTCCATTTCAGCATGTGTGTGTAACAAATGAGGAGAGAGAGTGCTGAAAACTAGGGTTTTGGTTTAGTTTAGTTGGGCCAAAGGTCCACTTTGGGTCCGGTTGGCCCGGTTTGGCCCGTTCGGTCCAATCTAGGTCCGAATTCTACAAAATTGATACCAAAATTCTCGTCTCAACCTCCTCTATCACATTTAGCCATAAAAATCACATTTTGGGCTTTCTAGAATAAATTCTCATTTATGGGTTAATTAGCCGTTAATTAACCGGGTCTTACAATTTAGGTTGATGATTCTCACTTTACTCTTTGAGACAACGTCGTGTTTCTCTTTTGCACTTGAAATAAAGCTGATTGGCATGATTTTGTGAATTTAGCATTCAACTTTAATGAGAATAATAGAAAAGTAACAAGTTTATTTTTTTGTATTTTTAATCTTTAATCTGATACTTGCAATTGGAACATGTGCTTCATTTGTGCTCTTGCCAGGCAGACTTTTCAGAATTCATTCGGTTCTATGATTTTGTTTTCTTCATGTGTCGCGAGAATGGTCAAAAGAATATTTGTAAGTAGCCCGGTCATTTCCTTCAACATAATCTTGTATTGATTGCGTATGGTGTTGAATCAGTATGCAAAATCCTTATATGCTTCTCTTTTTGAATTATGATAATCTGCAGCTATAAGCAGGGCAGTAACTACTTGAAAATTAGTTCTTGCTGGGAATGAACAAGGGAATGAACACTGATACAATTGTTAAGGCCAAGACTTTTCTTGATGGTGATGAAGATCAGCATGAAAAAGATGTGTTTGAGAAGAATTTGAAGGTGCTTCAGAATATTTTTTAGTCATTATGCCGAGATTAGAAGATTAATAATTTTTTGTTTGTTAAGTTCTTTTCGGATATAGAGTACAAACTTTGCATTTTAATTGATATGTGATACAAGTTTCATGTGACTTAAATTATCTCTTCTTAAGATTATGTCTTTGAATTGTGTAAAGATGATTTTTATTATTTAAAAAAATTATTTAGTATAATTATGTGTTTAATTTTATTTTATAATATTTAACTCATTTAATTAAAAATGTAAAATTATATATGTAATAATATTATTAAATATTATGTTGTATAAAAAATTATTAGAATATTATATACATATAGAAAATTAAAAAAAAAACAATGAAGGACCTAAGGCTACACTTATATAGAGTAGCTATGGTTATACAGAAAATTAAAAAAAAAAGGACCTAGGGCTACACTTATATAGAGTAGTTATAATATATAATGCGGCTACGTTTTACAAGTGATGCAGTAACGTTAAAAAGCATAGCATATTCTGGTAAAAATGGAAGCTGAAAAGTATAGCCTTTGGTCCTGGACAGCATCACTTGAAAAGCGTAGCCTATTCCCAAACGCCAAAAGCGTAGCCCTTGGTGCTGAAAAACGTAGCCTTTGAGAATAGGCTACGGCCGAATAGGAATCACCCCAAAAAGCGTAGCCGTAGCCCAAAAAGCGTAGCCGTAGCCTAAGGCATCATTTTTTTTCACTTTTGGCTACACTTTTAAAGTGTACCTGAATGTGTGTTTTTCTTGTAGTGTTGGGAAATAAATTTTTCATTTTTTTAGTGAATATGATAACGTGTAATTTTTTATTATAAAAATGCTATTTGTACATTAAAATCAGTCACTAAAATCAGCTACTAATATATTTATGTATAAATACATATGTGATTTAATTTATTTTAAATGTATATTAGTATTTCAGCATGTATTTTATACTGGTGACTGATTTTATTATGCAATTTTAAATAAAACAGGAAAAATATAAAAGAATGTATTATGTAATGAAAAACACTTAACAATTAACTATATCAATAGAAAAAAATAAAAAAGATTATTTTTATTTTTCACTGCAATAATAATAAATATTTAGTATTAAATTGGTGAATAGTATAATATGCATAGTATTATAAGCTCATAAACTCATAAATTCAAACCTTTATTTTGTATTTCTCCTTGTAAAATAATTCAAATACAAGAAAAAATCAGCACACAAAGTCTGCTATCATGTTAAAATAATTAATCATCTTAAATATAATTAATCAACCTAACTATTAAAATTCTTACGTGCAATGGAGAGAAGATCCTGTAAAACTACATCTCACCTGCAAAACAATAGATCTTATCTTCTTCTTTTAGTGACACTTGTTAATCATTTAATGAGACAACACAAATTTATAAGAGTGAAATTTTTTTCCCTATGCCATAAAATTCACTAAAGAAGAGAACAAATCTTTAATTTGTACTTATCATCATCCATCTTCAACAAACTTAGTTCTTTTTATTTGCATCTTGGAATTTCAATATTTCATGATCGAGGGGATGAAATTATTTATTCTAAAAATTTAAATTAATAAAAGAAGATAATATTAATGATTTTATCTTTAATGATTTTCTTAATTAAGAGCTTTTTTTGATTGCCTAGATAGTATTTTTTTATTTATTTATTTTATGCTATTTTTTATTTTTAGAATTCACTAACAATCAAATTCTATACTTTTCAGACATACAACTCTAATATTATTATGTCATAAAATTTTTCATTTCAAAAATTTAAATGAACAGGAGAAAATAATATTAATGATTATATCTCTAACAATATTATATTATTACGTGGAATTATTGGTACTTTATCTTAGTTAATGTTAATTGTTTTCGAACTTCAAAAAAATATATATACTTCATGAAGGTGGCCATTATATTGCTCATTTGGTAGACAATTTCGTTAGTGCCCTGTTCTTAGTGGGATATTTAGCACGACGTCACCAAACTTATTCTTTTTTCTTTAAGAAAAAAAAAAAAGAAGTTAATGTAAAAAATTTTAAAGATCAAACAGACAATAATAATTAATAGTACTTAGTTAATTTATTTATTTAATACCAAAAATAGTGTTACCTACTATACCATTTAATCGAATTCTCCATTGATGAATATTTGCGGTTATTGATTTTGTTCATTTGTCATTAACTCAAGTACCCGATTCTGAATAGATGCAAGTTGTCCAAAGGCCTAAGCTGTAACAAGAGAAGGGAATGGTTTTGCATCCTACATTCCAAAAACATCAATGTAAATTTCACCATCCTTTATATCCTCAGAAAATGATGGAATATATTGGGCTATTCGAAGGTCATGATGCTAAGCATCTTACTTATTTGATCATTTTAGAGCAGCAAACCCAAAATTTGGATGATTTGGCTGTATCACTATTACATCTAGTTCACATCGTTAACTCCACTTATAATTATTAGAACTTAAAATATCTTATTATTATGACAAGTTTTTCTTGCGTATCATGTGAAATTATCACTTATTGTGATGTAATTATCAAAGCTTATGCCTTATTATTAAAAGTTCAACTAAGACTTGATGAATATTTCATAAAAGAATAGAAGTTTTTCAATAATAATAAAATTTATGTTATGTTTTTTTATTACAATAACTTGAAGTTAAAATTTCTATTACTTGAGGAAGATATACATATCTACCTCTTTTATCACTAAATTGTTGGGCCAACCGTGGGGAGCTCTCGACAATCGGGGAGGAATCAAGTGAGAGAACATAAGATGAGAAGACACCACATCCAACTCAAAACCTTAAGGTGTCAAGTTAATGGGTCTCTCATCTTATAAACTCCTCACTCTTCCATGCTTTCTTAGATGTGGGACTAACTTCAACACTCCTCACACTTGCAACACTAACAATCTCCCCCTCAAGTGTGAGCCTCCACATCAAGCATCAACTCCCCTCTAGCTCCTCCACCACCATGAGTATTCGTCCATCACACCGCCGCAAAACACCGCGGGACACGCCGCCCGGACCACCTTTGCCGGGAAGACTTTCGATGCTTCACCTTGAATACCCCTTAAAACCACCAGACCGATTAACCATCGGCTCTGATACCACTTTGTTGGGCCAACCGTGGGGAGCTCTCGACAATCGGGGAGGAATCAAGTGAGAGAACATAAGATGAGAAGACACCACATCCAACTCAAAACCTTAAGGTGTCAAGTTAATGGGTCTCTCATCTTTTAAACTCCTCACTCTTCCATGCTTTCTTAGATGTGGGACTAATTTCAACACTCCTCACACTTGCAACACTAACATAAATAAAATTGAATATAAAGCTATAAGTTTAGTAGAAATCATCTTCCTGATTTGATAAAATAACAAAATATAAAATAATATAAGTTAAATGAATCACCAAAGTTCTGAAAATTAAATCGATCGGTAAAATTAGAAATTCAATGATTTAAAAGTTCAGTTCAATTAGAATTAAACTGGATATAATAAGATAAAATATTTATGTTTAAAATATATATTTTAAAAATCAATTTTTTATGATTTATTATTTTAAATTAGTTAACTGTTAACAAAAATATATCGATTCGACTAACTAACTGATTTTTTTTTAATCAATTTTTTGGTTTTTGACTAACTCGTTGTCAAAGAATTTTTACTTTAAGTCAAATCGATTTAGGATTTTTTTATCAGAATCACGCAAATAATTTTCATTTATTATTATGGTTTAGTTTGTATATGAACTTATATAGTTTCATGTTAGTCTTCTTCTATAACATACTATATGGAAAAGTATATGGAACTAAGAGATTACCAGTCAAAAACTAAACAAAACCACATTAATTTATATTAATAATTAATTTTAAATTTTTTAAATTTAAAATTTAAAAAATTTAAAATTGATTAATAAAAATCTTCCTCTTCTTTCTCACATTAACCTATCCACCTCCAACAATTACACACAGACCTCTCTCTCTCACCGTCAGGCCCTCTTTACCTCCCCACCGCGACCCACTTCTCTTCTATTACCGACATTTAGCTTGTCGGATTTGTCACCGTCAACAAAAACCACTTCCCTTTCGTGAACCAGATATATTACCGGAGCCACAAAAACTTATCTTCAGTGAAACATGGTTGTCCACTCTATAGTTATGTTCTCAAATTTGGGTTTAGTTCACACATCTCGGTAGGAAATACACTTAATCAAATGCACTCTGTTTCATGGAGCACTTTGATCAGTGCCTACGGTCTTCAAGGATGTGGTGACCAAGCATTGCAACTTTTTCATGAAATGCAAGAGAGAGGAGTGAAGTCAGACGCAATTACCCTACTCGCCATATTATCTGCTTGTAATCATGCCGGTCTTGTAACTGAGGCGCAATTGGTATTCAAACAAGCGAGGTCAGATTGTAAAATTCAATTAACCTTAGAGCACTATGCATGTCTAATTGATCTTCTTGAAAAGAAATATAAAAAAAAACATTCATTTAATATAAAAAAATATCCTAATACTTAATAAAAGAAATATTCAGTTATATTTTAGCAAAAATAATTAAATATTTATAAAATTAAAAAAATATGAAATTTTTAAAGAATAGAGACATTTACATTTGCAATACAAAAAAATTCGAAAAATATATAAAAGAACATCCATTTAGTATGAAAAAGAAACATTTTGATATTTAGTAGAAAAAATATTTATATATATTAACTTGTAGAGATTTTAGATTTACTCAAAGATAGTTGACTAGTTTTTAGCTAATATTCTCTTGATTTCCTAGCATTATTAATGCTATATTTATTTAAGATATTAGGGTTAGTTAAGACTTAAGATAACATTTTTTTTTAGAATAAAAAAGACTAAATTGATTGACTCTTGGTTAGTTGTGTCTTCATTAAATATGAAAAATAAAGTCCAAGTCAATAGTGATATATTTTAATTCTGGGAATTAATCTTTCTTAAAGAAACATAAATGTTATAGATATATATAATTTTGTTAACTTTAATACATACTTACAAGAATGTATGTATGCATATGATTTCACTTTTATTTATAGCTTGAGATATTGATAATACATTAAACAAAGAAAAGACTAACAAACATTTGATTTAATTCCATGAGGGATTTCGCAATCCAATTTTTACGTACAATCCTCAAGAATTGAAATTTGTGGTTAATTCTAAAGTTGGAGATCTTTTTATCAAGTCACCATGCATGAATCATTTTCAAGATTTTGAGACAAAATGGTATTATTATTATCTCAAAATTTTTAAACTTGGATTCTAAATTTTTTATTTATATCGTTTTTTTCTATTTGCTTAAACTTTTGAGATGAGTAAATTTATGACAAAGTATCAGAGCTTTATGTTTGAAAAGTCCAGAATTCGATCTTTAATAAATCTTCAAAGTGAAAAAATAGCATAAAATAAATAAAAGAAAAAATAAGCCTATGCAAAAAATCACGCAAACTCAAAAGAGGCTCTTGCTTTAGCTTCTTTTTCCTCTCCAAATATGTCTGCATTTAATTTACATTCTTTCGAAAATAATTTCAATTGGCGGATATCTTGGTTTAAATAAGCTCGATCGTGGTTAAGAAAGCGAAGCATGTAGCATGTAAGTGATGGACACCACTAAATCAGTGATTGCGTAAACGCAAGCAAAGAGTAAGCAGGAGAGGAAAGAAAACCCCAAATTTGACGTAACTTTCTCCATAAGCACAACAAACTAAAGAATAAGGGTTTGTGTGTATGATCACAGTGACATTCTTAGTCTGCTCTAAATTGAAAAAACTTGTTAGACTGTTAATTATCGTTTAGTTAAAATATATTATACAAATTACATTTAATTTAATTTTAATACATTGATATTAAAAATATTTAATATAATTATCTAATCATATTTTTTTAATTATTAATTTACTATTTATGCAATAAGTGAGAAAAATAATTATTTTGTTCATATATACAATACATAATTGAATGTATTTGTAAGATATTTTTATATTAACACTGCTGTCTGTGCATAAAAAATTAATTCAATTAAACAACATTAATAATTACAAAATTTTTTATTTTGAGAAAGAATTAAAATACAAAAATGTGTCTGTAAATAAAATAATTAAGAACTGATAATTATTAAAATACCAATAATCATATGTGAGTTGTTTATCTTTATTATACACGTCTTGTATAGCAAAAATTTCTATTTTTGTTTCTTGTTTGGTATGTGAGTGAAACGTATGACTATATAGCACATTATTTTTACCAAATAAAAGATGTAATAATAGTAATATTCTCATGGTGAAATTTAAATGTTAATGTATTTAAGAGTTTAAAAAATTGATTATTTGATGGTTTAAATAAGATTTTGGTTTGTATAAAATACTTGTTTTTTGGTTTTGGTCGAGTAAAATTTAAAAAAAAAATTAGTTTTAGTTTCTATCATCAGTTTTTAGTCTTATAAAATATTTTTTTTAAATAAAATTTAAACATTTTTGTTTTAGTTTCTAACATACGAATTAAATATTGATGTGGCATGTGTTGCCACATTAATAGTTCAACTTCACGTTATCATTTAATTTCGAGCAAACTAAGGAAAAAAAATTAAAATCAATATGTTTAAAATTTACAGAACCAAATTTTAAAAAAAAAAGTTGTAGAGACAAAAACCAATAAACAAATATTTTATTTGTATAAAAATTATTTGTGATGCTACATCTTATGTATAGCTAACAAATTAAAAGAAAATACATGTGTAATGTTCTTTAAAAATGAAGGTGGCGAGGTATTATGACCTCTAAAAGTAAAATTATATGTATAATATAGTGAAAAAGATTTTTAACTAGGAGCCTTTGAAGAAAAGGGTAAAGCAAAATCATTAAATTGAAAAGCGCAAAACTCATGAATTTGAGAACGTAAGCGAAACAAGGTAAAAGATACGCTGATATGGATATATATACAGAAGAGTGCCAAGATATATATGAGAACCCAAAAGAAAGCCAAAATACAGAGTTATAAAACCTATTTCTCCAAAATAACCTCTACGAAGAGTTAATACAGTATATATAAATAGTGGAGATAATAAGTATCTATATAAATACATATAACCAAAATAAAGCCCAAAAGATAAGGATCTTCGCTAAATCAGAAGCTTCCAGCATGCCTCAGTGAGGAGCCTCACGTCCTGCATCTGAAAACCACAAAATTCGCATGGGTGAGAACCAGAGGTTCTTAGCATGGTAACATTGCCACATATCTAACATATAATGTCCTGAGAAAGCCGAAGGCAATCCTAGTACTTCTGACAGATAATTAAAGCTTATAAACATAACTAAACTATGAAAAAGTAACTAGCTAAGGGTCTTCGGTCTATCTAAAACACCCCTTTTCAACTCCTCCAAACCTTCCAACCGCCACCGGAATCAGTTGTTGCAAACATATTTATTACAGACAAGGAAATCTCAGGTAGAAAGCATATATAGCAGATAAACAATTAGCAAGTAGTTATGCAGTCAATTAGGCATTCCAAGCAAAACACACCAAACATACATATAGATGCATATGATGCATGCTTGTCCTAGTGGCTGATGAATCTCATCTATCGGTTATCAAGCCAACCCGACGTGTCCGGTAGCTAATTCAGACACTGTCTCTCTGTTGTACATTGTTTCCGTTAGAGGAAATACGTGCCCTGTCACCGTTAGAGGGTATCTGTGCCCTGTCACCGTTAGAGGGTATCTATGTCCTGTCACCATTAGAGGGTGTCACCCTTACAACCAGAGAGAGAAAACACAAGCATACTCACATTCAACATTTTCCATCATGATTTATTTACCACATTCATTCATTAATCATATATGCATCTCCGGTATACTCGCCACATGTTCAAGCTTCCTCAGTTAATCATAATCATTTAATCATCAATCATATACATATGCATGCTCAGCCATAAATCAATATTTATCACTGCCATCCAGCTCATAACATACACGACATTTCTACCATCATCCTCAGCAACTCATACAATCATCATTAATCATGATTCAGCATTAATTCTCTATTTACTTCACCCACAAGTTACCATCTTTCCTAACTTCTTCTCATTACTAGACATATTATTAGGATTTGGGGTTAAAAGGATGAGAATAGAGGCTTAGAGGTTTGAAATATGGTTTTAAAAACACAAAACTAATATTTGCTAAAAACAGGGTCACACGTAGACGTGAGCGCGCGGTTCGTTCCATGTCGCGTACGCATTACCCTTCCTGCATACGCATGTGCACCAAACAGAATCGAATGGGTGCGTATGAGGGGATTCGCATATGCAAAAACCTCAGGTCACGCGTACACGTGAGCCACACGTACGCGAGCGTGCATTTTTGCTCATTTCGCGTACGCAGCTCCATTCCTGCGTACGCACGCACGCCAAACAGAATTGAATGGCCGTGTATGATGGGTATGCTTACGCATATCATGCAGAATTTCCAAAAGGCTGTTAAGTCCAGAATTTTTATGTTTGTATACCAAACTTTAATTGAGCATAACTTCCTCATTTTAAAATATTTTTCCTCTGTTCTTCAAATGGCATAAACATCTCGGACCAAATTTTATTTCTAAACAAGTTTGACACAAATTGGAGGTCCGGAGACAAAGTTATGCTCCATCAATTTTAGGCCAAAATCATAATTTTCACAAAATTAGAAAAACCTCAAATTTCAAAACATACACTTTCCAAACCCTTTAAAACCAACCCAAACCTTAGCCAATTCAGCATTAACCACATTCCACTCAATTTAAAACTTTTTTATTCAATATAAAATCCACCAATTCACCACTTTTGACCAAACTCATTTGAATAACTCAATTTCAAACAACATACCTTGTAAAACATTGTTCTATACCTCAATTCTAACAATATTCAATTCAATCAACCACTATACATACAATCAACATCATTTTCACCATCAACATGGTACCACCCACAATTCAATCTCACCAACCATTAAACATATACCAAGGCATGCATATCTTACATACAAAATTCCATTACAACCTCCAAAATCACTAACCACATACATGACAACACAATCCATCTCAACCTATCAACAACATCAATAATTCAATTTCTATCATAGGGTCACTAGCCTAAGTTTTCACAACACATTATATTTTAGATATGAGAAACCGAAATCATACATTGGCCGATTTCTCGCTAAACCCGAAACACTTCCAATTCAACTTTCCTCAAACTTTCAAGACTCCAACACCTCCAAAAAATAGATTTCTAGCTTGCATTCCACTTCAAACTCCCAAAATCTTCATCAAGCTTCAATCCACTTACATATATACATTGTCTAATATACATAATATACACCCACACATACAAACTCAATAACTAATCACAACAGTTTAAGTATTTCACTAGGTTTGAGAATCCTTACCATACCTGAAGATCAAAGAGGCAAGCTTAAGCCTTTCTCTCAAGTTAATTGGATCCTATAACATCAAAGAGTTCAAAATCTCAACACTTTCACTAAAGAGTTTTAAAATCAAGGGATGTAAAAACAAGCAAGAAAACATGGCTTACCTCTTACACAACCTTGTGGGCTTTGTAGAGCTCGATGCGACAATTGTGTGGCCGCAAACGGTGCGACAATTGAAGCTCCGGATCAAAAGTTATGTCAGTGTGAATCACAAGTGAGGGTTTGGTCCCATGGAGTGTTCTTCCTCTCCCCAATTCAGTTTCAGCGTGTTTCATGATTTGGAATGGGGAGGGAAGGGCCGTGCCCTTCATTAATGTGTTATTGGGCTGGGCCAAGGGCCTAATACAGGCTCGGTTTGTCCGGTTCGACCCGTTTAGCCCATTCTGTAAGACCCAAAACCTTTGAAAAGTCTTTTTATAATCAAATCTCAAGTCATATAGTTATTTATAGCCTTAATTTCAGAAGTTATTTTATTAAAGATAATTAAGGCAAGTTTCGATTTATTGAATTTGAGATAAGTTATGATTATTATCCAATTATATAATTATTGGATTATTTTCTGTATTTAAATTATAAATTTAGTAGTTGTGAAATAATAAGAATTTTATATGATTTGGACTAAATAATTAATATTTTAAAATAGTAATACTACTGTTTTGGGAAATAAAGGATTTAATTATATTATTTCCAATTATTGGATTTGAACATTTTATTGAAAATAATTTGTAAAGTTGATGAACATATAGTACCTTCTATATATAATTAGTGTTGGATTTAATTTGGATTTCAATTACCATGTTATCCCTACCTTTATTTGAAATTACAAAACTAACCCTATTACCTTAATTTTGTTAAAATTACCGAATTGACCCTTACCCTAATTTTGGCATACCCTCCCTCTATTCTCCCTTCAGTGCCGCGCAGCCTCCAAACCCTTTCTTCACTATCTTTATTGCGCAGCCATATCCTATGCACACCGCCCGGTTCCCTGAACCAAAGGAAGAAGAAGAACGGAAATAGAAAGAAGGGGGGCCGAGCCAGAAGAAGGGGAGGAGAGGGAAAAGGGCTTGGCGCCGCTGGATGGGTACTACCGCCATGACCATTGGACTGCCGCACGTGAGGAGCATCGCCGTGAAGCCATGCCGTTCATCCCTGCCCAGTCGCGGTTCCGTCATCCAGCACCCAATGCCGTCGCCTGATGGTAAATTGCGAAGGCGAGAGAGGACTTGCGCCGCCTCTGCCACTGTTAATCCATCTAGGCTGGAGCGAGAGAAGAGGACGAAGGGGCACATTGTCTTGCGCCGTCGTCATCCTCACCGCGGGATCTGAGCTCTTGTCATCCATGGTGAGCCTGAAGGGAGAAGCCCGAATGGAGGAGAGGTGAACCGCGACGGAAAGAAACGGGGAAGTCACGCCGGCACTGGGGGGGTCTTGCCGCCACCGTCCTTGTTGTGGCTGGTGTCATCGCCGGAGAACCACCCTCGCGGAAGCCACCTACGTCACCACTAGAGGAGGGAAGATCCGCGCCGTTACTGCGTTTCTGCCGCTCGAGACCTCTTTGTTGTCTGCCTCCGTCACTACCGACCTGCTGCTCCGTGATGCTTAGCTGGAACTTCTGCTACTGTCACCGGAGTTCTGAGACCACCGGAACCACCGTCGGAGCTTCTGGCTACTTCTTCTGTCGCCGAAAAAATTGCCGGTAAGGGTTTTATTTGAGGATTCTGTCCTTTTTGAATTTCGAGAATACCGTAGTGACTGTGTGTTGGTTTCAGTTGGCGTGATCAGAAATTATCGCCACTACTGCTTGAGGTGGCTGCCGCCGAACCGGTTTGGAGACCTCCGCCGTTTAGGTTCAGTCGTTTCTCCTTCGGTTCGGTAAGCGTTTTCGATTTGAAAGTCCTTTGATTACTGTTCTGTTATCATACGCTGAGGTTTGTGGCGTTAATTGCTATAAGATTGAGTTTCGGTTGTTGTATGTTGCGATTAGAGTTGTTGAGATTGTGGAGGAAGCAAGTAGAGCTGAGTTGTTAGTTGCCATCATTTCGGGTTGAAGCGGAAAGGACTCTGTGAGACATTTGGGTTAAGGTTTTGCGTTTCGAGGTAGGGGTGCTTTCCAAAAACTATGTTTTATGTATTGGAATTATTACATATGGATACTAATGTGAGACATTGTGTATTTGGTGATTGTATCAGCCTTATGTATTATTTGATTGTCTCGATTGATTGTGGATATTTGTTTGGTTGAATTATTGTGCGGCTTTGTGAAATGTAATATTTCGAAGTTGATTCTTTAAAGATTTGAAATCTGAGTTTAATCCGTTGAGGATTGATTTGAATTGAGTTAATTATTTTGATGGAGTGAAAAGTCGAATGCACTTTGAACCGATTCCTTAAAGCTTTAGAAATGAGTTAGATCGGTTGATATTGAGTTGATTTTGAAATGGTTTCCTTGAGATATGCCACTGAGGCGTCTGTTAGATTTAGCTTGCTTTTGAATTGATTTCTGGTTTTGAGTTGCTGAAAAAAAATGAGGAACGATTTAGTTGGAACTCGAACCGGGTGGCAAAAGTCCAAGTTTTAGGGGAGGTGCTGTCAAAATTTATACAAAATTCTAGTCTTGTTTGAAAAGTTATTTAAAAAGGATTGGATTTGAGAAATTGTATTATTTGATTTATTATATTTATGTTTTCAAACTTAATTTATTTAATGAACTTTATGCCTTGAATTCGACTTATTTAGAAATTAACTATTTTTACCATTTGAATCACTGAAGGGAAGAATGATGCTCTAATATTGATTTCAACATAAAAAGGAGCTTTTAGTGATTTTAAAGGAAACTAGACTTTTGATTGAGTAATTAAGTTTGAGTCATTTTGGAAGAGGTTAAAAAAATGGGTTCCAAAAAGAAATCTGAAAGTGGTTTGATTCAAATGAACCGGTTCCGTTCAAATGAGTTGATTTTGGACCGGGTTGAAACTTGTGATGTTGTATGGTTCGGTTTCACAATGAATTCAGTTTTATCTACTTGAACCGAGAATCTATGATTTTAAGAGCTTCAATAAATTTTAAGGAATTGATATAGGTTGACCTTCCCTAAAGACTTGAGACTCTGTCGAGAAACTTTTGTTATAAAATCCCATTATGGGATAGATGACTTTGTATGTTTCCAAAATGAATCTTTAACTTTCCATGGTTTTGGAAGTTTTGGAAAGAGAATGGCGAGAGCGGTTTTGTTTTAAAAAGGGAACTCACTTTGAGTAAATTTGGCTTATAAGCCTAAGATGATTTGAGAAATGACATCTTTAAAGCCAAGGCAGAAAAGAGTTGAAATTCGATTTCAAAGTGAAATGAGTTGAGAAAAAGTGAATTATGGCTTGAATGCCGATTTTATGAATTTGATGATGTTGAATGGTGGAAGTGCTATTTTGTTATGAACCGGAATGGCTGTGTATGCTATTGAGTTACGGCTGATTGCCGAATAAGTTATGAGCCGTATGGCTGACTATGAATTATGAATTTAAGCCAAAGGGTTGTATTTATTGATAAATTGGTTGGTTTTGGATTGAACCTTGAGCCGGATGGCTGAGATAGATGGTGATCTGTGGTTGAGTATAAATGCATGTATGCAATTGAATGAATTGTGAATTTAAGCCGGATGGCTGAGATAAATGTTGTATGTGAGTATGCTTGTGTTTTCTCTCTGGTTGTAAGGGTGACAGGGCACCGACACCCTCTAATGACGACAGGGCACAGATACCCTCTAATGGTGACAGGGCACATATTTCCTCTAATGATATTAATGCGCAACAGAGAGACTATGTCCGGGTTAGCTACTGGACACGTCGGGTTGGCTTGATAACCGACAGATGATATCATCAGCCAATAGGAACAGGCATGCATCATATGCATCTATGTGACATTGTTTGGGTGTGCATATTGTACTTGGTTTGCCTTTGTAACTACTTATAATTAACTGCTTTTTATTCTACTTGTTGTAACTGTTTGTTTGTGCTTGAACTTCCTATCTGTGTTTACAACTGGGACTCTGTTGGATTGTGGTGATTTGATTGATGGTTGGATTGTTTGGGCCTAGGGCCGTGGTTGAATTGAGATGGACCGATGGTTGGTTTCGATTTTGTGTTTTTAGTTTGGAAACATATAAAAAGCTATTTTGGTTCAGCATAGATAAATCTTTTTGAAAAGCTTTTGAGTTTTTGAGAATTGAACGGTTCCACTTTCAGAAAAGATTTCCAACTTTACTTTTATGGTAAACCGTTGTTTTCGAAAAGAGGCATAAGACGGTTATTAATCACCGGTACAGTTTATCTTCATGTATCCTATTACAGTAATTCCCAAAAACCCTCTACTGAGAATCCTTTCGAGGATGATGTTCTCCTCCCCCTACATTTTTCCCCTTTCAGGATATGGATGCAGAAGTCACAAAGAGTTTATTTAATTGTTGTTGAGATGCTCTGTGTTGCTTTAGATTATTATTTATTGTACCCAAAGTTTTAAACAGGCTCATATTTTAGTATTAAATAGTATAAGAGTCGTCGTAATGTCCGAGCTATCAGAGTTGCGCAGCCGAAAGCGTGAGCTTTGGTAGTTAGGGTGTTACACGTTCGGCCTAATTTTGGGTGAAATTCTTTAAAATTAGTATAAAAATTCTTATTTTAATTTTCTCTATCACATTAAACTATAGAATTTCATATTCTAATTTTCTAGAATAAATTTTAATTTATGAATTAATTATATATTAATTAACTGGGTTTTACACATTAACCCTAAAATTATTTAGAGAATACATAAGATTAACAAATTATATGATATTTCAAAGTTTTTCAGTCATCTTATTTATAATGGTTTTACAGAAGAAGTAAACTTAATCATGACAAATATGGAAGGCCAATAAATGAATAAAAATTTAGAATAAAATTTTTAAGTTAAAATGCGTTAAACAAAAAGATTATTTTTCATTAATGGGGCAACAACTTTTATAAAGTCTACTATAAAAAATTAACAAGTTAAAAAATAGAAATTAATTTCTTCCTTTACATTAAATTCTATCTCTTTATTGTATATTTGTACAAAAATACTTTATTATTTTGCAAAGTTATCTTATTTTGTATTACTTAATTACCTTTAGAATAATCGAATAATATTAGATGTAATATGTAACACCCTACCACACAGATCCTTATGCTTAAGTCATAAGACAGAGGTGGTGAAGTATTACGACCTCTAAAAGTAAAATTATATGTATAATATAGTGAAAAGTATTTTTAACTATAAGCCTTTGAAGAAAAGGGTAAAGCAAAATCGTTAAATTGAAAAGCGTAAAACACACGAATTCGATAATGTAAGCGAAACAAGGTAAAAGATACGCTGATATGGATATATATACAGAAGAGTGCAACAATACAGCTAACAAAACTCAAGATTCGGTTCACGAAGGTAACCGGCCGAAGCATATAAGTATATATATATCTAAGAACCCAAAAGAAACCCAAGATACAGAGTTATAAAACCTATTTCTCCAAAATAACCACTACGAGGAGTTAATACAGTATATATATAAACAGTGGAGATAATAAGTATCTATATAAATACATATAACCAAAATAAAGCCCAAAAGATAAGGATTTTCGCTAAATCAAAAGCTTCTAGCATGTCTCAGCGAGGAGCCTCACGTCCTGCATTTGAAAACCATAAAATTCACATAGGTGAGAACCGGAGGTTCTCAACATGGTAACAGTGCCCACATATCTAACATATAATGTCCTGGGAAAGACGAAGGCAATCCTAGAACTTTCGACAGATAATTAAAGCTTATAAACATAACTAAACCATGAAAAAGTAATAGGCAACTAGCTAAGGGTCTCCGGTCTATCTAAAACTCCCCTTTCTATCTCCTCCGAACTTTCCAACTGCCACCAGAACCAGTTGTTACAAACACATTTATTACAGACAAGGAAATCATAGGTAGAAAGCATATATAGCAAATAAACAATTAGCAAGTAGTTATGCACTCAATTACGCATTCCAAGCAAAACACACTAAACAAACATATAGATGCATATGATGCATGCTTGTCCTAGTGGCTGATGAGTCTCATCTGTCGGTTATAAAGCCAGCTCGACAAGTTCTGGTAGCTTTGTGGAATGAAGCGTAAGAGAAAGATGTTTAGTGGTTGGCGTTGTAAATCTAGGCTCATTATGGTTGAGGCTTCAAGGATTGGATGCAAAGGTTGGACTAGTGCTCAATTAAATGGGTCTAGGAGGATAGTTTGGTGGCTAAATGAGAATTCCAAGGCTAAACCACCCGGATGGAATCATGATGATCAACTTGAAGACGGGTGTGAAAACAAAGTGTGGGATCCCGGGTTACAAAAAGAGGATCAATTTTGGAGTTCATGGTTTGTGAAGAACTCCATCAAAGCTTGGAGGTATTAATTTTGAATGATGGAGCTTATTGGAAGTCCAAGCATTGGTGAAAGTTCAAGGATGAATTCAAGTACAAGCCACCTTGATGAGAGCTCCCCATAAGTCCAACTTAAGGACAATAAACAAAAGTGCTAGGTGGGAGACACTCCACCATGGTAATATCTTTTCACTTTTCTCTTTTGTATATATTGGTAAAATAAGTTTAATTTCATATTTAGTTTTGTTTGTTTGGTTTATTTAGTAGTCTAGTATGTTAAATAAGGTTTTATGGTGTTTTGGTAGCTATTTGGAAGTTCGGAATGCTTGGTTTGGTGCTAGAACTTGACAAATTTTGAAAAACAGAGCACCCAGCCACGTGTATGCGTGTGCGTCACCCACGCGTAGGTGTGACCCCCAAGTTTCCAACCCCTCACGCGTACGCCTTGCCCACGCATACGCGTGATCCCCAAATTTTCCAGGTGCAGTACAAAAATCATCGAGTTGTGTGTGTAGTGTGCTAAAATTATGCGTTTAGCACAATTTTGACCCACACGTACACGTGACCCACGCGTACGTGTCATCTGTCTCTCTCTGCACTATCACGCGTGTGCATCAACGATGGTTACGCGTTGCACCTTATTTTTGCCATGCACGCGTACGCGTGACCCCCTACCCTGTTTCACCTACTTCTTTTCTTCTCTTCTCTCCATTTCTTTTCTTCGTTTCTCTTCTCCTCTTCTTTTTCCCTCCTTCAACCATCATCCAACACTACCAATCACCATCTATCACCAACTCCTTTAGTTAGTTAGTTATTTAGTTAGTTTAATTTCTATTTGATTTTCTATTTTTTATGATAAGTGTTAGATTATTGATTTGATTTGCTATTTCTTGATGCCGAAATTATTCATTGTTAGATTCTTTGTTGAGGTTACAATTTGTTACTTAGTTTTGAGTTCTTAATACTTAATATTTTTGGATACCAAGTGTATGACATTGCCTTCAAAGCATTTTAAATCTTTTGAATTTCATGGCCCACCATGTGATTTGATTTCATTATCTGTGATGAGACAATATGTGTATTATCAATGTATTTTTTTTGTTAGGTGATGCTTGTTTATGATTGACCCTTATTCACTTCACCTATTTCATGCATTGAGATTTTGGAATTGTGGAATTGGATTAAAAGCTTACCTAGTAACACATTTTTGAGCTTTGTAAAGCTTTGTGGACCATGCTTGCTATGTGATTGAGTTTAATTTCTATCTTTTTTTCCTAAGTTCCATAGCACCCATGTGTTCCACCTCTATGTCACTTAGGTATTGCAAACAAAGTTTAATATGTGTCATTGTTTGATGTGTGAGCTCTATATTTCATTTGGTTTACTAAGTTTTCTTATACATCAATCAATGTCCATTCATTATCCAATTCGCAATTAGTTGTTTATTTTCTTGAGTGCTTTCATGATCCTTTATTACTTGTTTGTTTATCTTAACTTATAAGTTTCTTTAAAGTATTTCAAGCACACTAGAATGAGTGAAGTGTATGCTTTCTTTTGTGTACTTGTGACATAACTTTTAATATCAGTGTGTGTGTGTTCTAAACTGCATACAACTTAGAACTCACACACTATTCTTCCTTAATGTCACACTAATTCACTCACTCTATTCTAGTGGTTCTTACTTCATTCCAACAATTTACGCTTTCTTGCTTTTGCATTTTCTCATTTTGCTGTGCTATTTTCTATGGGTGAGTCATCATAAGCTAAAACTGAAGTGGGAGAAAGAACATGCAGTAGCCAGTTGATCCACCAGCTGAAGGTGGCAATCCAGAAAGTTGTCGTACCCCCTTGCTCATCTTTGAATGCACCGAGGACAGTGCAAACTTTTAAGTGTGGGGAGGTCGTCCGACCGATTGGCCATTTTTGGGTGACAAATTTCTAATCCCAATAGTTTTGCATTTTATTTTTAGGTCTTTTAGAATTTTAGTTGCATTTTCTTAGTTTGCATATATATAATAAGCTTAGACAAAATAATTAAATTTTCCAAGGATTTTATCTATAGGGCATCCCAATTGATCTGAGTAAAAATTTTTTTAGAACTTGCTTGAATTATATATATTGTGGAACATATTTTTGAGTTAAGAACACATAAGCATTTGAGTTTTGAGCCTGATTGTGTGTATTATTCTCTTTCTATGATTGTAATCTTTGATTTGTTTGATTCTTTATGTCCATTATTTTGTGTATGAATGCACTTATATGATTGAGAACATTGTTTCAAATAGCCCACTTACCCAAATAGCCTACCTTTTATCTTCCATTGTAGCCAATTTTGAGCCTATGCTAAACCCCTTCTATTCTCAATTTTAGCACATTACAAGCCTTGAAGCGAAAAACAATAAATGTCCCTTGTTTGAATCTTTGATTAGCTTAGACTAGTGAGAGTGTGTATCATTTAAGTAAGGAAAAATTTGGGAACATTGGTTGGGATAAAATTGTGTTTTTATATTTTTGTCAAAAATTTTAGGAATTGGATACATACTCATATGTTAATTATGTTTAAACCATGTGCATTGATACTTTTATATATATCTTATTAAAAAAAAGAAAAAAATAAAAAAATAATAAAAAGAAAGAAATAGAAAAAAAAGAAAAAGAAAAGCAATAAAAAGGGGAAAAAATGCTCCAAAGTGAATATAAATAATAATCAATGCATATGGGTTGTGATAAAAAAAAAGAGAATGCATGAGTGTGTGGAAAAGTGAAGAATGGGTAGTTACGTTTTTGCATTTTGAATTGTATAGGTTGTAGGTTAGGTGGAAGTTTAAGTTAATCAAAGATTCAAATTTCAAGCTCACTTAACCGAATACAATCTTACCTTGACCCTAACCCCATTACAACCTATGGATAAGTCCTCATGATATTTGTATGCATGCATTGAATAATTGTTGATTTTTAGATGAAAAATAAATCTTAGAAAGCATGAATAGGGAAGAATTGAGTGAATCAACCCTATACACTTGAGCGACTAGAGCGGATACACATCCGGTGAGGGTTCAATTGTTCAATTACATGTTTTCACCTACGATCATCTCTTTCCTTGCAAGTTTGTAAACTATTTTCAATAACTCAATTCAATTGTGGATTTGACTTGGTTGTTAATACCTTTAGCCTTTATGTTCATATATGTATTCTTGGGGATTGATTTATTTTGACCATGTAGTTGCATTCATTTAAATAGATTGCATGTAGATAGGTTGCATTTAGATAGTGTGCATTGAATAAATGTGATACCCTTTGTCTCTTTGTTGAGTTTAGCATGAGGACATGCTTAGTTTAAGTGTGGGGAGGTTTGATAAACCCCAATTTTATGATTTATCTTATGTTGAATTTAGGGGATTTTATCAACTTATCTCACATTTATTCAATGAAATAGCATGGTCTTGTAATTCTCCCTAATGTGCTTAAGAGTTAAAAACATGCTTTTTAGGCTTTAAATTTGCCATTTTAATTTACTTTAATTCCATTCGATGCCTTGATATGTTTGTTGAGTGATTTCAGGCTTATAAGGCAAGGATTGGATGAAAGAAGTGAAGATAAAAGCATGCAAAATGGATTATTTCTATTGACTGTAATCTCTTGCTAATTCAATTAGTAAGTTGATTAGGACTTATGGATTGAGATTAACTAGTCTTATTTGACTTTCTCTCAATATGAAGATAATATTGTACCTTCTTCCGATGTTGGAGATGACGAAATATGATTAGCTCTTGTTAATTATTGTATCATGATTAATGACTAGGATAAAAAGTCTTGATTCTCAATCCTTACCATGAATGCCTCTTTTATTAGTTGTTATCTTTAATTGTTTGTTTTATTTTATTGCCATTTAATTTCTTGCTTCTTTATTCGCAAACTCCCTTGAAACTCATAATAATTAAGCACTCGATTGTGATTCTTAGGGAGATTGACCCGAAATTAATACTCTCGATTATTTTTATTGGGTTTGCATTCGTGACAACTAAAATTAAACTTTGATTGAAAATTAGTTATTGGTCTAGATTATACTTACAACGAAATGATTCGATTTTATTGAAAATTTCTAGATAAACATAAAATCACTCTTTCACGCATCATGATTTCTTTTTTTGTCTATGCACATAATGATTTGATGAAAAGATAAAAAAAACCATCTATCTTTGCTAACGACCACAAATTTCCATTCTTAAATATTGTACGTGAAGATTGTGTGCAAAATCCCTTATGTAATTAAACAAAATGTTTGTTAGTCTTTGCGTTGATAATGTATTACCATAGATACACTCTTGTATCATGCATTAAAGTTATTTTAACAAAAAAATAATTAAAATATACGGCGAATAGCGGGAACTTAATGTAATAGTTGGACTTGAAAATTTATTCTAAATGTTCATTAATTGCACTTTTTTTATTTGGCATGTTCATGTAATTTTTTTATCACGTAATATAGTTGCATGAGAAATATATGTAGATACGAGAAAAATCTTTGCCTAAACAAATTGACAATTTTTTTTCCATTTTTAGCCACAGGTTCATTATTAGCTAATCAAAGATGCTTTCTAATTTTACCTGAATGTTTAAAATAATAAAAATATACTAGAAGATTATTAGAATTTATTATTTTTAATTACTAATTAGTTAGTTGTCAATCTTTAAAAATATAGGCTAAAACATGTTGTTAAATTATCAAACTAAATGAATTATTAAATTGATACTATAGTTAAAAGCAATGACTAATAAAGTTTGATAATCTTTTAACATTTCTCTAAATTAATTTAAATTTTATTTCTATTATCTAAATTCGTTTTTATATTCTAATTTTATCTATATATTGTTAAATTTTCACTTATTATTATCTACTCCTCCCTACTCCTCCCTCCGACATTTCCACCATCACCACTGCTATTGTTGTTGTTACTGCCCCTACCATAATCACATTTATCTTAATTAAAACATAAATTTTACTGGAACAAAGGGATGGTCTACCAAAGCTAATGCTTGAGATCATAGTTATCAAAATCGAGCCGACATTAGTGTTTAATAGTTCACATTATTTAAATTTAAATAAATTATATATAAATTTCATTAGCTTATTACTTAAATATGATTTATATATAATTTATATAAATTATTAGTCTTTAATTTAATGGGTCTAATCTAAAAAAAAACTAAAAAAAATTACATATAAATAAAATTAATCTTACACATATGAACTAGTGTATGATTGTAGGTTTAGAGCATTCTTATGTGAATTTTGTTATTATATATTTTATTATTAGCCTAAAATTGACAAAGAAGAATGTCTGGTTTAGTGGCTAGGGTGCTGAAGCTTTCGCACAAGGATCTTGGTTCGAGACCCAACTGCACCGTGGAGACGTGCGGGTCAAGCACCTGAACCGCCCAGTTTTCAACAAGTTTGACCACCGTTGACCGAATTAATTGCAGAAGCAGTCTGCATAGTAAATCGAATCGGCCAGATCACCGGTTTACCGAGTTTTCGGTCGAACTGGCTGGTTTAATCTGGTTCTGATAACTATGCTTGAGATAATGAATTACAAGGGTCCAACTGCAACACATCTTGAAGTATTTGTTCATGACACTAGCAAGAAATTATTTGTAATACCACATGTTGTGTATAGCTAAAAAATTAAATTTAAAGAAAATTCTTATGGATAATTATCTCCTCAAGTATAATAATCAAGGTTCTAAAAATCAGATCGAATTGGCCGATTCAATTGGATTAATTGAAAATCGGTCACTTAGCCAGTTCGGTTGACATCCAGAATTGGCCTACAAAAAACTGGTGAAAAAATCGGTAGTTAATTGGTGAACCAGTCAAACCGGCCAATTTTTTAAAAGTGTCGATTTTTTACCCTAGGTCCTAAATGGCGTTGTTTTGAGACGTAAAAAAAAAAAAAGAAACCCGCCACCTGACTTGATAACCCAACCCAACCCAATCCAACCCCACCCCTGAAGCAAACTGAGACTTCAGTCCCATGATTTACCAGCCACCACACATTCAACCCTAATTTCACTTCCAAGTTCTAATCTTCATCCAACAACGATGGTCACCGTCGTTCCCAATCTACCACAATCGACGCTGTCATCGGGCAGAAGGACCTCCAACGGGCAGAAGAAAGTCATTGTCGTGGATTGAAGCTGCTACAGCAGCGGCGTCATCTGAATTCCGAAGCTGGTCTGGTCGTCTAGTCGTCTGATCGTCTGGTCGGCGTCGTCTGCTCGTCTGGTTGATGGAAGCTGCTCTGTTTTGCTGCTGTGACCTAGATGCCTTCCCTGCTCTCTGTTGTCGTGAGTTCTTCAATCTTCAGTTATTCAGTTTATTTTTTTATTTTGTTATTCATAATGATTCTGAATTGCTATATTTTACTATTTTGAATTTTGGATTTTGGTTACTAAATGGAATTTTGATTTTGGTTGATATAATTGTCAAAAACAATGATAAATTTAATTTTGGAATCTAGATTTTGATGGCTGAGATTTTATTTTGCTATATGTAATTTGTAATATGCATATTTGTAATTTAGATGGAACAACCATAGTGATTGGTGCACGAAATTGCAATCACACTTTTGCAATTCCGTACAACTAACCAGCAAGTGCACTGGGTCGTCCAAGTAATACCTTACGTGAGTAAGGGTCGATCCCACGGAGATTGTCGGCTTGAAGCAAGCTATGGTTATCTTGTAACTCTTAGTCAGGATATCAATAATTATCAGGGTTGATTGTGAAAAGTAAAAGAACATGAAATAAGTACTTGTTTTGCAGTAATGAAGAACAGGTTGAGGTTTTGGAGATGCTCTATCTTCTGAACCTCTGCTTTCCTACTGTCTTCTTCTTCAAGCACGCAAGGCTCCTTCCATGGCAAGCTGTATGTAGGGTTTCGCCGTTGTCAATGGCTACCTCCCATCCTCTCAATGAAAATGTTCAACGCACCCTGTCACGGCACGGCTATCCATCTGTCGGTCTCAATCAGGCCGGCATAGAATCCAGTGATTCTTTTGCGTCTATCACTAACGCCCAGCCTTCAGGAGTTTGAAGCTCATCACAGTCATTCAATCATTGAATCCTACTCA
>NC_029780.3:18162357-18162943 GCF_000817695.3 Arachis duranensis | reverse complement strand
AATTCTTATTTGCAATTGTGTAGATCTCACAAGCCATCAGATGATGAACCTCCACTTCTTTTCCAAGCATAATGCAATGAATCATCACTGCTCTCTTGATAGTGACCTCAGAACGGTTGCTAGTGGGCAATATGGAACGCCCAATAAAGTCTAGCCAACTTCTTGCAATTGGTTTGAGGTATCCCCTCTTGAGTTGGTTTGGGACACCCTTTGAATTGGTTATCCACTTAGTTCCAGGGAGGCATATGTCCTCTAGAACTTGATCCAACCCTTTATCTGCTTTCACCATTCTCCTATTAAAGGATTCAGGATCATCTTGCAGTTGAAGCAATTTGAAGATTTTTCTTATTTTGTCCAGATGGAAGTAGATAACTTTCCCTCTGACCATGGTTCTGTAAGTATGGAAAGCAGTTCCAGTCATTCTCTGCTTATCTGTTAGCCACAGATTTGAGTAAAATTCCTGAACCATATTTCTTCCAACCTTTGTCTCAGGATTGGTTAGAACTTCCCATCCTCTGTTTCGAATTTGCTCTTGGATCCCAGGATACTCATCTTCTTTCAGATCAAATTTAACTTCCGGGATCAC
>NC_029780.3:18161230-18162049 GCF_000817695.3 Arachis duranensis | reverse complement strand
TAGGGAGGCCGAACGTGTATTTATAAGGGGGGAGAGATTTCGAAAAATTGGAAGGAGATTTGAGAAGATATGGAGAGAATTTGAGAGAAAGGTGAGTTTTTGAACAAGATTTGGGAGGGATTTGAGAGAGATTGGAAGAATGATTTTGATTTTTGAAGATTTGAAGGTGAATGATGAAAGGTTGAAATGTGTTTATGTAGAAAAGTATGGGTCAAAATAGGAAAGTTTGAAAAAAATATGATCGGAAAGCAAAATCTCAGTCCCCCACCTTTCTGGCGTTAAACGCCCAGAATGGCATCCATTCTGGCGTTTAACGCCCATTTGCTAGCCATTGTGGGCGTTAAACGCCAGAATTCCCTTTGTCACTGGGCGTTTTGCTAAACGCCCAGGATGCTGCACACCTGGTGTTAAACGTCCAGAATGGTGCCCATTCTGGCGTTTAACGCCCAAAGTACCCCTTACTGGCATTTTTTCGCCAGTAAGCTCTTTTTCTCTGCTTTTTGCACTGAATCCTTCTGTAACTCTGTGAATTCCTTCATTTTTGATACTTGCCCTTGTAGAAACAAAACATATAACCTGCTAATGACTGGGTTGCCTCCCAGCAAGCGCTTCTTTACTGTCTTTAGCTGGACCTTCACTGAGAATCACTCAAGTCTCAGTTTTGAGCATTCTTGCTCAAAATTGATTTCAAGATAATGTTTGACTCTCTATCCATTAACACTGAATTTTTTGTTAGAGTCATTATCCTGAAGCTCTACATATCCATATGGTGACACACCTGTAATCACATATGGTCCTCTCCACCGGGATTTCAACTTT
>NC_029780.3:18160359-18161126 GCF_000817695.3 Arachis duranensis | reverse complement strand
CTCAACATATCCATATGGTGATACTCCTGTAATCACATACGGACCCCTCCAACGGGATTTAAGCTTTCCTGGGAACAATCTGAGCCTAGAGTTGAATAGCAAAACTTTTTGTCCTGGCTCAAAGACTCTGGATGACAACTTCTTGTCATGCCACTTCTTTGCCTTTTCTTTATAAATTTTTGCATTTTCAAAGGCATTGAGTCTGAACTCCTCTAGCTCATTTAGCTGGAGCAATCTTTTTTCACCAGCTAACTGAGCATCCATGTTTAGGAACCTGGTTGCCCAGTAGGCTTTATGTTCCAGTTCCACGGCAGATGACAGGCCTTCCCATACACCAGTTGGTATGGAGAGGTTCCTATAGGAGTCTTGAATGCTGTTCTGTATGCCCACAGAGCATCATCCAAACTCTTTGCCCAATCCTTTCTTTGGGCTATCACAGTCCGTTCTAGGATTCTTTTTAGCTCTCTGTTAGAGACTTCAGCTTGCCCATTTGTCTGTAGATGATACGGAGTTGCCACTTTGTGGCTAATTCCATATCGGACCATAGCAGAGTATAGCTGTTTATTACAGAAATGAGTGCCCCCGTCACTAATTAGTACTCTGGGAACACCAAACCTGCTGAAGATGTGTTTCTGGAGGAATTTCAGCACGGTCTTGGTATCATTAGTGGGTGTAGCAATTGCTTCCACCCACTTAGATACATAGTCCACTGCCACAAGAATGTAAGTGTTTGAGTATGAAGGTGGGAATGGACCCATGAAGTCAAT
>NC_029780.3:18156754-18157132 GCF_000817695.3 Arachis duranensis | reverse complement strand
AATTGTTGATTAAGCTCAATCATCTGTTCTTGAGGATTAGGATCAGTAGTTACTGCCATAGCTTCTTCTTTTGTAGAGGACTCATTGCTTGAGTATAGATGTTGATTTCTAGCAACAGTATCTATGAGCTCTTAAGCCTCTTCAATCATCTTCCTCATATGTATAGATCCACCAGCTGAGTGGTCTAGGGACATCTGAGCTTTTTCTGTAAGCCCATAGTAGAAGATGTCTAACTGTACCCACTCTGAAAACATTTCAGAGGGGCATTTTCTTAGCATATCTCTATACCTCTCCCAGGCATTGTAAAGGGATTCATTATCCTCTTGTTTAAAGCCTTGGATGTCCAGCCTTAGCTGTGTCATCCTCTTTGGAGGGTAG
>NC_029780.3:18155625-18156558 GCF_000817695.3 Arachis duranensis | reverse complement strand
AGCAATTTGTAAGAATTGTGCCAGAAACTCAGTAGGTTCTTCCTGTGGAAGACCGGAATACTGGCAATTTTGCTGCACCATGATAATGAGTTGAGGGTTTAGCTCAAAGCTACTTGCTTTGATGGGAGGTATACAGATGCTACTCCCATATGCAGCCGTAATGGGGTTAGCATATGACCCCAAAGTCCTTCTGGACTGCTCAATTCCACTTAGGTCCATGATGGAGAAAGGGAAATGATATGGATTGCAAGTAGATTAAATTTTTTTTTGAAATGACCGAAAATAATAAAATAAAACAAAAGGAAAATAAAATAAAATGTCGAAAACTAAAAGAAAAATAAAATCAAAGCAAATTGAAAACTAAATCAATCAACTAATTAAAAAGATTTTGGAATTGGCAATTAAAAAGATATGATTGAAAATTATTTTGAAAAAGATTTGATTTTTTGAAATGAGGAAAGAGAAAAACAACAAAATGACACCAAACTTAAAATTTTTAGAAAATCAAACACTAAGTTTCGAAAATTTTAAAGGAAAAACACAAAGAGGACACCAAACTTAGAATTTTTAAGGATCAAAAAGGGACTAAGGACATGCAAATTCGAAAATTAAAAGAAAAATAAAAGCATGCAATTGACACCAAACTAAAAATATGAAACTAGACTCAACTAAAAGACTCTAAACCAACGGAAATAAAACAGTCCTAATCTAAGCAACAAGATAAGCCGTCAGTTGTCCAAACTCGAATAATCCCCGGCAACGGCGCCAAAAACTTGGTGTACGAAATTGCAATCACACTTTTGCAATTCCGCACAACTAACCAGCAAGTGCACTGGGTCGTCCAAGTAATACCTTACGTGAGTAAGGGTCGATCCCACGGAGATTGTCGGCCTGAAGCAAGCTATGGTTATCTTGTAACTCTTAGTCAGGATA
>NC_029780.3:18147730-18155245 GCF_000817695.3 Arachis duranensis | reverse complement strand
AGAAACGTGTAAAGTGTCATGAGGTACAGATACAATGTCAAAAGATCCTATTAATAGCGAACTAGTAACCTAGGGTATACAGAAATGAGTAAATGACGTAAAAATCCACTTCTAGGTCCACATAGTTGTGTGCTTGGGCTGAGCATTGAAGATTTCATGTGTAGAGACTTTTTCTGGAGTTAAACGCCAGCTTTTATGCCAGTTTGGGCGTTTAACTCCAATTTTTATGCCAGTTCCAGCGTTAAACGCTGGGAATTCTGAAGCTGATTTGCAACGCCAGTTTGGGCCATCAAATCTCAGGCAAAGTATGGACTATTATACATTTCTGGAAAGCCCAGGAGGTCTACTTTCCAACGCCGTTGAGAGTGCGCCAATTGGGCTTCTGTAGCTCCAGAAAATCCACTTCGAATGCAGGGAGGTCAGAATCCAACAGCATCTGCAGTCCTTTTCAGCCTCTGAATCAGATTTTTGCTCAGGACCCTCAATTTTTTAGCTAGAAAATGCCTGAAATCACAGAAAAACACACAAACTCATAGTAAAGTCCAGAAAAGTGAATTTTAACTAAAAACTACTAAAAGTATACTAAAAACTAACTAAAATATACTAAAAACATACTAAAAACAATGCCAAAAAGCGTATAAATTATCCGCTCATCAATGATCAACAGCCACAAGATAGTGTTGTCCAAGAATCTCAAATGAGTTTTCTGAACCTTGTTTGAAATAATTTTGCTATTTTTTATTTTTTGATATTGTGAGTTAATTTTATTAATGATTTTTTTGTTGTATGTTGAAGATAGAACTACTTATTTTGTTAATTCTTAGATGTATGCTGGGTTATTAGATAGTGCTGTCCAAGAATCTCAAAGGGGGTTTCAAAACCTTGTTTGAAATAATGTTGTTGTTGATTCTCTGAAATAATATTATTGCTGTAAGTGCTCGGAGTAGATTCAAAATTTAAAAGTTTTAATTTGAAAATATAAAGGTGAAATTTGATTTCAATGAATTTTTCTGAGTTGGAAAATGTATCTTTTTCGAAAATTTTTTGTAAAAATGCGTACTGGTGCTTAAGCTGGCAGTACCGGCTCTAGTCTGTCCAGTACCACGTATTTTTTGGAAAATAAGATTTTAAAAATTGATTTGTTGTTTTGAAAGGACAAAAATAATTTAGAATTAAAAACTGGGCACTAATGTTAAAGATTTTGACCCAAAGTGGGCCAAACGAACTAAAATTACTTAGCGGGTTGGGCCAGGCCCAAGTGGGCCCAAGTCCAACACATATATGCCCTAACTAATGAGCTTTGAACTCATTTTCCATCACAAAGAGAGAGGGAGAGGCGCGGTTTGAGAGAAGAGAGGAGAAGAGGTGTTGTAACTATTCATCATCACCTTCCGGGAGCCATAACTTAAGCTACGGAACTCCGATTGACAAGCCGTTCGTGGCCATGCGAAGCTCTCGATGAGCTCTTCATTTCTATCTAAGTTTTTCTGGTAAGATTTTGAAATTCAAGCTCCAGTTTCCAGCTAGAGTTTCTGCATTTTTGGGTTTGATTTTTGAGTAGATTTTGTGATTTTGCTTGTTTAGGTGATCTCTAGTAGCGGATAATTGTCACGCTTTGTCCCAATCACCGTTGGATAAGGTAAGGAACCTCTATATCTTTGTGGTTTAGTATAGTGTGAGCTTTAGTTGTTAATGCATGGTTATTTTGTATGTATGAAGCTTGTTTTTAGAGTTGGTTGTGGCTTTTGGTTTGGCTTTGGTGGTTTGGAGCTTGATGGAAGCTTGTTGGAGCCAAGCTTTTGATGTTTGCGCATATTGGGAATCGGCCAAGGTATGGTTTCGGTTTCCTTTATGTAATATGTAATATTTCTGGATATTTAGGCTAGTTGACCTTAAGATAGGATTGGATATTTGGGTGTATGTTTAATTGTATGTAAATTTGATGTTTGATGACAAGTTGTATGGAGGTGGATGATGAATGTTGTGATTTATTGTTGTTGATGAGGGTTTGATGATATTGATGATGAGTGGGAGGTTGATAAGGGGTATGAGGGTTATTGGTGTTAATGATATATTATAATGTTGGTTGATGTTGATGAGTGTGTATGTTGATTGTGGTAATATGAATGTTGGTAATGATTGCTAATGTTGAGGTTAATTGATGAGGAGTAGGAAGATTGATTTTGATGACAATTGGTAAAGGATGCGAGTCTTATGAGGATAATGTGAGGAATAAACATTTAGATGGATTTGGTTAATGTTAGATATTGTTTGGTGATGGTTATTGAAATTGATGAGGATTTGTAGTGGTTGTTGATGTTGTTGTTGGTTGATGATGATTATGAGTGTTTATGATGGTTTTGGGTGTTGATGATTAAGGATTTTGAGGGATGGATGGTTGAGTTGGGAGAGGAAGGGTATGGACTTTTATGTTGTTTTGGTATTATTTGGGTTGTGATTAGTTTGGTTTTGAATTAGGAGTTTTGGTAAAATTGAGGTTTAGAGATTTTTGGCGAAAATAGATTTTTGGTGAATTTTGACAGATCATATCTTGCGCTACGGTTTTTGAAATTGAATGATTTTTGTATCAAAATAAAGACAATTCAAAGAGCTTTAAAGCGGTATCAATTTTGTAGAAATCTGAATTTTGTAGAGAAAGATATGATCGTTGAAAGTTGGTGTCCGAAATCTGAATTTTGTGAATGCTGCAGAATTTGTGATTTTTGTTTTGTGTGCGCACGCACACTCTTGTGCGTGTACACACGGGGATATGGGTGCAGTTGGGAGCACTAGCACGCTCTGTGCATGCACACAACCAATGAAGTTTTGCAAGCTGTGTGCACGCACACGTTGGAAGGTGCACTCTGTTAAGGGCGTTCGCACGCCTTGCGCAGATGAACAGAGTTGAGATTTTACCACCTGTGTGTACGTACACCTCTATGCGTACGCACACATCTTGAAAATTTTTCTGGGCGTGCGTGCACACATCCCTGTGCGTACGCACACTGTCCTGTTTTTCAATCGAAACCTTGTTTTCAACTGTTTAACCTTTCCGGCAAGCTTGTAAACTTCTGTAATACTTGTTTAAAATCTTTTTGCCAGTTTTAAGGTCTTGAGTCAAGGGATAAAATAATAAAGGAATAAAAAAGGGTATTTTTAGTTATGAGTTTAGAGCTGGTGACATAGGTATGGAAGGTTTGTGTATTTTCTAGTTTGAATTGGTGAATGTTGAGTTGTGAAGTGTATGATTGAAGAGATTATTGAGAAAAGAGAATGCTTATGATGAATTTGAAAAGTGAAAACTGGTGATGGAATGGTTATAATGAGTTGAGAACTCAGAAAGGAATGATGAAATTATTGAATTATATGAGAGTGTGCGTAGCTTATATCTCCGGCGTAGCAGATTTCTCTGCTACATGAGTAGTTATTGTTGAGAGTGTGCGGAGCCTATATCTCCGGCGTAGCAGATTACTCTGCTTCATGAGTAGTTGTTGTTGTTTCCTTCTCTGCTGCATGAAGTGTGCAGGGCCTATATCCTTGGCGTAGTAGACTCCCTACTGCAGGAGTGTGCAGGGCACTATATCTCTGGCGTGGCAGAAAAGGCTACATCCGGAAGAATGTGTCGGGTTGGCATTTACGGACCGACAAGTGATATCACGAGCTAATAGGACAGGCATTCATCATATGCATTTCTTATGTTCTTATTTGCTTTGATTACTTGGGTTTGTCTAGTTGTGTGATATTCCTACTTGCTTCTTGAATTACTTGTTATATATGATTACTACCTGTGTATTACTTGTTTGCATTATTTGTGATTGTCTGGTATTGAGGAGGTTAGGTAGGCGGTGGCGATGGGATTGCATGGAGGTTAGGTTGGCGAAGGCTGTGGGATACAGTGGTGTGATTAGTATTAATTAGAATTCTCCTAAGTTTAGATAACCCTGTTTATGGTTTAAGTTCTTTATTTATTTATTTTATTCTAAGCTTGAATGGATATTCGATGTAAAGTTCTAGGATTGCCTTCAGCGTCCCGGAGCCTTACATCTTACATATTGGACACTGTTACCATACTGAGAACCTCCGGTCTCATACCATATGTTGTTGTTAATTTTCAGATGCAGGTCGAAATTCACCTCGGTGAAATTGCAGACATGGTGACAGAGAGGAGTATGGTTTCTTCCTGATTTATTTCTGTTTTATTTTATTGTAGTACTTTATCTCACCTTTTTGTTTTAGACCTTATGGCTTTAGAGGCTTACTTGAGAAATAAGTTGTATAAGCTATTTTAACTCAAAGACTCTGTGTTTTTCTGTTGTAACTAGTCGGTCTAAACTTCGCGAGCTACGACTAGAGTTCTTTTGTTTATTACACTTATGTATATCTATTTTGACTATTATTATATTAAGTCTCATGTTGTATCCTGTGCCTTTACGCTTTTAGTTATCATGTGTGGACGCCTCGCGCTTGTAAATCCGCTTTATGTGATTTTGAACTTTATTCCTTCATCGGGCTCCTAGTATTATTATCTCCTTCTATATTTATTGATGTATAAGCTTTAGAACTGTTGTGGAACTTTGTTATTCTTTTCCTTATGACTAGAGGTAAGGGTTAGGGTAACGGGGTGTTACCGTTGCTGTTTTCTTATTTTGAGTTAATTTTATTAATGGATTTTCTGTTGTATGTTGAAGATGAACTACTGATTTTTGTTAATTTTTGGTTGCATGTTGGCTTAATAATATTGTATGTTTGTCGATTTACGTATATTTTGATCTACTTTAGTTATAAATTTTGATGTTTAAAATTGTTTATGAACTTTTATGGACAAATTATGAATATGTTATTAGGTGAAATTGTAATTTTTTTAATTTTATTCTGTTAAAATTATTGAATTTAAATATTTAAAATTATATACTAAATTTTTAATAACTTTATTTAATATTTCATTAAACCAGTTGAACCCTGATCGAACCATTAAACTAATAAACCAGTCACCTCATTAGTTCATTGACCGATCCGGTTCTCGCAACCTTGATAATAATAGAGATTTTGGTACTTTATGGAAGTGATTTGATTTTGTCATGATCATCATCATCATTTCTGTATATGATGTTGAAAATTCATTGATACCAAGCAACAATTTTTAGAATGGCATTGATATGAGAAAGAAGTTATTAGCCCTAAAAATATTTAGAGAATACATAAGAATAACAAACTCCGTGATGTTTTAAGTTTTTTCAATCATTCTGTTTATAATGGTTCTACAAAGTATAGTTATCAGAACTGAATTGGTAATTAATCCAGTCATACGATCAGGTCACTGAGTCACTGGGTCAACTGGTGAATTATTGATTCACCCGGTTGACCCAATCATAATTAAATAAAAATATAAAAATAAAATTAAAATTAAAACTTAAAACTTAAAATACATATTTTTACAAATTTATCTACTTAATATACTAAAACTGGGTTTTCTCCCAGCTAATAAGGGTGACGTGTCGATTTCTCGTGAGTCCGTTTTCCCTCCAAAACGAATGAAATTTTTCATCTATTCTAAATTATTTTATAAAAAATACCTTTATTATAATTATATTATTATATTTATAATTAATATTTAACGAATAATATATAATTATACTAATTTAGGAACATATCTTCATTATAATTATATCAAATCAATAGTTAATGCACTTTAAACTACTTATCAATTATAATGTGTAATTACTGTACATAATAAAAAATTGCCTTAATAATAAGTAATTTACATATTTATTTTTGTTTTACTAAGGTCTATAAATAGTATTTTTCTGTGGTACATGAATCTAAATTTGAGAGTCAGCTCATAATTTTATATATAGTATTTTTTTTACTACTTCATAGAATAAGAATGTATTCTTCGTTTTTTTTTATTGAAGTTGATCCTTTTAAGGTACAATTTATAATTTTTTATAATATTTTTCATATACTCATTCTATTATATTATTCTTTTAATAATTTATTAATTGTTGTTATTCTAAGTTATTCTTATCGTCTAATGTTTCAGTTCGATTGTCTTTTACCACAATCGTTTACAATGCATCACATTCATGAAATACCTCATCGAGTTGTCTTCACTGATTCAGGTTCCAACTACATGGATGTAAGCGTTCAAAGAAGGGGCAATAATCTCTACTTTACCGAAAGATGGTTGGATCTACTCACCTATTATGACCAACCTAATGGAATGTGGTTAAAGTTAGCTTTCTTGGGAGGAGCTCGATTTTTGATTGAGGAATTGCATCCACGGAATTTTATCGGGCAAGTTCAAGTTCCATCCCCTCTATGCTTTTTATGTCTGCCCAAAAATCTTCAAAGTGGAGCACATAATGAGATTGAGTTCTCTCAGTTTAAGTTCAGTTTTGCTAAATTCGTAACAAACTGGATATGCAATTTCAACGATTGGTAATATATTTAAATTTTCTTATTTTAAGTTGTTCATTATTAGAATAATTTTATAACATATTGTGATTTTTTTCAGAAATTACCGGCTTTCTTTTGCATGCATGCAATGCCATTGAGAGGAATAAGGGTTAGTTTGGTTTCTCGGTGTGGCAATTCTATACCTTGCCGCACTGCATGGATAGCGGATGATGAAGCTTATTTAACAAGAACTTATTTAACAAGAGGATCGTTTGAATTTGCACGAATTCTAAATGTTGATATTTACGATGTTATTTCAGTTGGTTATCGACCGAGAATGACTCTATATTTTACGTGACTAAGAACTAGAATAGATTCAATATTGTTTAAGTAATTTGGTTTTAATATTAGTATTGATTAAATTATAATTAGAAAATTTTGAATTATTGTCTCAATTTATATATTATGAGTATTTTTCGTGGATGTACTATTTTTAAATAATTTAATAATTAATAAAATAAAGTGGTGCCAGATATATTATTTAAGTTTATTTTTATCCTTTATTTCTTTATTTGTATTTTCATTATATTTGACAAAAATCTCTACCTAAACATATAGTTTTCGTTGACCTAAACGCAATTAGTTGCCAATAAAAACCGATTTTATCTATAAAAAATAATGAAACATGTATCTTTTGATATTATATTAATATAATAAGTAGACATTATGATATAATAATATCTTTAATTGTATTATAATTAGCTCATAAATAATATATAATTATATTATTTTAGGAAAAATTTTTCATTATAATTATATCAAATTAATATTTAATTATGATAAAATATGTTAATTATAATTATATCATAAAATTATAATAATTACGATAGTTATGTTATATATTTTAATCATTTATGTAAGTAAATAAACTAGAAAACAATCAAATCAAATCATGAAAGTAAATAAATAATATAGAATAATATTATACATTTAATTGTATTATAATTAGCTCATGAATAATGTATGATTATATTATTTTAGGAAAATATTTTTATTATAATTATATCAAATTAATATTTAATATATTATTTAAATCTATTTTTTATATTATACTAATAT
>NC_029780.3:18127630-18146780 GCF_000817695.3 Arachis duranensis | reverse complement strand
ATAATAATAATAATAATAATAATAATAATAATAATAATAATAATAATAAAGTCTACATGGTACATGCACAACTAGAAAATGGATTAATACAGACAGATTTACAGACAGATTTAGTCTTTATTACAGACGGATTTTTAGTTACCGACGAAATTACCGACGGATTTTGTCCCTCTGTAAAAGCCCCGTCGGAAATCATTTACCGACGGATTTTTTTCCATCGGAAAATTACAGACGGATTTTTACCAATTACCGACGGATTTTTCCTCTATAAATTTTCTACCCATTTCCCAAAGGCGACGCACTTTCAGACGGATTTTCCGTCTGTAATTACAGACGGATTTTCAGATGGATTTTCCGTCTGTAATTACAGACAGATTTTCAGACGGATTTTCCGTCTGTAATTACAGACGGATTTTTCGACGAATTTTCCGTCTGTAATTTGAACTTTGGAAAATTATCTTACACTCTAATTACAGACAGAAAATCCGTCTGTAAATCCGTCGGTAAGGTAAAATAGAATTTTTTTATTTTTCTAATTACGAAATAAACTTATTTTCGTACAAAATAAATATAAATTTAATACAAATTTTTATCTAATTTGTATTCGAATATTTATAATATTTCAAAAAATAAACAAATTCATCGTATTATCAATCTAAAAGAAAAGTACTATAAACAAGCAAGTCAATATAATTCAAAACATAAAATGTATTGATCATCAACTATAATTCCTAGTATATTGTTCAACCATACTAAAACTATCAGCTATAGTCTTCAGTGTCATCTTCATCCTCATCATCGTCATAGCCCTCATCCGAAGACATTGAGGGTGGCGGCGGTGGCGGTGGTAGTGGAACTGCACTAGAACTTCTTTTGAGTCTTTTCCAAAGGAGCCAAGCGTGTATCTAACAACTTACTAATACGCTCATCTGTTTGTTGAGTAACACGCTGAAAAAGCTCTTCATTGAGATTATGAATATGTTCTCACAAATCAAGAACAGAATTTTGATTTCTTGGTGCTCTTCCAGATACAGAATTGGCAGAAGTGATTCCAGACTTGATAGAGCTAGAAAAGAATGACCCTTTTCTAGCAGGGATGGATCCAGACAACATATTGTTCTGAAGTGACCTGTGATAAACCACAGAAGCTAAACATCAAACTAATCTGCAAATCATTGCATTCGTATAAGTGTCTCACTAGAGTCTATATCGCCACTCGCTTCTCCTAAACAGTTTTTATTCAAGAAATCCAAGATGGTGTTATGTAATAATCACATATAATAGGTTGATGAGTATCTTCTTACAGTTCCTGAAGAAGAGGCAGGTTTGAGAAGTTTCGAGGAATAGATCCATTGAGATTGTTATTGGCCAGATTGCTGCAACAGCAAGAGCATTACTACATCAGACTCATGTTGATCATCGCTAGCATGAAAATAAACGAACATTGTTATATATACAAAATATATAAATAAAATTTGCTATATATTGTCTGAAAGTTTATTTGTTGGCAAGTGTCCTGTAAGATGATTCCAGCTAAGATCTCTACAACATGAACTAACAACCACAAATTAAAGGGTAGCCATAAAAAGGAGAAGAAAATTATTTCAATGTCACTAGTCACAATGCAAAATCACCAGAGATAGCTAAACATACAAATAGCTAAGATTTGCTATTGGGCTGAAATCAGGAACAGTTCCTTGTAGATTGCAGTTTCTCAGACTCCTGCCAAGCCAAAGAGTAAACATTAGCCCCGAAAAATAAATAAAAAATAAAAATTGTTCTTATGTTCTTGAAGGTTAAGCTTGTGACTTAATATCCTGCTTGAGCTGGAGCTAGGAGCCCAAAGCATGTGATTTTTTACATACTTCCAAGTTCCAATCCATAACTTCACAAGTAAGCTCTTTGGCGATTAAGCATAAAGATTCAAAGACTCCCCATCTTTTACCACAAATTATATTTAAGAATGATACTATCAAAGGTAGGATATCAGACATTCGGATTGCATGGTTAAAATAATACTTACAGTTTTACAAGCCTGGATAAGTTTGCATAGGTAGAAGGAATTCCATTCCCACTGAAATTATTGTTATCAAGTTGGCTGCAAGGGAAATCAAATAGATGCATATTAACTTCTATAATACACAAAGATGAAAAAGTTGATAACTGCTTCAAATAAAAAAGAAAATATATGGAAGTAGGACATACAGTATTCGCAACCCTTGGAGCATGGAGTATTCTGGTGGAAGATAACCAGATAAGTTGTTGTTGTCCACAAGCCTTTAAAAGTCATTTCAACAAAACAGGCACAGTTAAAACTTGAAAACAATTAATCAGTCCAGAAGGCATATCAGGAAGCAAAATAAAGAGCTTAAATACTCACAGGTGGATAAGATTAGGCAGCTTCGAAAGTTCGGGTGGAAGTTGACCACTAAATGAGTTGTTGTTCATGTGGCTGCAGGGAATATGCAAACAAATCAGATAAGGTGATAAATAAGAAATCCAGCTTCAAGTTCAGTTGGTTGTGCGTATGGGCCATCAGGATTCACTCACAGGTGTTTAACATTGGTCATGTTGGCAAATGACACTGGGATTGGACCCGACAATTGGTTTTCGTCGACTTGGAATCTGTTTAATTTTGTAAGGTTGCCGAGCTCATCCGGTAAGCTACCGGATAAATTATTTCCATTCAGAAGCCTGAAAGTACAAAGCATCATATATATATATAATTTCACCCAACTCCATAAACCTTGCTTCTAAACTCAGCCAACTAGATTACTCCATACATGTCTATTTATAACAACATCAGGACTAGCAGAAGTCCAAATTTAATTCTGGTTATACACATAGGCAATCATGATTGATCTTTTGAAACAAATCTCAGACAATATCAACAAGAATGACAGATAGAACAACACCTTCTTTGAAAAAAGAGAACTTGATGAGGATCAAATATAATAATTTCATCTTCTTTGGTATAGGTTCTTACAAGAGTTTTAGTGTTGCAATATTCCCAATCTCCTTTGGTATTGTGCCTGTCAGCTTATTCCACATGAAATCCCTTCAATTCAAGCACAAAACAATAAAAGATATTAGCATGATATAACATAACGTATTACTAGAAAACCCCTCTAAAGCTTTTCCTTTCTTTTGCTTTCCAGAAAATAATTCATAAAATTTTAAGCATATAAGTAAAAATATTAAGCATCTGGATATACAAAACTGTATAATAACAAATTAACAAGCAAAAGCTATCAACAGTCTAAAAAATGACCTGGATTTCATAGACTATACACAATTTTGATAAGTCTCATGAACCATTTTCCTTCATGCATATGCATGCCCTTTTAATCAACTTGGATTCTATTTGCTAAGTTCTACCTAATTTAAAATTAAAATTATGTCTGATACACTTCTATCTAACGTCATTGCTTGACCATTTAAAAAACTAGTGCCATACAAAAGATATTCTTGCTATGAAGCTGGCAATGCCGCTTCTTGGCACTACACTTGTAACTCTCTCTGTGGCGTTCATGGCTGGTATCTACACAGTTATAAGCAAACTTACCTGGCTGGCCACATTTTCTTCTATATGCTCTTTTTGCTCCTCTCACCTTCTGCATCCAAATTCTCACGCTACATTTTCTACTACCCCTTTATCTTTTTAGAATCACTAGCTGAGAAGGAACCAGAGGAGCAAAGGAATTATAACTTGGTGCAAGCAATGGGCAACAAATTGGAGAAAGTAAAAAAAGAACCATAGATAAACTGATAATCTAAATAAAAAACGCAAATACCAAATGTTGAAAAATTGAATTCATTTATAATTTCACAGGGGCAAGACATGTAGGATATAAATTCAGATATTTTGTGTCACAATCCGTAGAGCTATAACCTGATCTTAATGATTGATAGCAAACTGCGGTACTTAAGCCTGCAGTGGTTATATAATTGCTACCCTAAAGAAAAGAGGCTTACCATACAAAAAGCTGCCATAAAGTACACGTTGAGCATGCAAATGAAAACAAAATTGAAATTTTTTGCTACTAAAACTCGGAATAGCAATTTTTTCACTGATGTGCTTTGCATAGCTTCTCCAGAACTCGGATAATAGAGGAGAGTTGTGTTATGTAATATTATTAATAGAGGATAATAGCTACTAAAACTCCAGAACATTTCCTTTTCCTATTCAGGTGACAATTATGAACATAACAACTCCAAGCATGAGCCCTAAAACTGCTAAACTGTATTCCCTGTAACATAGTTCTTGAGCTTGGTTCTCACAAATGCTGCTCCTTTTCCAGGTTTCACATGAAGAAACTCTAAATCATGCATCATGCAATTTCAAATAAACTAATGTCACATTATGCTCTAAATAATAATAAGCCCATAACTTCACATTATGTCTCTTCGAGTGTACTCTCTACTAGTAATTCTTAGCTTCCAATTTCTGCTTGATGCTTTAGATTTATCATTTTTTAAACAGAAATTAATTTGAAACCAACCTTAACGTGGCAGTGACATTATACTTGGGCAGCATCCTGCCACCAAAATAACCAGGTCAGTAACCAATTCCTATTTAACAAATACATAGAATCAATTAGTGCACTAACCTGATATCTTTCATGAAAAGCTGTTTGGGCTTTTCCACCAAACTTGATATCATATCGGAATATCTGCTCCTCACTCCTCAGCCAAGTAGGTCATAGACAAAGCTAATTTTATTTTTCATTAATATTTAAGCTGAAAAGAAGGTCATAAAACAGAAGGAGAAAAAAAAAGGAACCTTTCAATATTCTATCTTAACATATCACCTAACTACTTCTACAACTTCCAAATCACAGAAGAGAGAATAATACTGCAATAAATAATCCTAATACTGTAATTTCTGCATAGATAAATTTATCTGCTGCAATAAGTGATTAAGAGAAGCCATAATCTAGAAGTTCAATTCCATTCTATATTTATAAGAGTTCAAAGAATTTCACTGTATTGCTAGAACACTGATTAATTAAGAATGTGCAATTCTAGGGTTCCAAAATAATTAACCAAGATGAAGGATTGAAAGCAATGCATTTATCCACACAAAAAAAAATCACAAATAGAGTAGAATCGTGGAACAAGCTCAGAACAGGTGATCGAATCCCTAAGCTGGAAATTAGAAACATTTAAATAGAAGAAAGAGAATGGAAAGGGCAAAATTACCATCTGTTTTGAGATACCAGCATGTGATAAAAACTGTAACAGGAACAAGAAGCTCAATCAGCATCAACAACAACAAGAAGATAGAAACTGCGAAAAAAATTGATAAATCTAAAATTGGCACAGAAAAATTGAACCCTAAACAACAGAATCACAGGGAGGGGGCTCGTGCGACGCAAGGGATGATAGAGAGAGATCGTCCGACGCGAGTGGTCGCGGCAGCGGCGGAAGATGCCAAAAACTCAGAGGAACAACCGAACAATGGCAGCAGAGCGGCGGCGGAGGAGGAGGAGGAACGGAAGAGAGCGTGACGAAGAAGATCCATTGGAAAAAGAGGAATTAATTGCATGAAATTAGAAAGCTGAGATGCGCCGCTGATGGAGGATTTGGAAGGGATGAGTGTAGAGATTTGGAGAAGTACCGTGATTGAAACGAGGAACTTTTCACTCACAACTCTTATTTTAATATTTTTCGACGGAAAATTTTAAATTACAGCCGGATTTTCTGTCTGTAATAATTTAATAAAATGTAGCGTTTTGTCTATTTAATTATAGACGAAAAATCCGTCTGTAACCATTTCACGGAAAAAAAATTAATTTTTTCGACGGAATTATAGACGGATTCTCTTTTCCGTCTGTAATTTATGCTAATCTATTTTTTTATTTTCCGACAAAAAAATTCCTCTGAAATTCCATATATTTCAGTGGGATAAAATCCGTCGGAAATATTCGTCTGTAATAACTAGTTTTCTAGTAGTGATGCATTATATTTTAAAAAATAATTAATTCTTATAATTATTTTTGTACGACTAAAAGTTACGTATAGTGTTTTTTTATGTAGAATAAAAAAAGTTTGTGATTCATAATATTTTCATAAAGTTTTATTGTATGGATACAAGATTAATTAGATAACAAATTGAATTTTAATTAATATGTTTTATTTTCTGTTCATATTTTTTTATTAATTATTTTATTTTTTATATTTACAATAATATTGAATGTAAAAAAAATAATATTGAATATTATCTATTTTATTTATTTAGATTCATAATTAAATTTGATATAATTATAGCAAGTATCTAGGATTAATAATAACATGATAGTATAATTTTAAGTTGTATAACATAATAAAAAATGTAGCAATTTATGTATGCTTTTTATATAGCAATAATATTATATATATTTATATATCTCCTCTTTTAGCTCTTTTCTAAAAATATTGGCATATAATTAATGTCGATAACATATATATTGAGTAAGTATCTCCATTGAAAATATTTGTTAACTATTACCGTGTATAATTAGTGTGTGTATATATATATATATAAGGATTAATAGTGAATTGTTACAATTATTTATCATCTAGAAAATTCGTACCTCAGACATAGAACTTCTTCTGTTTATTATTTTTCATACCTAAAGGATACTAACTACGATTCTATCAACAGTATTACTTATGATAGATTATGTAATAAAAAAATTTAAAAAATAAAGGCAAGAATTATAAGGTTATGAAAAGTCTCATCCAAATTTGACAAGAACATACATAGGAATAGTTCTTATGGATGACAAGATAAGTTGATTATTTTTCATGATTCTTTCAAGTGATGCTAGGTCCATTTTATAAATATTTTTTGTTTATATTTTAAGTTTATTTGATAAATAAAACCCTTGCACGAATTAAAAACAGTGCGATTTTATAGATTTATAAGTGCGTGCTAATAGCCTTTATATTTAATTTGTTTTAGAGTGTGATAATAACCAATATGTTTGTGGGTAGATTTAACTATTACTATATTATTTATGATCACATTCAGTATATATGTCTGATTTATTGAAGATAGTAGATTATTAAAATCGATTAATAACTATTTTAGAGTTAATCCAATTAATACTAAATTTAAAAAAAAAACAAACAATGCATAACATATTAATTTTTTATTAATCAAATTATTATAATTTAAATTAATTTTAAAAAATAATTTAAAATTATAATTTCAATCTTATTACGTGCATGGCATGGGTAATTACACTTGTTTATTAATAATAATCAAGTATCAAGTATCAATTCTTAGATATAATTTATGATACAAAAGATATAATAAATTAGTTACTACTACAAAATACTTTCTCAATTTAAATGAAAGAGAGTGAGAGTGGGAAAGAAAAAAATATAGCACAATCAATATATAAAATTTGGTATCCATGTGAATCCATAATAAATTAGTTTGGTTTCTCGGTGTGGCAATTCTATACCTTGCCGCACTGCATGGATAGCGGATGATGAAGCTTATTTAACAAAAGGATGGTTTGAATTTGCACGAATTCTAAATATTGATATTTACGATGTTATTTCAGTTGGTTATCGTTACGAGAATGACTCTATATTTTACGTGACTAAGAACTAGAATAGATTCAATATTGTTTAAGTAATTTGGTTTTAATATTAGTATTTGATTAAATTATAATTAGAAAATTTTGAATTATTGCCTCAATTTATATATTATGAGTATTTTTCGTGGATGTACTATTTTTAAATAATTTAATAATTAATAAAATAAAGCGGTGCCAGATATATTATTTAAGTTTATTTTTATCCTTTATTTCTTTATTTGTATTTTCATTATATTTGACAAAGTTCTCTACCTAAACATATAGTTTTCGTTGACCTAAACACAATTTAGTTGCCAATAAAAATCGATTTTATCTATAAAAAATAATGAAACATGTATCTTTTGATATTATATTAATATAATAAGTAGACATTATGATATAATAATATCTTTAATTGTATTATAATTAGCTCATTATATTATTTTAGGAAACTTTTTTCATTATAATTATATCAAATTAATATTTAATTACGATAAAATATGTTAATTATAATTATATTATAAAATTTTAATAATTACGATAGTTATGTTATATATTTTAATCATTTATGTAAGTAAATAAACTAGAAAATTTCAACTTTGAAAAATTCGTGCCAAGCTTAAAGATGCAATTCAAAGATTGGTATTATATTTAAATTTTCTTCTTTTAGGTTTTTTGTATTATAAATAATTTTATAACATATTGTAATTTTTCATAAACTACCGATCTTTTGGTGCATTAATGCAATGCCATTGAAGAGAATAAAAGTTAATTTAATTTGACAATTTTAACAAGAAGATAGTCTGAATTTGTATCGATTCTAAGTATTCGATCTTATGATGTTATTTTGGTTGATTGTTACGAGAATGACTCTAATCTATACGTATCTAAGGATTAGAATAGATTAAATATTATTTAAATAATTTAGTTCTAATATTGGTAGTTGATTAAATTAGTTTTAGAGAAATTTAAATTGTTGTCTCAATTTATATATTATGACTATTCTTTATGGATATGTTATTTTTAAACTTTTTAATATGATTTTTTTTAAGTTTGTTTTTTTTTTGGATATATGTATCACATTTTTTTGTATTTCAGATTAGTAATGCAATTATTAAGAGAAATATAATTCATCAATAAATTAGAATGATTAAAAGTTTAATTATATTGTGTGGACACAAAATTGATTAATTAAGATTAAGACGTGAAGAAAAAAGAGTCACAATATGTAGTTTTGCTTTCTTGCCAATATATAAAAATACGTGAAAGAAAAAAATTAAAATATTACCATTTAAAAAAATTGTTAATCATGCATATGAAAAGGAATTGGAGAATATGCATGGTTATAAAAAATAAAAAATTATTACTCGATTGTAGAATGAAAAATAATCATATATATATAAAAATAATCATAACAAAAAAATAATTAATACATGTGACTTAAATTTTTATATGTACAATTAATATATATATATATATATATAGAGAGAGAGAGAGAGAGAGAATTATTTAACAAAATTAATATATATGTATATATAAATAAAAAAATTATAATTTCTGAAAACTATACATGAATTTTTTTTCTCAAATAAATTTATTTTAATTATATTACAATTAGCTCATGAATAATGCATGATTATATTAATTTAAGAAAATATCTTTATTATAATTATATCAAATTAATATTTAATGCGTTATTAAACTACTTATAAATCATCGATATTTTTAATCATTCTAATTATATCAATTGATATAGTTCTAATTCTCATTCAAGTGCAATAATTTTATTAGGAGTTAATTGATGCACAAATTAATAGTGACCCATTTAATTTGATATCAATTAGTGGATAATAATAATAATAATAATAACAAAGTCTACAGGGTACATGCATTATATTTTAAAAAAGTAAAATATATTTTAAAAAATTAGAGTACTAATAATCAATTATGATTAATATCAATATCAATAATTAATTTTTATAATTATTTTTTGTACTACTAAAGGCTACTATAGTTTTTTCTTTTTTGTAGAATAAAAAAGGTTGTGATTCATAATATTTTTGTAAAGTTATATCGTATAGACACAAGATTAATTAGATAACAATTGAATTTTAATTAATATGTTTTATTTTCTGCTCATATTTTTCATTAATTATTTTACTTTTTATATTTACAGTAATATTGAATGTAAAAAAGAAAAAATAATATTGAATGTCATCTATTTTATTTATTTAGATTCATAATTAAATTTGATATAATTATAGCAAGTATCTAGGATTAATAATAACATGATAGTATAATTTTAAGTTGTATAACATAATAAAAAATGTAGCAATTTATGTATGCTTTTTATATAGCAATAATATTATATATATTTGTATATCTCCTCTTTTAGCTCTTTTCTAAAAATATTGGCATATAATTAATGTCGATAACATATATATTGAGTAAGTATCTCCATTGAAAATATTTGTTAACTATTACCGTGTATAATTAGTGTGTGTATATATATATAAGGATTAATAGTGAATTGTTACAATTATTTATCATCTAGAAAATTCGTACCTCAGACAAAGAACTTCTTCTGTTTATTATTTTTCATACCTAAAGGATACTAACTACGATTCTATCAACAGTATTACTTATGATAGATTATGTAATAAAAAAGTTTGAAAAATAAAGGCAAGAATTATAAGGTTATGAAAAGTCTCATCCAAATTTGACAAGAACAACACGACTTACATAGGAATAGTTCTTATGGATGATAAGATAAGTTGATTATTTTTCATGATTCTTTCAAGTGATGCTAGGTCCATTTTATAAATATTTTTTGTTTATATTTTAAGTTTATTTGATAAATAAACCCTTGCACGAATTAAAAACAGTGCGATTTTATAGATTTATAAGTGCGTGCTAATAGCCTTTATATTTAATTTGTTTTAGAGTGTGATAATAACCAATATGTTTGTGGGTAGATTTAACTGTTACTATATTATTTATGATCGCATTCAGTATATATGTCTGATTTATTGAAGATAGTAGATTATTAAAATCGATTAATAACTATTTTAGAGTTAATCCAATTAATACTAAATTTAAAAAAAAACAAACAATGCATAACATATTAATTTTTTATTAATCAAATTATTATAATTTAAATTAATTTTAAAAAATAATTTAAAATTATAATTTCAATCTTATTACGTGCATGGCACGGGTAATTACACTTGTTTATTAATAATAATCAAGTATCAAGTATCAATTCTTAGATATAATTTATGATACAAAAGATATAATAAATTAGTTACTACTACAAAATACTTTCTCAATTTAAATGAAAGAGAGCGAGAATGGGAAAGAAAAAAATATAACACAATCAATATATAAAATTTGGTATCCATGTGAATCCATATTTAAAAAGATGGAAATAAAAATAAAATTTGTTCAAGGTTTATTATATAATTATCTTTTGTCACGTATAGTAAGGAAGGGCCATTGCATTCACGATGTCTCCCGTTCGAGCCTTAATCAACTGCAAGTCCGCTTCAAATCATCAGCCAAATCAGTCAGGCTACTAGTTTATTGATTTTTCAATTGAATTGGCCGATTCGGTCCAGTTCTGATAATTAGGCTACAAACAAAAAAAATGTTGACATAATTCATGGCAAATAAGGAAGGATAATAAACAAAAATTTCGAATAAATTTTTTCAAGTCAAAATGCATTAAATAAGAAGTTTTTTTTTCATAAATGGGGAAAAGATGTTTATAAAATTTATGGTAAAAAATTAACAAGTTGAAAAATAGAAATTAATAAGTTGAATAATTGAGTAAATATTAAATATAATAAGTGTGTAATTGTAGATGTTATATGTATTAAATTATTCATATTAAGTTAAATAAAATAACTACTGATTAAGTAATTATTGTCCCTCTAACATTAATGATATTTGTTTTATATATTATATTACCTATCTCAATTTTTTTTAAATGTTTTCCTTGTTAAAATGTTCAATATTAGCTATGCTAACAAGGGTATTAATTTATTATTTTTATTTATGGTCTTGTTCTATGAATAAGTTCTTATGATAAAATCTAACTAAATTAGTCTAGTGATTAGTTGGTCCTATTTACGTGAATTACACACTATAGTCGCTGTTTCTTTACTTTTCCTATTGTTGCTAAATATTTGCAAAAATCGATAAAATTTCATGAAAGGATAAAGAAAAAATGATTATTTATATTAGCTTAGCCTATTTTTTTTCTATACACAAAATTTTTAGTATATGAAATTAGATTAGACTTTTTAATTTTGATCAGCATAGGTTAATTTTAAAATTTTTTTTAAGTGCTTTCAAAAAGAATCTTAACTCTTAAAAATTACAAGCACAAACACATAATCTTTTTTATTTATCAAACACAAATAAGATGTTTCTACTTTTTAAAAACGTAAATACCTTTTTAAAAAATTGTCATACCAAATCTATGATAGAAGAAATATTGGAAAATCTAATAAATTAAAAGAGTGTTATTGTCTATTTAATTTATAATAAAATTTTTGTCTTTCTATTTATATATTTTTTAAATAGATATTTTTTAATAATTAAATCTTATTAATGATCCTTAAGATTAATTTTTCATATTACAATTTGTATTAGACATATAAATGGATGGATTAGACAAATTTAATGATTTCGGATATTTTTAGTATCGAACTAAAACTAATTGTTCTTGCTGTAAAAAAGTCTGTCCAAGATATAGCTCACCATAGAAGGGAAGACATGTCTTATCTTCTCCACAAACGAGATATACATCGAACTCTAAAAAACATCAGATAGGATGGATATCTGCAAAAAGTATTTTGACACTTACGTCAATAATATTTCAAAGAAGATAGTGAAACTGACTTAAAGGAGTATTAAATTTTCAGATATATTCTATATTTTACCTTGATTTACCTTATATAGATTTACTTATGGAGATATTATCGTTTTCAAATATTTTTGGTTGCTAGTGAGAACGTATGTGGGCTATAGTGACGTAATGTTTAAAGTTTCAATGTCTGTTTTGACTACTTTTTCGAGCTATTAGGGATGACGTACAAGGAGGTTATTTTTCTGTTTTACTTAAATGATTATATCTATTTGTTTGACTTGTTCTTCGAGCTATAGGTGACAGTTACCGAGTAATACGAGATGGACCGAATTGTAATGGCTGAGTTATGCGCAACAATGCGAATTACGGTTATTTATAAGTCATGAAAACTCTAACGTTCTTTTGATCTATTTCCAAATTATAGTTTATAGCCGTTGAGTTATAGTGACCGGATCACTAATAACCATCTTTTTTATATATTATTCTAAAATAGTTCATGAATATTAAAAATTAATTACTAAATCAATCACCATATATTTATATATTTATACATATTATTTAGTATGTTTTGTTACTAAATAAACAGCCACTAGAATAATCAAATCTACAATAGTAGAATAATCAAATATACAATAAACAAGTAATCAGTGTTTATAATAGTATAATAAAAACTTTTTGTGAGATATTAATATATGTTTTTATACTCAATAATAGTTGATTGATAGTTATTTTTTTTGTACACATAATTTGATTATTTATTTTTTAATTTAAAAATTAATTATTTTCAAAAATACAAAATCATTCACCACATATTTATAAATATTACTTCACATATCTTACTTATAAAAGAAACTGCCACTAGAATATAATCAATTTTTTTTTATCGTAGTGTAATCAAAATTTCTATGAATATCAAATATGTTTTCTTAAACGCTGAGTGTTTTTTATTTTCTTTTGTGTTCATGTAGCATTATTTAATACTTTTATAATAAATTAATTGTTTACTAGATTAGTTACTTTATTTTAAGTAAAAAATCTATAAGGTATTTATTTCATTAAATACATTTGAAAATTTACTTACTACCTTTAATTTCTACTTATAATAATTCTTCGATGTTTACCATGAATTATGTCCATTATATTTACCAAAGACATTATAAATACCATTAAAAATAGTTGAAATGTCAATACTTCTTTTTAAATATATAAAAAATTTATATTTACTATTTTACACTAAAATACAAATATTTATCATTCTACGTAATATTTCTCAATTTCGTAGGTACTCAATTTTGCAATCAATGACTCCGAAATAGAAAAGAAAATTGAAGTTTTCAATTTTGCAAATAGTAGCAGCAAAATTGGACCAGAAAAAAATATATATGTCAATAAAAAATATTCTCATTTAAATTCAAATATAATATTAAAAAATCAGAGCGAAAAAAAAAAAAATTTAAAATTTGTGTCTTAGTTCAAATTTTAGAAAATCTATATTTTTATAAACTTATGAATTTAAAATAGAACGATAAACGATAAAATTCATTAAAAATTATCATTGACTCATTAACATCTAAAGAATGATTATCTGAATTTTTAATGATAAAAAAATTAATATAAAGTATAAGCTTCTAAAGTATCAATAATCTATTTTCAATGATCCCTTTCTTAGAAACCCTAGCTCCTATAGTTTTAATTGTTGTAGTTACCATTTCGCAAAATCTATCATGTATTCTGAAATTTTGGATCAATAATTCAAGAGATTGAAGGAATTAGAATAAAATATTTTCAAGAGAACAAAGAAAAAGAGGGAGAAGAACCTACCTCGTGAGCTTGTGGGAGGAAAATCTCACAGCACAGTAGCTCGATGGACGAGATTGCCAGCATAGGAGAATTGTAACACCCTAACTTTTAGCACCTCATGATCGTACTAAAAGCCCAGGCGTCACTTACCTCTATTCCTTTAATAATATACTATGTTTATTTAATATTGAGCCTTCGTAAATATATATATATATAGCATTATTTACATACACTTATTTCAAGATACTTAAATACAAGTCCTATCCCCTCTAAAAAAAAACCAAAACAATAAACGACGAGGAAAAAATAAAATCTAAGAACTTAACTTGTAAACTCAATCTTCTATGCTCCTATAGTTATGCACTAAACCTTCGCACCTATAGCAGAAAAGGGTGGAAATAGGGGGTAAGAATTGTGGAGTTCTTAGTAAGGTCGGGGTGAAGAGTTATATTCATTTTATATATATATTTGGACTGCAATAAAAGTCAAGAAAGTTCAATCCAATTCAACAATTATAGAACACAGAATCCAATCACAAGCACACACAATCATAGAAAATACAATCACAACAAGTATGCGCAAACAAGTATGATACATGTCTATCCCTAGTACAGGTAATGAGCTCATTTGTCGGTTTTGACCCGTTCCTGACGTAACTCAGCAACCTTTGTCTGAGTTTGACTTCCAGTGTCATAACCTCTGTAAGCAACCTCTGTCTTACAGGTGCGACTCTCTTGAGCCGATGTATGCAAACATAACTTTTGTAAGCAACCTCTATCTTACAGGTGAGGCTCTCTCTAGCTAATGTATGTAGCGATAACCTTTATAAGCAACATCTGTCTTACAGATGCGACCATCCTTTGGATTGGCCGATTATCTCCAGAAAACAAATTTCGGTGGACTCATTACCATATCTCTGCTCGTTTTCAGCAGGTAAACAATCATCTCTGCTTCTCTCTTTTTCTTTTCGTTCTTTCTTTCTTTTAAAACCAAAATCAGCTCTTTGTGACATTCTCCAAAACCTTTTAAAATAATTTCACTTAAACCAATTCTTCTTTCAAAAGACAAAGAGAAACTATTTATTAGTTAAACCCGTCATCAAGGCCTCTAGACTTTAGGGGTGCGACAACCAATCTCATTTTCTTGAGTTCATTATAAATCCTTAACAATCATTATTTTCTTAAACTGAATTTAATCAAATAAAGTTTCTAATACATAATTCAAAATAATAAAATAAGTCATAATTAAATTAAACTTCAATAATTATAAAATTTTATTTAATTATTTTTGTTGAAAATAATTTTTTTAAATAACTAATTATTTAATTTTTGAAAATTTGGGATGTTATATTACACTCACCTTCCAAAAATTTTCACCCTCGAAAATTGTTATATTTAAACAGGTTTAAACTCCAACTAAAGAAAATAAGGTCCTTGAAGAGAAGTACAGAAAAATGTCAAAGATAATATTTGAAAGAGGGAAGGTAGGCAATTAGATTTACAGGCCAATGAAGCTACACCGGAACGATAAGGTTTGGTCGAAAAAATAATCAAATCACATTCTGGGAAAATTCAAGACAAGGATTCCAATGAAGATAATGAAGGAAGAGGTGAAACCAAGTCACATAGCACGAGTAAAGAATATACATCGAAACGAATCCTTAAAACGTACCTTCTAACGTCCTAAACCCCATGATTTCGCATAACCTATTATTTCTATTTTGTCTATGATAATCCATTAGTGTTTCTATATACACAAATCATCAGGATTAAGTTGGTCAGACCTAGTACCATGAGAAATGCAACTGCCGACTAACAACATTAATCAATACACAGTCATGCATCTGAAACTCAAATTCTTGTCATTAGGACAAGTCCTATTGCATGACAGACACTCAGAGTATGCAGTAAAGCATAGCCAGTCTATTTCCAAGGCTCTAACAGGAGCGACTGCTCTGATACCATAATATAACACCCTAACTTTTAGCACCTCATGATCGTACTAAAAGCCCAGGCGTCACTTACTCCTATTCCTTTAATTATATACTATGTTTATTTAATATTGAGCCTTCGTAAATACGAACCAAAACTTTAATTAAGAAAACAAAATTTTTTTACTTTAATCACTTAATCACAAAGATATATATATATATATATATATATATATATATATATATATATTCACATAGCATGATATACATAGACTTATTCAAAGACCCTCAAATACAATTCCTACCCCTCTAAAAAATAAAACAATAAATGACGAGGGAAAAATAAAATCTAAGAACTCAACTTGCAAACTGATTCTTCTATGCTCTTGTAATTCCGTACTAAGTCTTCGCACCTGTAGCTGAAAGGGGGTGGAAATAGGGGGTAAGAATTGGGGAGTTCTTAGTAGGGTCAGGGTGTATAGTTATATCCATTTTATATATACTTCATCAGCAACAACAGTTAACAAAGTACGAGCCAATTCAACAATTATAGAACACAAAACCCAATCACAAGCACACACAATCATAGAAAACACAATATATATAATAAGTAAATAGCCATTAGTCGCAACCCGCGAAGTTTAGGCCGGCTAGGGTACAGTATGAAAGTAACTGACAACAGTACATCCTAATCTCTCCCAAAGGAAATATAAGAGCCTCTATAGGCAAGTTCCAAAAGAGTTCAACACGTAATATAATCTTTTCAAAACAAAGGTGGAGAAATTCTAAGCAAAACACAAAGTAGAGAAATAAATATCTTCGCCGTCTCTCAGACGAACCGCAGCTCACTTCTGAGCACCTGAACCTGTATCTGAAAAACAAGAGATATATACGGAATGAGAACCTCGGGCCCATGGGTTCCCAGTACGGTAAAAGTGCCAAATAAATACAATGCACTGCAATAAAAACTCACTAAGCATACTAAACTCCTTTTCACCAAGTATCTAGCCTAGATTCTCACTAATCCATAAATAGGCATTTGACGTAAGGGGATATTAAATCTAGTTCATGTTACACATGTTCCCAACTCGCTGATTCTTCCACGAATCAGACTCAGAATCATAAGCAAAACCATCACCAGTTGTTCTGCCTCAGCAATTCTATATCAATACATCATACCCTCGCCTGGAGCTAGTGAAATCACATCACTGCGTCTACCCAGGGGGCTCAAATGATCTCATTCAAAAATCATCATCATCATGCAATCGCATTATCAATTCATCTCGTCAAGAACAGCCCCCAACATCCACCGACACCATCATAAGGGATCTCTCAGTTGTATAACACCATCATAAGGGATCTCTCAGTTGTATAAACACAAGCAATACAGACAAGTAATACACAAATAAGGTACAAGTAGAACAAGTAGCACATAATCAGGTAACATAACATATATGATGTAGCAGTAAAAAACAAATAGGCAAACCCAAATAATTCAAACATATGTAAATGATGTATGCCTGCCCTATGGCTGATGATATCATCTGTCGGTTATATAGCCAACCCGACATGTCCTGGTAGCTAACCATTGGACAGAAACACCCATTGCGGAGCAAGTAGGTTTGAGCTACAACCCCCTTGCTACTACCCGCTCAACCTAGAGCCAGTGGAACAACCACTACTGCGGCTACTACCCAGGCGGGTGTTTAAAAACTCAACCTAGAGCGAGTGGATTCACGACTACTGCCGCTACTACCCAGGCGTCACAATCTCTGACCTGGAGCAAGTGGGACGAACCACAACCCTTGCTACTGCCCAGGTATCTTAAGCATTAACCCGGAGCAAGTGGGACGAACCACAACCCTTGCTACTGCCCAGGTATCTCAAACATATATTCATTCAATCTCATTTCATATTATCAATCCTCATTGTTATCAAATCTCAAACATTAACATGGAGCAAGTGGGACGAATCCCAACCCTTACTACTACCCAGGTATCAGAGTTACATTCATTCAAAACTCCATAATTAACTCATTTATCATAAACATCCTTTTCCGTCTCATACCCGGAGCAAGTGGACAACGCCACTGCCTACTACCCGGGGTTACACATCACATTTCAACATTTTCCACATTCATTCATTAATCATATATGCATTTATACTCAGCCATAATCAATAATGGCTTTACCGTGACCCGGCAATGACTCAGCCATCCGGCTCATGGTTCAATCAAGAACCAGCCATTTATCAATAAATATAGCCCTTCGGCTCATGGCATACACGGTACTTCTACCGTCATCCTCCATATCTCATATAATCATCGTTGATCATCATTGATCATAACTTTTCTCCTTGCTTCACTTGCAAGTTACCACATCCCCTAGCTCCTTTCTCATTACTAGGCATATCATAATGATTTAATACATAAGGAGTGAGATCGGAGGCTTAGAAGTATGAGATTTGGCTTTTAGAACTCAAAGATCAACTTTGGGATGAAAACAGGGCCACGCGTACGCGTACTCCACATGCACGCGTGGATGGCCACAAAACTCATCGACGCGTATGCGTCATACACGCGGACGCACGGATTGAAACACAGCCAGACGACGCGTACGCGTCAGCCACGCGTACGCGTGGGTGCATTTGCGCCCCAGGCACAAAACTGGCACAACTCTCGGGAAAATGGCTAGGCATTGGGTGCAGCACATCGACGCGCACGCGCACACCACGCGCACGCGTGGATGGTGCCTTCTCGAAGAACGACGCGTACGCGCCAAGTGCACCTACGCGTGGAGGGTCATTCTGCTAAAAATTTTCTAAGTTAAAAGCTACAGAATTCACAGATTCAACCTCCAATCTTCCGACGGACATAACATCTCTCATTTTAAATTGTTTTTCACCCGTTCTTCGAACGGCATGGACATCTTGGATCCAATTTCATTTCTAAACAAGTTTGGCACAAAACAGAGATCC
>NC_029780.3:18127279-18127440 GCF_000817695.3 Arachis duranensis | reverse complement strand
ATATCAAAATCAACATCAAGCCTCCTCAACTCATACATTAACACTTTACCACGATTCACAAAACCGCCATATAACCATCTTCCCATTTCAAACAAATGGCTAAATTACAAACATATCAACATGTCATACATCCTTCCTCATCCCAATTTCCAACAATACTA
>NC_029780.3:18126445-18126770 GCF_000817695.3 Arachis duranensis | reverse complement strand
CTGACAATTCACAAGGGTTGGAGGGTTTCTTACCTTAACCCACTGAAGTTTGTGATGAATATCACCCATGGCTCATACTAGAGCACTCCTAAACAATCAAAATCACAAGGTTTCCTCAAAACCCAAACCAAATTCGAATTTGAAGAGGAAAATGAATACTGGGCAGAGGAAAGTGGATTACTCACCACAAAACTTAAATAGAATTGTAGAGGATGAGAAGAGCGACGTGTGGCCGCAAACGGCTCGTCAATCGGAGCTCCGTAGCTCAAGTTATGGTGATTTGAAGATCAAAGAGAGTTAGGTTTTCTCTCTTCTCTTCTCTCTT
>NC_029780.3:18122728-18126344 GCF_000817695.3 Arachis duranensis | reverse complement strand
AATGTTTATATATGTTGGATCTTGGGCCCACTTAGGCCCAGTTCACTTATTTTTATCCGTTGGCCCAATTTTGGACCAAAACCTTTAAGATTAGCGCTCTAAATCACACTTCAAATATTTCTACCTCCCCTAATTATAATTCCTCACTTCTTAATCTTATTTACTCATAATCAATTTTCTCAGCTGCAGTACCAGACAGGTCTCAGCCGGTACTGCCGATCAAAATTCCACTAAATTATAATTTCTCATTTCTTAACCTTATTCACTTATAATTAATTTATTCAGTTGCAGTACCGGATAGATCTCAGCTGGTATTGTCGATCAAATTTTCAGTGCGCATTTTTACGCAAAAAACTATGTTAATTAAATGATCAAATTTCGATTGCTAAATTTTCTAACCATATTCACTCCTATTTAATTTATTATTAATTAATTATGGTTTGACCGAATTTTACATTCTAGCCCCCTAACAGAAATTTTCGCCCTCGAAAATTCCATCCATCCCTACGAGTACGCGAGCATAGTATGCCTTTATATCAAACGGATAACAGTTCCAAGGTCCTTTTACTCTGCGCGCTTCTGTTGCTGCGCTCTGATTTCTCTATTCCTGAAGGTCTCGGTCGTTCGTTCAACCTGACCAACAGCCTCGTTCCTTACTTTTACTGTCTCATCAACCCACACCCTATTAAATCTCAAATCATCTCATCAATAATATTGCCATCATCGTTAATCATAGCCATCATCCCACATCACTATAATCAATCCAAGCTTTCTTCGTTTTTAGAATTCAATGAGTTTGGACTAACAAGCTGACAAACTCTTAAGAATCCGCTTTCCTTTACTAATCTATAAAAGCTTTCAAGACACATCTCTTTTGTTGAAGTTACTCAGATCAAAAATCATTTTCAAAAATATAACCAACACTCCTTCAAATTCTTGGGAAAAAAAATTCAACAGCACCTCCCCAAAAATTGGAGTTTACCACCCGTCACGGGTTCCCTCAAACCAATCTCAGTACCGCATCAGTATTGCAATTTAAAGGTTTCCAAACGATTCCTCTGAAACCGATCATTACAAATCTTGATCTAAATCCAAGGTCACCATGACCAAACATCATAGCACTCATCTCTCGAACACGACAACTTGCACTCAATCATCATCTAAATCCGACTATGCATCAATGATAATTTCATCATCCGTTTCAGAACCATTAAGGCTTACAGCCGCAATTAATTCCAATTATCGAGAATCAGTATCTGTATAAGCTCACTAAACTTTTAAGTACTCAAAGCATAAAGCATTCCTAATCATACCCCACTTTTCCTTTTTATTACCATACTATGCTAACGCTTTTAGCAAGCTTCCGCTATGCCACTTTGATTTCTCGTCAAGTATTAGCCCCATCACTTATTTCCTCAAGTACCCAACCACAACTTAGCATGACTGGTATTTCAAATCAACGTTTCTAAATCCATCATTTAGGACCATTTCTTATCTGTTTAAATCAAAGGAACTAAAAGTCACAGGTTCAATCCGTTTTACCAAAAATCTAGAAATCAACCAACTACATAGCAAACACAACACAACATTTTCAACAGAAAATCATTTACATCACAGGCATTTATCCATTTGTATTTAGGCAATTCCTTACTCGGACCATCCGGTTTGCTTCTCAATCTAATATTAAGCTCGTCATTCCCAGTTTTACTGTACAGGCGGTATTATAAAATCACACACTGCCATTTAAGCTTGATTATTGTAATTACCTCAATCTTACTGCCGCAATCGCCCGCATCCTGACTCTCTCCTTGTTGGCAATTTCTTGATACATGCCCTGGTAACCCGCACTTGTAACATACGCCTAACCCCAATCGGCATGGCCTATTTGGGTGATGACTTCCACACCTCTGACAACTCAGAACATTAGAAGCAGCCGCTGCCCGTTTTCCCTTACCATTCCTTTGGGACTCCTCACTCGTCGCAAAGTTATTCCGTCCTTGGGGAAAGTGTTGTATGTATCCCCTCTCCTTAAACTCTCGACCCCTTGGTACAAATCCTTGGTTGTGCTCTCTATGACTTCCTTTCTCTGCAACTATCTTCTTCACACACTCTTCAGCAATTCTGCTCTTATTCACCAACTCTGAAAAAGTTCGGATCTCCATTGGTCCCACTGAACTCAAGATGTCGCTCCGGAGCCCTCCTTCATACTTAATGCATTTTCATTCCTCGAAGTCTCCCGGAGCTCCCTGACACATGCGGGAAAATCTGAATAGCTCCTCAAATTTGTCTGTATACTCAGATACGGACATAGCACCTTGCTTCAATTGTAGTAACTCCAATTCCTTGGCTGTCCTGGCGGAATTTGGAAAGTACTTCTTATAGAATTCCACCTGGAAGGCATCCCAAGTGATAGGATCATTCCCCTGTTGTAGGAGACGTCGAGCCCCTTGCCACCAATGCGATGCTTCTTCCGTGAGCAGATAGGTAGCAAATTCAACACACTGCTCTTCAGGCACCAACTGCGCTTGTAGTGCTCGCTCCATGGCCTGAAACCAGGTGTCAGCTTCAATCGGATTAGTGGGTCCCTTGAACTTAGGTGGATTAACCATTAAGAAGGTTGCTAGTGTCATCGGGCCCTGAGTTTCCCTTTCGCCATTGCCATTATTGTTTATTTGTTGCCCAAGAGCCTCCGCAGTGGCCTGCATAGCAGCAGCCATATTCTCCAACGCCGCCATAAAGTTTACCGGGTTATTTGAGTTGATTTTCGGTTCCTGTGTACTAGCACGATCTCTCTCACGTCCCGGACCGGGTCCACGAGGCGCCATCTGGTACCTATACACACCAAACAATCGATATCAAGTTGATCAGTCTCAATATCGGAAGTATAGTGCTTCAAAGTACCAAAGGTACACTCATGGACTTCATGCTAGATGTATCGGTTAGATACCATAACTAGCACAGGCACAGACTCAGAGTATGCATTGAAGCATAAGCAGTTGCATCCCTCAGGCTCACGAGGACGAACTGCTCTGATACCATAATGTAACATCCTAATATTCAAATCCTTATGCTCGAGTCATAAGTCAATGATATTACGGTGGTATGACTCTCAGGTGGATTTTTAATATATAAATATAGGTAATTTCGAAAGGAGTATTAATCGAGAAGCCTGAAAAGAGTAGAAATAAAATCGCGAAGACGTATCACTCACGTTTCGACAACGAAAAGTTAAACTGTGAAGCCGAAAACGATATACGGACAAGGCATAAAGGAGGTTAAGAGATAGATAACAGATAGATATATATATATATATATATAATAAGTAAATAGCCACTAGTCGCGACCCGCGAAGTTTAGGCCGGCTAGAGTACAGTATGAAAGTAACTGACAACAGTACATCCTAATCTCTCCCAAAGGAAATATAAGAGCCTCTATAGGCAAGTTCCAAAAGAGTTCAACACGTAATATAATATCTTCAAAACAAAGGTGGAGAGATTCTAAGCAAAACACAAAATAGGGAAAAATAAATATCTTCGCCGTCTCTCAGACGAACTGCGGCTCACTTCTGAGCACCTGAACCTGTATCTGAAAAACAAGAGATATATACGGAATGAGA
>NC_029780.3:18120109-18122298 GCF_000817695.3 Arachis duranensis | reverse complement strand
AATTCAAACATATGCAAATGATGTATGCCTGCCCTATGGCTGATGATATCATCTGTCGGTTATATAGCCAACCCGACATGTCCTGGTAGCTAACCATTGGACAGAAACACCCCTTGCGGAGCAAGTAGGTTTGAGCTACAACCCCCTTGCTACTACCCGCTCAACCTAGAGCTAGTGGAACAACCACTACTGCGGCTACTACCCAGGCGGGTGTTTAAAAGCTCAACCTAGAGCGAGTGGATTCACCATTACTGCCGCTACTACCCAGGCGTCACAATCTCTGACCTGGAGCAAGTGGGACGAACCACAACCCTTGCTACTGCCCAGGTATCTTAAGCATTAACCCGGAGTAAGCGGGACAAACCACAACCCTTGCTACTGCCCAGGTATCTCAAACATATATTCATTCAATCTCATTTCATATTATCAATCCTCATTGTTATCAAATCTCAAACATTAACATGGAGCAAGTGGGACGAATCCCAACCCTTACTACTACCCAGGTATCAGAGTTACATTCATTCAAAACTCCATAATTAACTCATTTATCATAAACATCCATTTCCGTCTCATACCCGGAGCAAGTGGACAACGCCACTGCCTACTACCCGGGGTTACACATCACATTTCAATATTTTCCACATTCATTCATTAATCATATATGCATTTATACTCAGCCATAATCAATAATGGCTTTGCCGTGACCCGGCAATAACTCAGCCATCCGGCTCATGGTTCAATCAAGAACTAGCCATTTATCAATAAATATAGCCCTTCGGCTCATGGCATACACGGTACTTCTACCGTCATCCTCCATATCTCATATTAATCATCGTTGATCATCATTGATCATAACTTTTTTCCTTGCTTCACTTGCAAGTTACCACATTCCCTAGCTCCTTTCTCATTACTAGGCATATCATAATGATTTAATACATAAGGAGTGAGATCGGAGGCTTAGAAGTATGAGATTTGGCTTTTTGAACTCAAAAATCAACTTTGGGATGAAAACAGGGCCACGCGTACGCGTACTCCACGCGCACACGTGGATGGCCACAAAACTCATCGACGCGTATGCGTCATACACATGGACGCGCGGATTGAAACACAGCCAGACGACGCGTACGCGTCAGCCACGCGTACGCGTGGGTGCATTTGCGCCCCAGGCACAAAACTGGCACAACTCTGGCACAACTCTCGGGAAAATGGCTGGGCATTGGGTGCAGCACATCGACGCGCACGCGCACACCACGCGCACGCGTGAATGGTGCCTTCTCGAAGAACGACGCGTACGCGCCAAGTGCGCCTACGCGTGGAGGGTCATTCTGCTAAAAATTTTCTAAGTTAAAAGCTACAGAATTCACAGATTCAACCTCCAATCTTCCGACGGACATAACATCTCTCATTTTAAATCGTTTTTCACCCGTTTTTCGAACGGCATGGACATCCCGGATCCAATTTCATTTCTAAACAGATTTGGCACAATACAGAGATCCGTAGTCCAAGTTATGTCCCGTCAAAGTATGCCCAAAAACCATATTTTTCATACAAACCACAAAGTGTCATTTTCAAAACGAGCCATTTTCAACTCTTTTCAAAATCAACCAAAACATGCCAATTTCAACCCTTTTTGAAACCAATCAAAATAATATCAAAATCAACATCAAGCCTCCTCAACTCATACATTAACACTTTACCACGATTCACAAAACCGCCATATAACCATCTTACCCATTTCAAACAAATGGCTAAATTACAAACATATCAACATGTCATACATCCTTCCTCATCCCAATTTCCAACAATACTATTTCCAAACAACCATCATTATACATAACCAATATCATACTCACTATCACGTGGTTTCACCCCCAAATCAACCTTAATCATTCCACAAGCATATATCACAACATACATATCTCTCATGCATTATCATACCATCAAGGCATCAATAATCATACTCACATGTATGACCACATAATATATATCAACCAAAATCAAACATACTTCATCTATACAATTTCACCCAAAATTACCAATTTCCACACTTAAACTCCTCAAACCTCATTATTCAATAACCAACCCAATCATTCATATATTCATTATATGAAATTCATCCAATCACTTGTGTCATCAAACAATGCACACATCAACTTACCTCCCTTACCTCTTTCCGGCCTCCGGCCCAA
>NC_029780.3:18107860-18119757 GCF_000817695.3 Arachis duranensis | reverse complement strand
TACTCACCACAAAACTTAGATATAATTGTAGAGGATGAGAAGAGCGACGCGTGGCCGCAAACGGCTCGTCAATCGGAGCTCCGTAGCTCAAGTTATGGTGGTTTGAAGATCAAAGAGAGTTAGGTTTTCTCTCTTCTCTTCTCTCTTCTTAATTCAGCGCCCCAACCCTTCTTTTTAGGGTAAAATGAGCTGAAATGCTCATAACTAATGTTTATATATGTTGGATCTTGGGCCCACTTAGGCCCAGTTCACTTATTTTTATCCGTTGGCCCAATTTTGGACCAAAATCTTTAAGATTAGCGCTCTAAATCGCACTTCAAATATTTCTACCTCCCCTAATTATAATTCCTCATTTCTTAATCTTATTTACTCATAATCAATTTTCTCAGCTGCAGTACCAGACAGGTCTCAACCGGTACTGTCGATCAAAATTTCACTGCGCGCTTTTACGCAGAAAACTATGTCTTCCGACTCGGAAAAATTCACTGAATCCAAATATCATATTGAAATCATCAAATTCCAATTGCCAAATCTTCCAACCATATTCGCTCCTACTTAACTCATTATTTAATTAATTTTGGTTAGACCGGGTATTACATATTTGGTCCGCAATAACAGTCAACAAAGTGCAATCCAATTCAACAATTATAGAACACAGAATCCAATCACAAGCACACACAATCATAGAAGACACAATCACAACAAGTATGCACAAACAAGTATGATGCATGTATATCCCTAGTGCAGGTAATGAGCTCATTTGTCGGTTTCGACCCGCTCCCGATGTAACTCAGCAACCTTTGTCTGAGTTTGGTTTCCAGTGTCATAACATCTGTAAGCAACCTCTGTCTTCCAGGTGCGACTCTCTTGAGCCGATGTATGCAAACATAACTTCTGTAAGCAATCTCTGTCTTACAGGTGAGGCTCTATCTAGCCAATGTATGTAGCGATAACCTTTGTAAGCAACCTCTGTCTTACAGGTGCAACCATCCCCTGAATTGGCCGATGTATCTCTGAAAAGTAAATCTCAGTGGACTCCCTACCATATCTCTGCTCGTTTTCAGCAGATAAACAATCATCTCTGCTTTTCTACTTTTCTTTTCCTTTTTTCTTTCTTTTAAAACCAAAATTAGCTCTTTGTGACATTCTCCAAAACCTTTTAAAACAATTTCACTTATACCAATTCTTCTTTCAAAAGACAAAGGAAAATTATTTATTAGTTAAACCCGTTAGCATGGCCTCTAGACTTTAGGTGAGCAACAACCAATCTCATTTTCTTAAGTTCATTATAAATCCTTAACAATCATTGTTTTCTTAAACTGAATTTAATCAAATAAAATTTCTAATACATCATTCAAACTAATAAAATAAGTTATAATTAAATTAAACTTCAATAATTATAAAATTCTATTTAATTATTTTTGTTGAAAATAATTTTTTAAATAAATAATTATTTAATTTTTAAAAATTTGGGATGTTATAAGAATGCCACCAGAGGAGATCATCGGAATAGGAGATGTCGCCAGAGGAGACCATCGCAGGAGGAGATTGTCGTTGGAGGAGAGGTCACCAGAAAAGATCGTCGCTGAGGAAGACATCGTCAAATGAGGTCATTGTTAGAGGAGGTTGTCGCTGGAGGAGATCGGTCAGAGGAGGTCGTTGCCAGAGGAGATTGGTCAACCAGAGTTCCGTATTGAAAGTTATGGACAATTTACAGTGGTTGTGGATAATGCACAAAACCTTCTTTCTCTTCTCTTCCACTGAGCCCTCACATTTTCTTTTAAAGTAAATGAGCTTAATGCTCATGGTTAGGGTATATATAAATTGGGTCTTGGGTCCGATTCAACCGTTTTTTCAGTTGGCTCAATTTCGGGTCAAAATCTGTAAAATTAGTATTTAAATTTATATTTTAATTATTTTTACTTCTTCAAAATATAATATTTAATTTTTTATTTTTTTGGCTCATAATTAATTTATTTGTTAATGGTGTATAATAAATAATAATATACGATAATTTATTTTTAAATGATAATTTTTATTCATACTAATGTTTCTTAATACTAACTTACATAATTAATTAAAAAATTATGCATTCATATAATAGTAATATAGTTGGATTGATATACATTATAAGAGGGAAAAAATTTAATTAATACTAAATAAATTTGATTAGCTCTTTTAAAAATAAATAATTATAATACTTGTTAATGTTTTATTTTTTTCTATAATGTTGTGCTCCTATTATTCTCCAATTATACAATTTAAACATATATAATTATTTGTAACCCATAAATTAATCCATTGTGTTTATCTAGTAAGTATTTCAAATGAAAGATTATATATAAAAGTTGAAATTTGTAGCTAATTCTAAAGTTAGAGATCTTTTCATCAAATCATCATGCGTGAATCATTTTTAAGATCTTGAGAAAAAATAGTATTATTATTATCTCAAAATTTTTAAATTTGGATTTCAAATTTTTTATTTATATTGTCTTCTTCTATTTAAACTTTTGAGATGAACAAATTCATGATAAAGTATCAGAGTTCTATATCCAAAAAGATTTAGAGTTCGATCTTTGATAAATTCCCAAATTAAAAAAATAGCATAAAATAAATAAAAAAAGCCTATACAAAAAATTATGCAAATCCAAAAGAGACTCTTATTTTAGCTTCCTTTTCCTCTCGAAACATGTCTGGGTTTAATTTGCATTCTTTCAAAAACCATTTCAATTGGCAGATATCTTAGTTGAATCAGTTCGATCATGATTAAGAAAGCGAAGCATGCAACATGTAAGTGAAGGACACCACTAAATTAGTGATGGCATGAACGCACGCAAAGGGTAAGTAGGAGAGGAAAGAAAACCCCGAATTTGATGTAACTTTCTCCACAAGCTGAAGATAGAGTAAGGGTTTTTGTGTGTGATCACAGTGACATCCTTAGTCTGTACCAAATTGAACAAACCTGTTAATTATCATTTAGTTAGAATATATTATACAAATTATATTTAGTAAATTTTAATACATTGAAATTAAAAATATTTAATACAATTATCTAATCATATTTTTTTATATTATTAATTTACTATTTATGCAATAAGTGAGAAAAATAATTATTTTGTTGATATATACAATATATAATTGAATGTACTTGTAAGATATTTTTATATTGATTGTGCTGTTTGTGCATAAAAAATTAATTCAATTAAACAACATCAATAATTACAAGATTTTCTATTTGGAGAAAGAATTAGAATACAAAAGTGTGTCTGTAAGTGCAACAATTAAGAATTGGTAAGTATTAAAATACCGATAATCATATATGAGTTGTTCACCTTTATTATACACGTCTTGTATAGCAAAAATACTTATTCTTGTTTTTCGTTTGGTATGTGAGTGAAACCTATGACTGTATAACACATTATTTTTACCAAATAAAAGATATGATAATAATATCCTCATGGTCAAATTTAAATGTTAATGTATTCAAGAGTTTAAAAAATTAATTACTTGATGGCGTAAATAAGGTTTTGGTTTGTATAAATACTTGTTTTTTGGTTTTGGTTGAGTAAAATTTAAAAAATTTAGCTTTAGTTTCTATCATCAGTTTTTGGTCTTATAAAATATCTATTTTTTCAGTAAAATTTAAACATTCTTGTTTTAGTCTCTACTGTTAATTTGTACAGAATAAGTTACTAACATACGGATTAAATATTGATGTGGCACGTCTTGCCACATTAATAGTTCAGCTTCACGTTATCATTTAATCTCGAGCAATCTAAAGACAAAAATTAAAATTAATTATTTTTAAATTTACTGAACAAAATTTAAAAAGAAAAAGTTATAGAGACAAAAACGAACAAATGGATATTTTATTTGTATAAAAATAATTTGTGATACGACATCTTGTGTATAGTTAACAAATTAAAAGAAAATACATGTGTAATGTTCTTTAGAAATGAATAAATGACTTAATTACCTCTTCAAGGATAACAATGAAAGTTTTGGCACTTTATTGACTTGATTTGATCTTGTCATGATCGTTATCATCTCCTCTCTATAAGAAATTGAAAATTATTAAAATTAAGCAATAATTTTAACATGATATTGGCAAGATAAAAGAGCTATTATCCCTAAAAATATTTAGAGAATAAATAAGATTAACAAATTATATGATGTTTCAAAGTTTTTCAGTCATCCTATTTATAATGATTTTTCAAAAGTAAACTTAATCATGGCAAATATGGAAAGACAATAAACGAATAGAAATTTGGAATAAAATTATTAAGTCAAAATGCATTAAACAAAAAGATATTTTTTCATTAATGGGGCAACGACTTTTATAAAATTTACTATAAAATGTTAACAAGTTGAAAAATAGAAATTAATTTCTTCCTTTACATTAAATTCTATCCCTTCATTGTATATTTATACAAAAATACTTTATTATTTTGCAAAGTTATCTTATTTTGTATTACTTAATTACCGTTAAAATAATAGAATAATATTAGATGTAATAAGTGTGTAACTAATTTGGATTGGTCAAGTGGTCAGTTCACTCGTCCATTTAAGCATATATTAGGATTCGAATCGCCCTTATAAATACAATAACCCGTTGACTAATAGTAGACCTTTAAATAAAGCTTAGATTCACGATGGTTGAATTCTTAACCTGTTAGGAGATACCTTATGAATGTTACATGCAAAAAATATGGATGTTGAATTATATAAGATAACTTTGAATTATTATCTCTTCTTAGTATTTCAATATTTGTATTATTACATTATGTTTAACCTATCCTAATTTCTTTTCTTGTTAAAATGTTTAATATTACTGATGGTAACAATGTAATCCTATCAATTTATTATTATTATTTTTTTTTGGTTTTCTATAGTATCACTGTTAAAATCGCAAATTAATTAATCGATTAATTAACTTTAAATAATAATTATTTAATTGTCCGAATTAGGTTCAACAATTTAGAATATTAATTAAAAAATATAAATATGATATTTGGACTCGGTATATTTTTCTGAGTCAGAAAATATAATTTTCCGTGAAAAATTACATAAAAATGCGTACCGGTAAATTAACTGGCAGTATCGGCTTAAATATTTTCAGTACTGTGTAAGAGCAGTAAAAACCATAGAAAAACTTAGAAATATAATTAAAGTTAAAAACTGGACACAAATTTTAAAGGTTTGTCCCGAAATTGGACTAAACGGGCCAAAAACGCTATCGGGTTGGACCGGACCCAAGTTGTAACAGCCCAGACCACCCGCTAGCACGATATTGTCCATTTTGGCACACAAGGCCTCATGCTTTTGCCTTTGACGATAGGATGATAGCCGAAGCCCCCTGACTCACTCGTCAAAACGCGTCATGCTAAGGAGAGGTATTCACACCCTTATAAGGCATGCTTCGTTCCCCTTGCCAACCGATGCGGGACCTTACAATCCACCCCCAAAGGGAGCCCAGCACCCTCGCTGGCATATCGATCCAGGCTCCAGCTCTGATACCATCTACACAATCCAAACTTAATCCTAGGGGTATCTAGCATAGGAATTCTCATCACACCACACGGTACTTAAATGAAACTTAAACCGTACCTTAATGACGGTGGTTCACAGTCCCACATCGGTTGGGGAGGGGAACGAAGCATGCTTTATAAGGGTGTGGATACCTCTCCCTAGCATGACGTGTTTTGACGAGTGAGTGTGGGGGTTTCGGCTATCATCGCTATCGTCAAAGACAAAACCGAGAGATCTTGTATGCCAAAGTAGACAATATCGTGCTAGCGGGTGGTCTGGGCTGTTACAGATGGTATCAGAGCCAGAGACCAGATCGATGTGCCAGCAAGGGCGCTGGACTCCCTTAGAGGGTGGATTGTAAGGTCCCACATTGGTTGGAGAGGGGAACGAAGCATGCCTATAACGGTGTGGATATCTCTCCCTAGCATGACGCGTTTTGACGAGTGAGTGTAGGGGGTTTCGGCTATCAACTCTATCGTCCAAGGCAAAATCGTAAGGCCTTGTGTGACAAAGCGGACAATATCGTGCTAGCAGGTGGTCTAGGCTGTTACATTCAGTGAGCGTTACACATTGCCATCCTCACTGAGCCGTCTCTATAGCATCAAGTGAGCGTTACGCATCGCCGTCCCCACTAGGCACTCGGCAATAAGGCCCAAACAACACTCAATTTCTTTTTAGTCTTTGCTCTCTACTCTACTACGACAGAGATACCTTTAATTAATACATTCTTTTCTATCTGCTTTACTGTGGCAGATGTTCATTAGATTCTTTTAATCTTTGTTCTCTGCTCTCCTATAGCAGAAATTCTTTTAATTAATACATTTTTTCTCTTATATTCTCTGCTCTCATGTGGCAGAGATTCATTAGTTTCTTTTATTCTTTTAATTATTTTGTTCTCTGTTATTTGTTGAATTATATTTTTACTTAACTCAGCAGCCTTTATTTGAGTTTAGCTTCCAGTGCCATAACCTTTGTAAGCAAGTTCTGTCTTACAGGTGCGACTCTCTTGAGCCGATGTATGCAAACATAACCTCTGTAAGCAACTTCGATCTTACAGGTGAGGCTCTCTCTAGTCAATGTATGTATTGATAACCTCTGTAAGCAACCTCTGTCTTACAGGTGCGACCATCCTCTGGATTGGCCGATGTATCTCTAGAAAGCAAATTTCAATGGGATCACCACCATATCTTTGCTTATCTCATTTTCTTTTCGTTCATTCATTCTTTCTTTTCTTTCTTATCATTTGACAATATAAATTGTCTTCACATTATTCCCTCGCCTTTCCCTAAGTATTTTATGGAAAGAGTATCAAAGGATCTTAATTTAGATTTGTCTTTCTAAAGCTTTTAGGACAATTTTCTGCTTACCTTTTTAGTATATCATAAATAAAATAATATATTTTAAATAAAACACTAATATATAATATATTTCAAAAATACATTGATAATAATCTTAATAAATTAATAACAATAATAATAATTTTCTTTATTACCCAAAACTTATTAACTTAAGCTTTATTCTTAATCTTTTATAAATTATTCTGTATCTTTGAACTTCCTAAAATATTTATATTCTTACACCAACATATTTTACAATAGTATAATTACCAAAATAAGTTTGCATCTTTTATAAAATATCCATTTAATCCCTGAACTTCTTAATTATTACCCAAAATACCCTAAGACACATATAATTACAAAACTAACTTCAAGTTTTTTTATTAAATTACTATTTCAATCTCAGATATAAATTTTGTTTCCATGATTATAGCTTTACCAAAGGACCGAAATCCCATTCTCAAAACTCTTCAAGTTTTTGCTTCATTTTTAAGTCTATTTTCGAGCTTTATGGTTACTGACTTTTCATAACTTTTAATTTAATCTCTCGACTATCAGACTTCATCAATATTTTTTAGTATTTTCACATAAAGTAGCCCCAAAATTCACTCAAAATAGTTTGATTTTGGGCTGAATCCACCAAGGCCAAATCATAATCTCAGAAATAACAATAATTCAACCAAATTCAACATAAAACTCGATCAAACTCAATAATAATCAATCAAACTAATATTCACTTATCAAATTCATATTTAATTATTATAAAATTATCAAACCCTACCTCCGTACATAAATCACAACAATGGAACTTTCGGAGAATTTTTCTGACTGAGCTGCTAAAGAGAAAAACATCAGAAATTGTCTGTGCCTCTTAGAACTCCAATTGGCCGAACTCAAGAAGAAGAAGAGCTACGTTACCATCAGTTTTCATCGAACAAAAGTAATGCTAATATATAGAGGAGAAAGATACAAATACTGTAAGACCCATAATTTAAAAAAAATATTATTCTTATGAGTTAATTTCAATTTATTGATTCATTAAAGACTTTATTTAGAGAAATTATTTTATTAAAAGTAATTAAATCAAGTTTTGACAATTAAATTAGAAATTCTACTAAATTTTATAGTTATTGAATAATTTTCTATATGTAAATTATATAGCTTAACAGTTGCAAAAGAATAAGAATTTTATACAATTTAGTTAAATAATAGAAATTTTAGAATTTAATATTTTAATTTTTACAAACAGAAAATAAATTATATTATTTCTAATTTTTAAATTAGAATACGTGATTAAAAGTTGATTAGTAAATTGATAATTAAGTAGTATTTTTAAGTTATTTTAAGAGATTAAATTAGATTTCAAATTTATATAATATACTTTAATTTTATTAAAATTGACCAAACCCCAATTGACCCAAAATTCTTAATCTCACTATTGTCCCAAATTAAATCCTAATTCTACCCTAACCCCTAGCCACCACCGCCACACTTTCCCCCCTTTCTCCCAAAAGAAGCATAGCTTCAGATTAAACTAAGAAAGAAAAAAAAGAAGGGAAATGGAAGCAGGGAAGCAGGGAAGGGAGAGTGAGATCCGAGAAAGCAGAGAGGAAGAGAGGGTTGCATCGGGGAAGAAAAGGAGAGGAAGAGAGGTCTGAGGGAGAAGAGGGAGACCGAGCCGTCGCGCCTACCGTCGTTTTGCCGAGCTGCTCCGTGGCGCCGTCCTGCCCCGACCGCCGCCATCGTGCCACCAACCGAGGAGGCCAAGGGTTACCATCTTCGAAGCTCCCATCGCTATTGTTGAGTAGAGCCGTCGCCTCTGGGTCCGTCATCGCCGCTGTTCTCTCCACCATCACCGAGCTCGACCCTGCACCTCGCCATCGTCGTGTTGCTATTAACGGAGAAGGGAGCGTGAACGACAGCCATGGACAAAGAAGAGAGCGTGCATGCAGAGGAGGTGAAGTCGTCGCTATCACCATCGCGTGTGGAGTCGCTGCCGTGCCCAGCCATCGTCGCCGTCGTTCCTCCACCGTCGCTGAAGGTCCATCACCGTAACTGAAGCCTCTGCCTTCTCAAGACATGCACCGTTGTTGTGAGTTTCTCCTGCCGTTTGGTTCTGATTCGGTGGGAATCTATTGCGCCAAATCTATCATAATCTATCCCAAGTGGTTCACGCTAATTTTGTTCTTACCGGTGAGGACCGCCGGAGTTGCGACTGTGCTGCTCTTGGTTCCTTGCTGTGCGGTAAGTTGCTTTTGCCTCAAAAACTCCTTTGTTACTATTCTGTTATAAATTATTGAGTTTTACGCAACGTTAATATTTTAGGGTTGAACTATGCTCTTGTGTGCTGTGCTTAGAGACTGTGATTGCTGGGGGATGATCGGATTTGATGCCGCCACCGTGAGATCAAAGTTTTAAGGGTTTTGTCGCGTAATTAAGTCGCAAACAAGGTAGGGATTTTTCTTAAAATCTAGTTTACATTACAGAGTTGTTATAAATAGATATTAAAGTGAGAAACATATGTCTATGATTATGATTGTCCTATAAATGTGATTGTTTGCTGGACTGAATGACTGATTGCTTGATTGCTTGAGTAGTTTGTGATTGCTGAAAAGAAATTAGTTTGAAAGGTTATTTAGTTGATTATTAGGAAAAATGGATTTCTTGGTTTTGAAGCTATTTTTGATAATGTAAATGTATCGGCTTTGGAAATGATTTGGAATGTGAAACTGAATTAATTTTGGAAATAGTTTAATTTTGAGTTAGTCTGACTTTATACATGATTTAGTATTTGAGCTGGTTTGATTTTAAAAAGAGATTTATTATTATTATTGGCACTGATTCGCTTTGAAAATAATTTGATATTGGGACTGGTTGAATTTTGGAAAATGAATGAGATTTAGAAATGGTTGAGAAAAATGTTTGAGAAATGTTTGGATAGGACCCGAAAAGGGTGGCAGAATCCGAGTTTTAGAGGAGATGCTGGCGAAATTTTATAAAATTAGAAGTTTCATCTGAAGTAGTTATTTTAAAAGGTTTAATTTTAAGTATTATATGATTTAAGATTACCTCATTTATCAAAGGAAGAATTATGTTTTGGATTGGGAATTATTAGTGAACGGAATGGAAAGAAGGACGTTGAGAATTTTCTTTGAAATATGGTTTTTGAATGAATTTGGAAATGAAATTTGAATTGATGAATGATTATGATGTTGAGAATCTTGAGAATGTTGAGATATGAACCTTGAATTATTCACATGGCTTATGAATTTGAATTATCTGAGATATGGGGTTTCCTGGATAAAGTACCATGGCTTGCCACCACGTGTACCAGGTTGAAAACTCGATACTCTGTTGACCCTACGACGTAAGTGTGATCGGCCACTATATAAATTCTCGGAAATGTTACCCCCATTAAGCAATATTGATTATTTGAGAAAAAGCTATGCATAGACTCTTGGGGATGCACGTCGGGGGACAGTCTAAGGACAATTCAGACTTGTCGGGTTGGCTAGATAACCGATAGATGAGCCTCATCAGCCATAGGACAGGCATGCATCATATGCATTTGTATGCTTTGCTTGGGTTTGAACTTGTTTTGGTTTGCCTAATTGCTAAACTGTTCTAACTGCTATTTGAACTATTTGCTGTAACTGCTACCTACTTGTGCTTTCCTTGTTTGTCTTGCCTGTGTTTGTCCTGGCGTGCTACATTGGAGAATAAATTTTGGTGCTGAATTAATAATTGTGTTGTTTGATTGCGTGGTTGATTTCTGATTTAGATTTTCTTATAAGAAAGGAAAGGTTTCGGATTTCTGAAAGATTAAACATTGTTTCTTTGAAAATGTTTTAAACGATTACCTATTGGTTTTTAAAAGATTCATAAGACAATGATAATCACTGAGCTTGAAAATCGTTTTCTTATTAAATATCTTCTTATGACAACTTTGAAACTACGTGGTGAGACTGTGTGGTTAGGTTCTCACCCCCTACAGCTTTACCTTTTCAGGAACCGGATGAAAAAGCAGTAAGAAGAGTTATACTGCGTTTGGTTTATATGTTGTTGTATTAATTAGATTATTTTCTTCCCTCGTCCTTGTTATTACAAGTCTGTAAGAGGGATAGGAATTGTATATTTTATATGTATATTATATTATGAGTTATTGTGTAAGGAGTCTTGTATATAAATCTCTGTCTGCTTGTATTTTTCTTAAAATATAGTATTTATTATTTTCGGTTTTCAAAAAAATCAGCGATATAGTGTCGAGTCACAGGCTCCTATTTTAATATTTAGTATGTAAAGTAGTCGTAATACTTCTTGCTATCAGAGTAGCGCAGCCGGAAGCGTGATTTGTAAGGTCCCACATCGGTTGGGGAGGGGAACGAACATGCCTTATAAGGGTGTGGATACCTCTCCCTAGCATGACGCGTTTTGACGAGTGAGTGTGGGTGGCTTCAGCTAGCATCCCTATCGTCAAAGACAAAACCGTGAGGCCTTGTGTGCCAAAGCGGACAATATCGTGCTAGCGGGTGATCTGGGCTGTTACAGATGGTATCAGAGTCAGAGTCCGAATCGATGTACCAGCGAAAGCGCTGAACTCCGTAGGGGGTGGATTGTAAGGTCCCACATCGGTTGGGGAGGAGAACGAAGCATGCCTTATAAGGGTGTGGATACCTCTCCCTAGCATGACGCGTTTTGACGAGTGAGTGTGGGGGGACTTCGACTAGCATCCTTATTGTCAAAGACAAAATCGTGAGACCTTATATGTCAAAGCGAATAATATCGTGCTAGTGGATGATTTAGGCTGTTACAGATATTTTTATAAAATTAGATTTTTTATTAAAATTACAGATCACAAAAAATCGAAAGCGAAATTTTCGGTGTGGGTCACGATTTTTCTCATGCAAGCATTCGGTCTCTTTTTTTTTTTCCAAAATAATTCGGTCATGCATGAGAATTAAATGAGGTTGATAATGTTAAAGGAAAATGTGTGGTGATTAAGGCTTCATGAGGTGTCAAGGTTATATTATA
>NC_029780.3:18085216-18107697 GCF_000817695.3 Arachis duranensis | reverse complement strand
TAAAATTATAGTTTTAATTAGGTAAAATATTTCATCATAATATATATATATATATAAAAGAATATAAATTTGATTAAATTTAAATAGTTATAAAATTAATTTAATTACTTATAATGAAGTAGTTTCTAAAAATAAGGAACTCTAATTTATAAAATAAATTTTAACTTATATATACTTATATTTTAAAAAATGTGGGTCGTTACATCTAACCTATACCAACAACATGTTGAATCCTCGTTAGAGTGACACTCAAAATGGCTACAGAGGATAGCTTTCTAGTTCTTCTGTACTACAAAAACACGATTAAGAAAAAAACGCAATTGAAAATTAAGTTTACTGATAAAGATCCATTGAGCGTCTTTATCAGACCTTCTATGAGCCTAGTTGATTGTCATAATATTGTACTACAGAAATTGGGTTTGCATGGAATGAAATGGATCGAGACATTATATTATCAAATTTCAATTTCTATTATTCGGGATAGGGTGAAGTACGACTCATTTGTGATAGGTAGTGATGAAGATTGCAAGTTTTATTTCACTATCAATGGCCAATGAAAGGCGTCAAACTCAATCGGCTTGAAACCCAAAAACCGCTAAAAGATCCATGACTGGAGGAGATGCAATGGACAGGCCAACTTAACCACATTCCTGTTAGCCACACGACATAAGCATCGATATAACCACGACAAAGTAGCAGATCCCCACCTGTATCCACCCATATTCTCCAATCTTGCTACGTATGGTAGCCACTGGATATGCATGCGTGTATCGGACTTGTCATCGAAGAGCTGGGTGGATAATAGAATCATGATGTGCCCACGCGTACCTCTTAACTGTCTCCTTGTCTGCGTCATTAGGAAGGTGACTGAACGTTTTCTGTATCCAAGTGCACTTCACTGTGAGCTTGTCGATGCATTCTGCCGGAGGTAACACACCCAACAACTCCTAAAACCAATCCCATGCATGTCTCCTGCCATCAATGAACTGCTGGAAATCTGTCAGACATCCGCTAACGTAACGTATATCGATGGAAAGTCTTAAATGATACGCAACATCCTGAAGCATAATCGTGCACTTTCCGAATGGCATATGAAAAGTGTGAGTCTCGGGCCGCTATTGCTCCACAAATGCACTGACCAGTAGTTTATCCAACCTAAACCAGTGGTCGTTGAGCCTCGCAAAAGGGGATAAGCCGACCATGTGTAGGTATGATATGATCCTATTATCTAGGAAAATACCATGATGCCTCCTCATGTTGGTAATACATCGATGTGGCTATACCACTATAAAAAAATTTCTTTTAAAACCATCACAAGTAACATTTAATAAATTAATAATTTAACAAAATTAAACTACATTAAATAATTTGATAAATTAATCCTCAATAATTTAATCCTAAATAACCCTAAATATATTAAATGTAAATAAATTAAACTGAATTAAATTATTAAAAATTTTAACCAGCCCAAACTAAATAAATTTTGAATGACTTAGATTTTTAACTAAATTACTAGTCCTTTAACCTAAAGCTTAAGAATTACATTAAATCTAAAAAAAATTAAACTAATTTATATCTTTATTTTATTTCTACTGTCTATTTAACCTAACATTAGAAACTTACCTAAACTCCTGAAAAATTACTAATTTAGTTAATCACTACTTTAAGTAAGCCTTGTTAATCAGTAAACAACTAATTTAACTACCATTTGTAATTTAATTATAATAGCGCATATAACAAAATTCTAAGCCACTTAACATCATAAATTAAACTATTATTGATATTCAATTTCGAAAACTAACCTCTTCATGGATTGAACCAGGAATGTGGGCGATGTTGCCTAACTGATAGATACGATTGGGATTGTCTTTCATTTTCACAGTTTCAATCCTAACATTTTTTTGGCACAAATATTCTCTGGATTTGGTTTTTTAGTGGTTGGAATGTAATTCGAAGCAAATGAATTCGAATTCCTTATATAGGCATAGAAGAACTAAATCGAAGCTCACTATTACAATATAGATTATTTTTTAGGGTTATATGTGTAAAAAAGAATTAAAATTTGTCAAAAAAAACAAATATTAACACTATTTTAACTATGAAACTATGTTAATAAAAGTTTCGTCAAAAATAGTATTTTTAACATATAAGTAATTGTGAAAAAAATTTAAATCTTATTTTGATAAATATTGACTGTCAAAAATAATTTGTTAGAAAAATTTGAGAATATATTTTCTGTGATACTTATTAACCGTCAAAAATACTATTTATTTTGACATTTATTGGCCATAAAATTTTCTCAACAAAAATTTTAGCAAAGAATGAGACGAGATCTTGAAACTGAAGAATAAATTGAGATTTTGAAGATAAAGAATGAATAGTATGATCACAAACTGAGAGCAATGTGATGTCAAAATTGACAGAGCTCAGAGAAGAAGAGAAATAGTGGAGTAAATTGAAAACAAATGAGTGTCAAAATTGAGAAGTAATTTTCTACGATCAAATTATTCATCAAGAAAATGTTAGAAATAAGAGACTAAACTGAAAAAAAGGATTTGTGTATTATTGAATGTATTCAAGTTGTCTATTCAAGTTGTCTGGAATGATACAATATAAAAGGATATTTATAGGTACTAAAAGAATCGTAATAATAAAAACGTAATCTCCTAGAATAAATATTCAGATATACTAAATAATACTAATTGATCTTAATTGATTCTAATTATATTCTAACATCCCCCCTCAAACTCAAGTGACACTTGAGTTTGAAACTTATTTAAAACAACAAAATAAAGAGAAAAAAACTGCATAAACTGATAAAACGGGTGCAGACGGAACTGCCGAAAGGAAGCGCAGATGGAACTGCCGCTTGTCTGAAGGAAGCACAAACGGAACTGTCGCTTGTCTGAAGGAAGTGCAGATGGAACTGCCGGAAGGAAGTGCATATGGAACTTCCGGAAGGAAGCGTAGACGGACCTGCCGCTTGTCTGAAGGAAACGTAGACGGAACTGCCGCTTGTCTGAAGGAAGCACAGAAGGAACTGTCGCTATATGAAGGAAGTGTAGATGGAACTGCCAGAAAGAAACGCAGATGAAACTGCTACGAGAAAACGCAGATAGAACTGCCACGAGAAAACGCAGATAGAACTGCCATGAGAAAACACAGACGGAACTACCACGAGAGAACACAAACGGAACTGCCATGAGAGAACGCAGATGGAACAGCCACGAGAGAACGTAGACGGAACTGTCACAAGAGAACGCAGATGGAACTGTCGAAAGAGAGCAAAAACTATATAATTTCTTCATGAGAATAGGAAAACAGCGGATGACATTGGTGTTTGATCATTCGACTCGAAAACACACAAGAGGGAGAGAATAGGCTAGTCGGTGAGGTGAAAAAGCATCAGAGAAATGACAAAAGATAAAGAAAAATGGCATAGAAAGAAAAAAAGTGCAAAAACTACAGTGATTTCACTGCAAGGAAAACAACCTATCTTCAAGGAGGATACCATGGCTCTGATACAATGTTAGAAATAAGAGACTAAACTGAAAAAAAAAGATTTGTGTATTATTGAATATATTCAAGTTGTCTAGAATGATATAATATAAAAGGGTATTTATAAGTACTAAAATAAATATTTAGATATACTAAATAAATACTAATTAATCCTAAAATAAATATTCAGATATACTAAATAATACTAATTGATCCTAATTGATCCTAATTATATTCTAACAAAAAAACATAGAGAATTTGACATTTGTGATATTTATAAAAAATAAAATATTAAAATAACTTTCTTTTTTTTGTAGTGGCACTAATGAATTCAATTTACCAATAACTTTCGTTCAAGGTAAAACAAACCAACTCCATTCGATTTACTAGTGATGAATTTGAATCTAATAAATTCAAATTACTAGAGCCGAAAATCATGGTTTTAATTCGAAGTCATTAGTTTTGATTTACCAGATCAATAAAATAAAAAAGGGAATATTTTATAGAACCAAAAGCTAATTAGATGACAATGAGCAAATTTATTTAATTTGGTGCAGACCAAGAATGTTCTAAGGTTTTTTTATTAAATTAGAATCATAAGCTTTTTTTTATTGATTTCATTTTATTTGAAATTTGTTTTATTTCATTTTTTATCATAGAAAGTAATGTATGATGAACAGGTCCGATCAGTGGAGTTTGAAGATTTGGAGATAGTGGTAATATTATTTTGCTTCAAGATCCTAAAAATGATTCATGCGCATCATGATTTTTTTTTGTCTATGCACATAATGATTTGATGAAAAGATTAAAAAAAAAACATCTATCTTCGTTAACGACCACAAATTTCCATTCTTAAATATTGTACGTGAAGATTGTGTTGCAAAATCCCTTATGTAATTAAACAAAATGTTTATTAGCCTTTGCGTTGATAATTTATTACCAATATCTCAAGTTATAAATAAAAGTCAAGTCATATAAATACATTCTTGTCTCATGCATTAAAGTTATTTTAACAAAAAAGTCTGCTACACATACAAGTCCTTTTTGATTTACAAGTTATACAAGTTGGTCCAAGTCCAAGAAAGAAACACGTGCACGGCTCCTTTAGAATTGAGCGTCCAACACACGCGCCTTAATCACCCTTCCACAACACGTTTTGCTGCATTCTTCCTCTTCTTCCTCAATCCAAACACAAACCGTCAAGATTCAAGTGACATTCGAAACAAACTACGATTCTGAAGAAAGGTTCCAACTCCTCGCGAAGAGTAGAAGACATCAAGAAGAAAATATACAAATCTCCATAAAAAATCACAAGAAAAAACGAAAAAACATTATTCAAGGTACTGTTTTACTGTTCTTCTAGGTTTTTTTCTAGATTGTCTCTGCCATGTGCCTCATCCTTATCCAGCAAAATATTAAAAGATTTCAAAAAGAAATATACTGTCTCTCCCTGTTTTGGGTGTATTTCTTAAATCCTTTGGGTGTATTTCTGTAATCCTTTGGGTGTATTTTTCTAACTATTTGGGTGTATTTTTGTAATCCTTTCTGTAATCATTTGGGTGTAATTTTTTAACCGTTTGAGTGTATTTCTGTAATCGTTTGTGTGTATTTCTGTAATCAAAAAAAACGAAGTAAGATTATAGAGAGAGAAACGCACGTAAATGACGAAGAAGAAACCAGTGATAAACGCAGGTAAAACAACGAATGAAAAGGCAAAGAGAGAACGCACGAAGGAGATTGAACAAATTTGGCAAGAAATTCAAAAAAGGAAACAAAATCTTTTAAAAAATGGAAGTTATATATTCACGCATTAATTGATTTGGATTGATTTAAAAGTCTGTTAAAGAGATACGTAATATAAGCAGCACGTTTAGGGTTTCATTCTCTTTAAGCTTGTAAAACTTATAAGCGCAAAACACTTGTACGTAGATATTAATCCTAATATAAAATAATTAAAATACACAGCGAATACCGGGAACTTAATGTAATAGTTGGAGTTGAAAATTTATTCTAAATTTTCATTAATTCTCCTTTCTTATTTGGCATGTTCTTGTAATTTTTTTTATCACGTAATATAATTTCATGAGAAATATATGTAGATATGAGAAAAATCTTTGCCTAATCAAATTGAAAATTTTCTTTTTTCATTTCTAGCCACATGTTCGTTATTAGCTAATCAAAGATGTTTTCTAATTTTACTGAATGCTTAAAATAATAAAAATATACTAAAATATTACAAAATTTATTATTCTTAATTATTAATTAGTTAACATCAATCTTTAAAAATATAGACTAAAATATGCAAACTAAATAAATTATTAGATTGATGTTATAATTAAAAATAATGACTAATAAATTCTGATAATTCTCTAACATTTTTCTAAAATAAATTTTAATTTTATCTGTATATTTATATATTTTCACTTATTATTATCTATTCTTCCCTCTAATAATTTCACCACCATCTTCATCACCATTACTACTATTATTATTGTTGCCACCACTACCATCACCATATTTATCTTAATTAAAACATAAATTTCACTGGAACAAAGGGATGATCTACCAAAGGTAATGCTTGAGATAATGAATTGCAAGGACTCCTTCAACTGCAACACATCTTGAATTCAAAAGAAAAAACATAAGTCACGCATATTGCTCCAGCTAGTTTAATTTGTTCATGATACTAACAAGAAATTATTTGTAATACGACATGTTATGTATAGCTAAAAAATTAAATTTAAAAAAATCATATGGATAATTACCTTCTCAAGTATAATAATAGAAATTTTTGGTACTTTATTGAAGTGATTTGATTTTGTCATGATCATTATCATCATCTCTATATATGATCTTGAAAAATTATTGATACCAAGCAACGATTTTTAGAATGGCATTCATAAGAGAGAGAAGTCATGAGTCCTAAAACTATTTAGAGAATTCATAAGAATAACAAACTCCATGATGTTTTAAATTTTTTCCATCATTCAATTTATAATGGTTCTAAAAAGTATAGTTATCATGATTAACTCGGTCATACGATCGGCTCACTTGGTTAACTGGTGAGTTATTGATTCATCTGGTTGAGTCGATTATAATTAAATAAAAATATAAAATTATAAAAATAAAATTAAAATTAAAACTTAAAATTTAAAATACATGTCTTTACAAATATATTAGTAATAATTAAGTATCAAGTATCAATTCTTAGATATAATTTATGGCGCAAAAGAAATAATAAATTAGTTACTAGTACAAAATACTTTCTCAATTTAAATGAAAGAAAGAGAGAAAAATATAACATAATCGATATATCAAATTTGGTATCTATGTGATTCCATATTTAAAAAGATGCAAGTAAAAATAAAATTCGTTCAATAGGTTTATTATATAATTAGTTTTTGTCACATATAGTAAGGAAGGGGCGTTGTATTCACAATGTCCCCTGTTTGAACCTTACATCCAACATTTTTTAGTTTAATTTCTGTTATTGTTGAAGTGGATATGCAGAGCTCTTTCGGTGGTTCGGTGGCACGCAGGTGCATCACTGACCTGTGCGGGACAATAGCAGTTCCAAGTACGAATCAATTGATTTTCAACGAGTTTAACCACTGTGGACTGAATCAATTTTAAATCCGCTCCAAATCATCAGCCGCTGAATCGGTCAGACTATCAATTCATCGATTTTTCAGTTAAACTAATTGGTCCGGTCCAATTCTGATAACTAAGCTACAAAGAACAAAAAAATGTTGACATGATTCATGGCAAATATGAAAGGACAATAAACAAAAATTTTGAATAAATTTCTTCAAGTTAAAATGCATTAAATAAGAAGATCTTTTTCATAAATGGGAAAAAGATGTTTATAAAATTTATGGTAAAAAAATAACAAGTTGAAAAATAGAAATCAATTTCTTCGTTTATATTAAATTCCATCCATTCATTGTATATTTGATCAAAAATATTTTATTATTATGCGAAGATTCTTTATTTTGTATTTCTTAATTTCTATTTGAATAATTGAGTAAATATTAAAAATAATAAATGTGTAATTGTAGATGTTATATGTATGAAAATATTCATATTAAGTTAAATAAAATAACTACTAATTAAGTAATTATTGTCTCTCTAACATTAATGATATTTGTTATATTACATACCTATCTCAATTTTTTTTCTTAATTTTTTTCCTTGTTAAAATGTTCAATATTAGCTATGCTAACAAGGATATTAATTTATTATTTTTATTTACGGTCTTATTATATGAATAAGTTCTTATAATAATTACGTCTAACCAAGTTGGTCTAATGATTTTGGTCCTATTTACGTGAATTATACGCTATAGTCGCCTGTTTCTTTATCTTTTTATATTGTTGCTAAGTATTTGCAAAAAATCGATAAAAATTCATGAAAGGATAAAGAAAAAAATAATTGTTTACATGAGCTTAGCCTATTTTCTTCCTATACACAGAATTTTTAGTATATGAAATTATATTAGATTTTTTAATTTTGACAAGTATAAGTCAACTTTAAAAAATTTCTTTTTTTGGTGCTTTCAAAAAGAATTTTAAATTTTAAAAACTACAAGTATAAACACATAATCTTCTTTATTTATCAAATACAAACAAGATGTTTCTACTTTTAAAAAATATAAACACTTTTTTAAAAAATTGTCATACCAAGCCTATGATAGAAGAAATATTGGAAAATCTAATAAAAGAGTATTATTGTCTATTTATAATAAAATTTTTGTCTTTCTATTTATCTATTTTTTAATAATTAAATTTTATTAATGATCTTTAAGATTAATTTTTCATATTATAATTTGTATTAAAAATATAAAAGGATGAATTAGACAAATTTAATGATTTCGGGTATTATTAGCATTTTTATCACTAAAACTAATTGTTCTTGCTGTCAGTGACGGACCCAGAAAATTTTAGCTTAAACTTAAAATATTTTAATTAAATTATAGATAACTTATTATCCTAACTAATTTTTTTATACATATTTAATAATAAAAAAATTGAATTAATTGGTACATTAGCGCCTAATGATACACTAATATTTATAACTTGAAACTAGAATTATATATAAATACTAGAAAAATTAAATTTGTATATGAAAAGTATGTTTATATAAAATAATAAAAATATAATTTACAATTTTTTCATTCTTTTTTTAAATAATTAAATTTGTTATATATTTTTTAATTTAATTTTGACATAATGTTAGATGAAAGATTTTATGCATCTGTTTAATTATGTATTGTAATTAAAATATTTTTCTATTACTATTTCTAAAAATAAAAAATATATTTAAAATTAGTAAATTAATCAATTCATTTTAAAATTTTATATGCAACATAGGTATATATAATAGAACAAAAGATAAAAAATAAGTAATAAAGATGAATAAATCGAGAATAAAATAAAATATATAAAGTTACAAAGAAAATAAAATATTAAATTAATACCTAAATTATAATTGTTTGAATTAAATTTTGTAATTGAAAATATCAAAAAGAGAAACAATGAAATTGAAAGATATATAGAGTCATGGAGAGTTATATAAAAAATAGAGAATTTAAAAGTTATTTTTTAATGAAGAGAAGATAACTACTAGACAAGAAAAAAAAATTAAAAATATAAAAATAAGAAGAGGGTTAAGGGAATAAAGGAATGACGGCACAAGAATTAAATTTGATTAGGTTAAATAATAGTCAAAATGATAGAGAAATAAAAATAATGAATTTAAACTTTAATTAATTGAGTTTAATTTATTTGTAGTGGGGTCATTTAAAATTTAAAATGGAGTCACATTATATATAATTATATTTTTTAAATAAAATAAATAAAAATACCCCTCATTCTTGCTCATGGGTCCGTCCCTGCTTGCTGTAAAAGGGTCTGTATAAGGTATAACTCATTATAGAAGGGAAGACATGTCATATCTTCTCCACGGATGAGGTATACATCAAACTCTAAAGAACATCAGATGGGATGGATAATTGCAAAAGGTATTTTGACACTCAAGTCAGTAATATTTCAAATAAAAGAGTGAAAGTGACTTAAGGTAGTATTAAATTTGCATAAATATTCTATCTTTTACCTTGATTTACCTTATATAGATTTATTTATGGAGATATTATCATTTTTAAATATCTTCGGTTGCTAGTGAGAACGTATGTGGGCTATAATGAGGTAATGTTTAAAGTTCCAATATCTATTTTGACTACTTTTCCGAGCTATTAGAGATGACGTACAAGGAAATTATTTTTCTATTTTACTTGAGTGATTATATCTATTTATTTTACTTGTTCTTCAGGATACAGGTGACTGTTACCAAATAATATGAGATGGATCGGATTGTAATGGCCGAGTTATGCGTAACAATACGAGTTATAGTTGTTTATAAGTCATGGAAACTCTAACGTTGTTTTGACCTAATTTCCAAATTATAGTTTATAAAGACGTCGAGTTATAATGACCAGATCACTAATAACCATCTTTTATATATTATTCTAAAATATTTCATGAATAGTAAAAATTAGTTACTAAATCAATTACTATGTATTTATATATTTATAGATATTATTTTGTACGTTTTCTTACTAAACAAACAGCCACTAGAATAATCAAATCTACCATACTAACATAATCAAATATACAATAAACAAATAATCAAAGTGTTTACAATATTATAATAAAATTTTATTGTGAGATACTAAATATATGTTTCTATAGTCAATAATAGCTTATTAATAACAATTTTTTTGTGCACATAATTAGATTGTTTATTTTTTTAATTTAAAAATTAATTATTTTCAAAAATACAAAATTATTCGCCACATATTATATATATGTTACTTCACATATCTTATAAAAGAAACTGCCAGCAGAATATAATCAATTTTTTTTTTATCATAGTGTAATAAAAACTTACTATGAATATCAAATCTGTTTTCTTAATAAATGTTGAGTGTTTTTTTTTGTGTTCAAGTAGCATTATTTAATATTTTTATAATAAATTAATTGTTTACAAGATTAGTTGCTTTGTTTTAGTAAAAGAATCTATAAGATATTGCATTAAATACATTTGAAAAGTTACTCACCACCTTTAATTTCTACTTATAATTCTTCGATGTTTACCATGAATTGTGTCCATTATATTTACCAAAGGCATTATAAATACCATTAAAAATAGTTGAAATGTCAAGACTTTTTTTTCAAATAAATAAAAAAATTCATATTTAATATTTTATACTAAAATAAAAATATTTATCATTTTACGTAGTATTTCTCAATTTCGTAGATACTCAATTTTGCCATCAATGACCGCAAAATAAAAAAAGAAAATTTATGTTTTCAATTTTGAAATAGTGGCAGTAAAATTGGACCAGCAAAAAATAGATATGTCAATAAAGATATATCTTTATTTGGATTTAAATATAATATTAATAAATAAAAAAATAGAAATAAAATTCAAAATTTGTATTTTAATTCAAATTTCAAAAAATTTGTGTTTTTATAAAGTTATGAATTTAAAATAGAACGACAAACAGTAAAATTCATTAAAAATTATCATTGACTCATTAGTATTTAAAGAATCATTATCCAAACTTTTGATGATGAAGAAATTAATATAAATTATAACTCTCTAAGGTATCAATAATTTATTTTCAACAATCCCTTCCTCAGAAACCCTAGCTCCTAGCTGCAGTTTTAGTAATTGCAGTTGCCATTTCGCAAAATCTGTCATGTAATCTAAAATTTTGGATCAATAATTCAAGAGATCGAATGATGTAGAGTAAACTATTTTCAAGAGAACAAAAGAAAAGATGGAGAAGAACCTACCTCGCGAGCTTGTGGGAGGAGAATCTCACAACACACAGTAGCTCGATGGACAAGATTGTCGGCGTAGGAGAATGCCACCAGAGGAGATCATCGAAGTAGGAGATGTTGCCGGAGGAGACCATCGCAGGAGGAGATTGTCATTGGGGGAGAGGTCATCAAAGAAGATAGCCGCTAAGGAAAACATCACCGAATGAGGTCATTGTTGGAGGAGGTCATCGGAGGAGGAGATCGATCAGAGGAGGTCATCATCGGAGGGGATTGGTCAGCGAAGATCACTGTGGTAGTGATTCAACCTTTGCGTTTCAATGGAAAATGAGAATTGGATTACGGTTAGACTTTTTTATATAGCAATGATAATGGCGTTTTAAAACCGCCAGAATCAACAAAAATCACCATTAAATGCAATTCAATTATGGCAACAATAAAAACATCATAATACTAGTCTCATCACATTTTATGGTAGTTTTACGAAATCGCTGTAATATTAATGCCATTTTATGTCCCTTTTCTTATAGCAACACCCCTCAAGCATAGGTACAAGTCTCATCACACATCCTGTTTTGTGCGTGCGCACGTTAGGGTGCGTGAGTACTCAAACTAGAAAGGTTTAATGACTCTATTGGCCTTTATAGTTTCGTGAAATTTTCAATTAGGTCCCTACACTTTTTTTTACTTTTAATTGAGTCCCTGCACTAATTTTTTTCAATTAGGTCCTTCTTGGTAGTAATTGACTTAATTATATAGGGACTCAACTAAAAAAAAATTGGTGCAGGGACTCAAATAAAAGTAAAAAAAAAAGTGTAGGGGCTCAATAAAAAAAATTGGTGCAAGGACTCAATTAAAAGGAAAAAAAGTATAGGGACCTAATTAAAAATTTCGTGAAACTATAGGGACTAACAGAATAATTAAACCAACCAGAAATTCTGGTTTTTTGCAACTTTACAAAGTTCAATTTTTTATACCTAACTTCTGACGTTCATAACTTTCTCTACAGAACTCCAATTTCCTTCATATTTATACTGTTTTATGTGACACCCTGTTCAAATCGTTATGCTCGAGTCCTAAGTCAATGATATTATGGTGGTACGACTCTCAGATGGATTATAATACATAATTATAATTAAAATTGAAAAGAAGTATTAATCAAGAAGCTTGAAATTGAGTAAAATAAAATCGCAAAGTTGTATCACTCACGTTTCGACAACTTAACGATAAAGGGTGAAGTCGAAAGCGATATACAGATAAAGGCATAAAGGAGAATAAGAGGAGGACAGTATATAGATATATAACATAAGTAAATAGCTACTAGTCGCGACCCGCGAAGTTTAGGACGGCTAGGGTACAGTATGAAAGTAGTTGACAACAGTACTTCCTAATCTCTCCCAAATAAAACATGAAAGCCTATATAGGCAAGTTCAAAAGAGTTCAATACATAATATAAGCTTTTCAAAATAAAGGTGGAGAGATTCTAAGCAAAATATAAAGTAGAGAATTAATATAAAGATCTTCGCCATCTCTCAGATGAACTACAGCTCACTTCTGAGCACCTAGACCTGCATCTGAAAAACAAGAGATATATATGGAATGAGAACCCCCAACCCATGGGTTCCTAGTACGGTAAAAGTGCCAAATAAATACAATGCATTGTAATAAAAATTCACTAAGCATCCTAAACTTCCTTTCACCCAATATTTACCCTATATTTTTGCTAATCCATAAATAGGCAACTGTCATAAGGGAATGCTAAATCTAATTCCCCTTCCTCATGCTTCCCAACTTTCTAACTCTCCAACAAATCAGAATCAGAATCATAAGCAAACCCATCACCAGTTATTCTATCTCAGCAATTCTGTATCGTTACCTCATATCCTCACCTAGAGCAAGTGAAATCACTTCACTGCGTCTACCCAGGGAACTCAAATTGTCTCATTCAATCATCATCATCATTATTCAATTACATCATCAACTCATCTCATCAAGAACAGCCCTCAGCGTCAACCGACACCAGCATGAGGGACCTCTCAGTTGTACAAACGCAAGTAATACAGGCAAGTAATACACAATAAGGTACAAGTAAAACAAGTAGCACATAATCAGGCAACATAGCATATATGATATAGCAATCCAAAACAAATAGACAAACACAAACAATTCAAACATATACAAATGATGTATGCCTGCCTTATGGCTGATGAGTCTCATCTGTCGATTATAAAGCCAACCCGACAAGTCTTGGTAGCTAACCATTGGATTGTCCCTCTGTCGCGCATTCCCAACTCGAGTAATTCTCAATCATAAACATAATCATAACCATAATCATACAACACCCACACTGGTGTTTATCCATGGGGTGAGCTCATCCGAAACTTTCACATTGTCTGGCTACACATACGACATAGGGTCAGCAGAGTATCGAGTCTCAACCTGGAGCACGTAGTGGCTAGTCATTGCTTTCATCCAGGAAAACTTGTATCTCAGATAATCATTTAACATTCATTCATAACATTCCATAATCATTCATCATGACCATATCGTCACTTATACATCACATGATTGCACATTTTATACATCACTCATCATAATCCGGGGTTGCGTCCACCCGGGGAGCCTCCATACTAACCAACCTGGAGCAAGTAGGGCGTAACCACAACCCTTGCATCTACCCAGGAGGTACATTCTTATATGCCCAGGAGGAACCAAGGAGGGGATCCTAACCTCCCACCATCTCGTTGGGGGCAATTTTACAATACCAGGAGGAATAAGGAAGGGGATCCTCACCTTCTTTCATCTCTTTTGGGTTGCACTTTCGAGAAAGAGAGCTCAAGATAAAACAATCATTCAAAGTGATATTTTCATTTTCAGTCATAAATCAATATGTATCATAGCCATCCGGCTTATAATATAACCCATAACCAGCCAATAATTATTATTAAATATAGTCCTTTAGCTCACGGCATACACCGCACTTCCATCATCACCCTCAGCAACTCATACAGTCATCATTAATCATAATTAATCATTACTCTCCCTTTACTTCACCCTCAAGCTACCACTCTTCCTAGTCCCTTCTCATTTCTAGACCTACTATAAGGCTTTAAGACTTAAAGGGTGAGAATAGAGGCTTAAAAGTGGAAATTCGGCTTTAAAAACTCAAAATCAACTTTTGCTGAAAACAGGGCCACGCGTGCACATCGCCTTTATGCATGCGTGGAAAGTGGAAAAGGAAGTGATGCGTGAGCATTGTCCATGCACACGCATGGGAAGCAGAAAGGAAACGCGACGCATGCGTGTCAGTGATGCGTATGCGTGGGTGCATTTTGTGCTCCTCACACAAACCCAGCACAGTACCAGCGCAACTCTCTGGATTTTCTACTGGGCACTTGCATCAATACATTGACGCATACGCGTCGACCAGGCGCACGCGTGAGAGAGTAAAAATGGTGAGTGACGCGTGCGCGTCGGAGTACGTTTTACCAAAAATTTTACTAACTTAAAAAGCTGCAGAATTATATTTTCAAATCCCAAACTTCCAACACACATAACTTCTTCTACAAAATTCCTTTCTCAACCATTTTTGAACTATAGGAAAGATCATTGAATAAACTTTCATAAAAATCTAGTTTTGAAGAATTCCAGACTCCGTGGACTGAGTTACAGACCACCAAAGTTGGTCAAAAATCAGTTTTTACCTAAAAATAGAAATCACCAATTTTTCTAATGTTCACAAGCCAAAGTCATTTCCACTCATCCAAATGACCACAACCCAACCATATTCACATAACTATACTCAACCAAAACCAAACCTACCTCATCTACAAAATTTCACCCAAAACTATCAAATTCCACACCTTAATTTTTCAAACCTTATTATTCAATAATCAAACCAATTATTCACACATTCAATATCTAAAATCCATCCAATCTCTTATATCATCACATAATACACATATCAATTTACCTTCCTTACCTCTTTTTGGCCTCCGGCCCAAGATTCACGGCCTCTGGCCCAAATTCACAATTTAAATGCATATTCTACAAACCAATATTCATTATCCAATTCATCAAATTCTCAACACACCAAACATACAAATTCACACAATTCTCAACCCAATCATTAATTTACATTATATATCAACTATGCATATTAGTACCAACCATTTACACAATCCAAACTTAATCCTAGGGGCATCTAGCGTAGGAATTCCCATCACACCACACGGTACTTAAAATAAAACTTAAACTGTACCTCTTGTAGCAAAAATAATTGAGCTTCTTCTTGGAAGTCTCCACCAACCCTTAGCTCCAAGCCTTATTGTAACACCCTAACTATCAAAATGTCACGCTTCCGGTTGCGCCACTCTGATAGCTCGGGTATTACGACCTTAAAATATTTAATAATAACAAATAATATATATATATATATACATCATACCAATATATAAACTTCACATATCAAAACTCATATCCCTCTTGCAAAGGTTATAATATTAATGGCAAGGGAAGAATAATGATAACTAAGCTAAAACATCTTCTATCACATAAGCTAAACTCAACTACTCTTCATAAGCTTCTTCGTCCGTTTTCTGAAAAAAAAAAGTCTTTAGGGGGGTGAGAACATAACCACATGGTCTCACCACAGATTTTCAGAATTTGTTATAAGAAGATATTTAGTAGGTAAATTGTTTTTCAAACTCAGTGAGTAAGTATCCAGAATTCCAAAGCACAGTTTTTCTTATAAAAAAAAATTAGAAGTTTCCTACAGTATGAATGACCAATCTATTCCAAACATAGGTTCATTAAGTCTATGCTGAACCAGCTTAATTTTTTATACTTTACTAATACTTCAATCAGAAACCAATCATAGCCTTCAACTCAGCGACTCAAACAATTTCACAACCAAATCATCATCTCATCATCAATATCCAAACTCAAAGGAACCACAACAAAAACAACCACAAGCAAAACATCAAGAAAAATACAGGTATAGATTACAGTTACAACAAATAGCTCAGATAGCAGTTAATAACAATTAAGCAATTAGGCAAACCCAAACAAATTCAAACTCAAGCAAAGCATACAAATGCATATAATGAATGCATATCCTATAGTTGTTGATATCAACTGTCGGTTACGTAGTCATCCCGACATGTTCTCAAGCTCAAAATACACCATGGGGAAAATCCCCAAGCTGACATGGGGAAAGAACGCCCCAAGCTCGATAATATCCATGGGACGAATCCCAAGCTAACATGGGGAGAAGAGACAACACCCCAAACTGACATGGGGAAAACAATAGCCCAAGCTGACATGGGGGAAACAACACCCCAATCTCAATAGTAACCACGGAAAAAATTCCGGCTGACATGGGGGCAATGCCCCAAGCTCAATATATTCTATCATTTCTCATAATTATCATTTTCATTTCCGATTCTAATTCATATCCCATCTCATACTCATTCTTTTCTAAATAAATCAAGCACCAAACGTAAACTTTTTCTTCATAATTTCCAAAAATAAAATTATAAAATCCTTGAAAATCTAAATCTTTCTAAATAATTATTTTTAAACAAAGTCTCCAATTTTTATAAAAATTTGAGCAGCATCTCCTCTAAAATTCGGACTATGCCACCCTTTCTGGGTCCCAACAAAACCATTTCTCAAACTCCTTTCAACTCAATTTTAAAATCAGAACAATTTCAATGTCTCAAATTATTTTAAATTTAAATTCATTTTTCAACAAATCAAGCTCATTTCCAATATTATAATCTTTTCCAGATTCCGATTCATTTCCAACAAAGTCAACTAACATTTTCTCAAACTCTTTCCAACGATTTCAAACCGAAGTCATTCACAAATCTCAAATCATTTTCCGAAGTCAAACTAATTCTAATTAACATCAAATCATTTTCCAATTCTCAAATTATACTTGATAAACATTCGGATCAGATTTTCAAATTAATCTTTCATTCACTATCTCAATACCAACTCAATATACAGAACTAGCCACAGTCAAGTAAGCAATCACATTCATTCAAGGCAATTCAGTTCAATTCATAAGACTTCATAATCACCAAAAATATTTATTTGCCTAAATATCAATTTATAACAATTCTTAAGAATAAAAATGAATTTTAATGAAAATGCCCCTATCTCAGTCGCAATTCAACTACGCAACAAAGCTCAATTTTTTCTCGGCCCCAATGGCGGCAGCCGCAACCTCAACAACTCTAATCACGTCACACAAGAACCGAAACATAATCCTAAAGCATAACATTCCAAGGACCTTAAAAACATATAATAGAATAGAAGCCATAGAGGTTCGGGACGAGGAACAACTTACTATACTTACAAATAAGCCAGAGAACAGAGCAGTGGCAACTCCGATGACGATACAGTAGCTTGATGTCGCATGCAACTGTCCTAGAACTCAGCATGCAAGACACGTAACTCGATCCTATGACACCAAAATCTCATATCCCTAAACAACTTAAAACAGAGGTACTATTACAAAGGTTTCAGAATGAAACGCTTACCCAGACAAGGAAGGACAGCTAAACTGAAACAGTGGTAACTCTGATGGTGGTTCCAGTGATCACAGCCACGTTCCCAATGACCCGAACGGCGGCAGAGGATCCCAACGGTGACGGCGCATGCAGATCGGTGTCGGCGGCAGCTTCTGATGGTGACAACAGTGTTTTTCCGACGACGGTAGCGGGTTTTCCGGCGCAGGAGCTTGGCAGCACACCACCATCCGCGACGACGAGGCTCGCAACAACAGCTGGGCACAGTGGCAGGGGCAAATCTGCAACGGTTCTCTTCCGACACGGCTCTCTCTCCTTCTCGCGACAACGCCGGCGTCGTTAGCGGCATACAGACCGGCGACGACTCCCCACGGATGGCGACTGGGTGGCGCGACTCTTTCTCGCAGCTCTCTCCGCGAACGCTCTCTCTTTCTCTCTTCTTCTTCCCTCCTCCTCTCTCCTTCCTTCCCGTTCCCGCGACTCCCCTTTTCTTTCTTCCCTTTCTTTTTTTTTTCTGTTTCAGCTGCTACTATGGGTGTGTTGTTACTTGTTGGTGTGCGTGTGTGTGAGCCATGGGTGAGAAGGGGTGGGGTAGCTAGGGTTAGGTTTAGATGAAAAATAGGATTTGATTTGGGAATTTTTGGGTTTAATAGTTTGAATAAAATTGAGGCATAGGATATTAATTTGAACTCTAATTAAATCCTTAAAAATATTAATTGTTGTACCAAAAGACTAATTAATTAAAATCAAATACTTTAATTGAGATTATAAGATAATAAGATTAATTTTCTTTATTTTTAAAACTTAAAGTATTGAACTATATAAAAAATATCAACTATTTAAATTAAATCATATAAAATTCTTATTATTTCATAACTACTAACGTTATAATTTAAATATAGAAAATAAATCAATAATTATAAAATTGGATAAGAATCTTAATCTATTTCAAATTCAATTAATTAAAATTTGTTTTAAATATTCTTTAATAAAGTAATTTTTGAAACTAGAGCGACAAATGAATAATTGAATTTGAAATTAGTTTATAATAAATCTTTTCAAAAGTTTTGGGTCTTACACTTACCAAAGCTCCACAAGCAATATCACTATTAAAAAAAGAGCACAAAATGATAGCAACATAATGGCATTTCTATAAAACTGCCATTATATTCATAAATTAAGGCGGTTTATGCGGTTGCCATAATTTGATTGCAGAAAGCAGCGGTTTTTTGGTGCTTTTGACAAATTTAAATGCCATTACTCGCTTTGCTCCCCTGATATAAAAATTCTTCTATTTTATTAATAAAGATTGTGTTATTTAATCGAACCTCCATCGCAATATGAGAAACCAAGAAGAAACTCCATCGCAACATGAGATCTGCAATCTCATCCACGAGGCTCTCCTCTGGCTGGCAAGCTCCTCTATCAACGCTTTTCTTCTAGTTGCAATCTCCTCCATCAATGTTTCACTTCAATTGATGGATCTACTGTGTGATTTTTCCTGCTCCACCATGTTGTCTTCTGTGAAGCTTCTCCTTCTCCATCTTCGTTGAATTAGGTTTATATATAAATCCACATTCTCTTCTTTTAATTACTCATATTTTGTTTTGCAAATTGTTACTACTTCTATTTCTGTAATTTTAGGTTTTGATTTTCTTCGTTTTAGCAGAAATTGGGGGTAAGGTCTTCATGCAATTTCTTCGATTTTTTCTTACATGCGTGTATACAAATTTGCATTCTCTTTGCGGTTCTGATTTGTAAATATGCTCTCGGTTGGTGCTTTACTGATTTGCATATCAACAAATTCTTTTATTAGCTTGAAACTTTTTTTTGTGCTTTGTTAAGTTATTTGCTTTAGAGATCAATGAAGTTGTTAACAATGAGGTTGTTTTATATGCAAGTGATAAAGATAAATAGATTTGGAACTATTTAGAAGATGGAAGCTACTTAAATAAGTACCACTTGAAGGTAGACATCATCTTTTCATTCATCTGGTGAGTATTAACATGCTGAACTTAGATAGTGCTTGTGACCTTGAAATAATTAGTTTAAATTTAGTATTAGCATGCAGTTTTCTTATCAACAGAGGTTGCTGCAAAAGCTTTAACGCCAAAGCAACATGGTCCTGGTGGTTTACCACGTCCACTCACCAAGTAACTCACACAAGACTTTAGGTTCTTAATCACATCACTGCATGATGAAATTATAGCCTCAGAACTAGTTACTGAGGTCACTAAAATCATAAGAACACATGTAGCAGCAACTGATTTCATGCTTATTTATTTAATTGTTATATGTGGTGGTATTGATAGTGGTTTCAATTTGCATTGTTGATCCATGTTTAGACATTTTTATAGGATCGGAGGAAGCTAAAAACTGCAAGTAAAAATAATTGTTAAAATAAAATTGTTAAATAGAGTACAAGAAAGATGAGTTTGATTTTGATTGTACAAGAAATTGTTAAAATTTCAAGGTTAGGTGGAAGTAATGAAGAAGGGGTTATTCAGTTTCAACAAGTAATATAAGTTGCACAAGATAATTGGTGCATATATAAATATTTTACAGTTTTCAAATCATGTAGGAATTTGTTCATTATGGACATTTAATTCTGTGCTGACTGGTAATAAACCCTGTAAGGGTTGTTATCACTATTGCACACTTTGTTAGTAGCGGTGACACTGAACCATCCAGGAGCAGAAGTGGGGCTAAGGAATAAGGAGTGGATCATTAAGAGCCAACAACACATACACACACACACACCCTGTGTTCTGTGTCTTGGAGATGGCAATGGCAATGGCGCTTCTTTGCAGGCTTTCAACTTCCATGGACAAGCCTTTACGTCCTCTCTTCAGTGCAGGTACCACTTTTTACTACAAGGTCTTCTTTAATCAAATTTCCAACCATATATGCTTTATATTATATTATTATCTTTATAATAACAAATATTCATATTCATATTGTTCTATGCTCCCCTAACTTAACCAATTAACTACTTGCCATTCCTTTCCCTTGCTTTTGAATATAGTCCTCTTTACTTGATGAAGTTGTTTACGACAAAGAAAAATCCTGAGTTTCGGTAAGCTTATTATATAATTACAGTTAATGTTATGCATATCTAGATATACATATTGTTTCAACTTTCAAGCAGAAAGGAAGAAAAATCAGAATTCTATCATAATATATTGATTTGCCTTTGCAGTGGCCAAAGCAATTGAATGCTTCACTTGAGGAAGTTGATCCTGAGATTGCTGATATAATTGAGATAGAGAAAGCTAGACAATGGAAGGTAATATATTAGTTTATTATTACTTGCATCTTTGCCAGGGATATAGAAAATCTTGAAAAAAAATTATCCAACTATCTGAGTTTACGAAAAACATTTGAATGTTTTATTGCCTATCATATATGATGATTGATGAGATGATGGTAGAGTTTTTCTTTTCAGTTTTCACCACATATATGGATTGACTTCTTGTTTTTGTTTTTGTGAAGGGGATGGAAGTCATACCCTCAAAAAATTTCACCTCTGTCTCTGTGATGGAAGTTGTAGGGTCTATCATGACAAACAAATACAGTGAGGGATATCCTGGTACCAGTTACTATGGTGGAAATGAGTTTGTCACTCTTTCGCTTTCTTTTATAGGAGTGTCACATTGAAATATTGAACCAATTCAACGATTTTTTTATCTTTCTTATTTCAGGTATATTAACATAGCTGAAACACTATGCCAGAAGCGTGCCTTGGAAGCGTTCCAGTTGGATCCAGCGAGATGGGAGGTAATCACACAACACTAACATAGTACCTGATTTATTTTTCATTGTATATGGACAAATTTCCCTGTTTTGGCTTCATAGGACTTTGCTTTCACATCGCACACTTTCTCCAATGAATATTTCTATGTTCAATATGTTGTTTTAATTCCAAAAGGAAGGGGAAAAGAATCAAAAAAAGAAAAAACAAGAGAGGGAAATGTAGCTTATGTGTCTGATGAGCGGATATTTTATACGCTTTTTGGGGTAATTTCATGTAGATTTTAGTATGTTTTAGTTTTTAGTATATTTTTATTAGTTTTTAGACAAAATTCATAATTCTGGACTTTACTACGAGTTTGTGTGTTTTTCTGTGATTTCAAGTATTTTTTTACTAAAATTGAGGAAGCTGAGCAAAAATCTGATTTAGGCTGAAAAAGAACTGTTGATGGTGTTGGATTCTAACCTCCCTGCACTTAGAATGAATTTTTTGGAGCTACAGGAGTCCAATTGGCACGCTCTCAATTGGTTTGGAAAGTAGACATCCAGGGCTTTCCAGAAATATATAATAGTCCATACTTTACCCGAAGATAGATGACGTAAACTGGCATTTAACGCCAGTTTCATGTTGCAGTCTGGCGTTCAGCGCCAGAAACAGGTTGCAAGTTGGAGTTCAACGCCAGAAACAGGTTACAACCTGGCGTTCAAATCCACAAACAGCCCAAGCACGTGAGAAGCTTAAGTCTCAGCCCCAGCACACACCAAGTGGGCCCCAAAAGTGGATTTCTGCACTATCCATCCTAGTTTACTCATTTTCTGTAAACCTAGGTTACTAGTTTAGTATTTAAACAACTTC